>NC_141534.1:184855000-185155000 GCF_021556685.1 Rattus norvegicus | reverse complement strand
TAACAATGACGATAACACCCCTCAAATATGCCACAGGCTAATCTGATCTGGACAATTCTTCAGGTGGGGTCCTCCTCTCAGAGGATTTTAAATTTGGGCAACTTAACATTTATAACTAACCATCACAGCCTGTCTCAGAAAAAGTAAGGTGAGGCTCTATAGAGGGACACACTTAATGAGTCCTTCTGGCCTATACACACACACAGATATGCATGCACACTTGTACACATAAACATATATACATGTAAGTGCCTACACATACGTACCACATACACCACATATGCATATACTTACAGGAACATCGTCACAGAGCAATACACCAAACATACATATACACACACATACATGCACATATACAAACACAAACCACACACATGCTTGCCTACACAAATAACATGTGCTCACACACACTCACACACATACACAGGCAGACACACATGTGCAACCCTCTTCACACCCATGCTTAGCCAGACCCTCTGTGTTGAGATCATAGGCATTTCTCATGGTCTCCCTTTGCTCTTTCCTGCTTTTGCTTGCTATTGATCCTAACATTCTTCTTCTTTTGTCAATCAGAGCTCAGAGGCCTCCCTTTCTATCCCACCCAGCCTCAGAAGTCAAAGGTCTTCAAGTTCAGTGATTATGCATTTGTACTTGAAGAGCAAATGGAACTGTGAGTGGCTGACATGCCCGTGTAGGGACAGCAACGAGGAAAGGCCTCTGCTCCTTTACTTTGGACTTCAGTTTGAGTTCTGCCTCTGTTAGTTCTAGACTGTGAGGTCCTGGTCAAAAGCTTCATTCTTACTTCATTCGTTATCATTCCTTATGCTGCTGCTTTTCCTTAGCTCCCCTCCCTTTCTCCCTCCCTCCCTCTTATTTCTTCCCTCCTCCCCCTCTCTTTTCCCCTCCCATCTCTCCTGGCTCCCCCTCCTCCTTCTTGTTTTAGTGCTGGGAGCTGCACCCAGAGCCTTGTACATTCTAGTTCTTCATTGACGGCCTGCATCACCTTTCATTTTGAGACAGGGTTTCTTTAAGTTGCCCATCTGTAGTTGAAGATGGCCTTGAACTTGCAATCCTCCCACCTCAGCCTACGCCACCACAAACAGTTACTTCATTCTCATCTGTAGACCCCCAGACATGTTTTCCCAAAGTCCTTTGCTCTGTTGTGGCCTAAGAAACATGGACTATGACAGAGGCACAGACCCTGCAGCCAGGGAAACTGGGCTTGAATTAACCACTCAACCTTGGTAGATGGGTATCAGCAAGCTTATTGTCAAAGTGGGGGTCACATGGTATTAGCTTACGTGGTCATCCATTAAATGTGGGCTGTCATTCCTGCAGGAGGTGATGGAGGTTGGAAGCCAGCCCTTCTCTGACCATTAAAGCTCAGGCACACTGTCTTCTGCATCTTTGAAAACCTTGCTTTATCGTCCTGCCTCCCCTGCGGCCGTAGTGACCCATTTGCATCAGCACCAGGTTAGCTGGGTCCTCCTTTCCTTCCTTCCTTTTTTTTTTTTTCTTTGTACACCAATTCTATTCACCGGCCCTCTGCCAGAGCCACATACTAGGAGTTCTTATTTGATACATAGTTTCTTCCCTTGCAGTTCTGCTCCCTCAGGGGTGCCCTGCCTCCATGCCAGTTCCCAGAAGCTGGCAGGAAGTGTTGCAGAATTTCTTTCTCCTCTTAATGGTCTGGCACCTACCAAATGAGGACCTTCCGAACCAAAGGATAGAGGCTGCAGGTTCTAGCCACGCAGAGAAGGGGAAGAAGATAAAGGGAGAAAGAAAATGCCAGCACATCCCCAGACTCATTCCAGTTCTTCTACAACGAGGAGAGTGTGTCCTTCCAAGCCCTTGGGAAGCTGATGGAATCCTTATAGATCTTAGTGAGGAATTGACCTATTAGCTTTGGGCCATATGGTCTCAGACCAGTGTGGGCTGTTGTAAGACTTGTACAGTCCTGTCTCCTCTTGATCTGAGTTAACAGAAATGTTAACATTTCAGTGAAGGTGGGGTTCAGGTTCACAATAGTTTCAGGGGAAAGCTCAAGAATCTCCCTCCATCCCCCAAAATTCTGATTAAAGGGGGGCAACCCTCCATTGATAATTCTACAAAGACCACAGTGCAGGCAGGTAGGAAGCTCTGAGACCAGGATGTTAGCTCAATGAGCCAAGGAGAGCACCCAGGAGGAAGACATATGGACATCCTATTTTTTAAAAAGTGCGTGCATGCGTGTGTGCATGTGTGCGAGTGTGTATCTGTCTGTCTGTGTCTCTGTGTGTGTATGTATGTGTGTATGTATGTATGTATGATTTTTTTGAGACAGGGTCTTACTATATCACCCTAGTTGGAGTTGGTCTTAAACCCAGGATTTTCTTGCTTCTGCCTTCCAAGTGCGCTACCATGCCTGGCTTAGGAAGTGAATTTTATTTGTTTGTTTGTTTGTTTATTTATTTATTTATTTATTTAGTAGACAGGTCCTTAGTAAATAGACCAGGCTGGCCTTGAACTTATAGAGATCTGCCTGCCTCTGCCTCTCAAGTGCTGGGATTAAAGGCATACTCCCTTACATCCAGCTTGAGGAAGTGCATTTTAAAAATAAATATTTTTATTTATTTATGTTTAGAAATAGAACCTCACCATATAGCTCAGACTGGGGTTGAATGTACAATCTTCCAGCCTGACTTCCAAGTGCTGGGTTTATAAGTATTTGCCACGATGCTTACCTTAGGTAGTTTTAAATTGGTGCCACAGAAAATTCATGCTGTCCGCCCGTATCCATTCCTTTCCTCGTCCACAGTAACAGAACCCTAGAATTAAGGCTGCAGTTTTGTGGAATAATGCTTACAGTAGTGCCCACACTGGCCCCCTCTCCATGGGCACCCAACTCCAGGATGTGCCTTTGTAATTTCTATTTAGAGGAAGGATTCATGCTTGCAGACCAGTCTTGGTTCTTTGGCCAACGTCATGTGATGGAGGTAACTTCCTGTTAGTACTGAGCAGTCTCTTGGAATTCTGCCCGACATGAAGAATGAAACATGGGACTGACATGGGAATGAAAGCCACAGGGAAAAGCAGCAAGGGTGTCACATGTAGCTCGAGGCATCACTGCATTCCTGTGAGAGGGACCTGCTGAGGGATGGGAAGCAATCAGGTGGGACCACAAAGCTGCTGGACTGAGTCCCACAGAGGCCGCCAACCTACAAAATCTAACACTGAGGAAAGTCTTGCTGTTTCAAGCTACTATGGTTTAAGGTGCTGGCTCATGACATAAGCAATCCCCATGCAGCTAGGTATGTCTATGTGATTGAGTTTCTGTAAAAAACAAAGCAAAGCAAAACAAGCAGAAAGTATGGTCTCTGGAAGTTTCCTTATAGGAAGGAGGAATGGTGTTCTTTTAATTTTATCCCCGCTGACTAGCGAGGCTGTAGTAGCTGGAGCTCCACAGCCTTCCTGGACCATGAAGTGAATGTAGGAGCGGAAGGCACCCATGACAAAACAACAGGGGTCAGGTTTCTCTGGGTGTGTGTAGCTTTTGAAGAATATTTCCAGTATCTTTACATTTATTAGACAAACGAGTGAAATAAAATTTAACTTGTGTAGGCATTGTTGTTTCAAGTCCAAAATTATATGCATGTTCAGGAGTTAGCAAAAACAGGGACAGTAGATAGAGACATTTATAGTAGAGGGACACGTACATTGCAGAAAGAAAACTTGTGGGCATTTGAATGACTCCATATAGCTGCCTACAGGAAGCAAAGGGCAATCAGACTGAGAAGACTTTGGGCCAAAGTGTTAGGATTTCTCCACTGTATCCGTCACATATGGCTAAAGTCAAGCTGTGTGACAAACATCCCGTCAGATCCTGCTTGCAGCAATTCATTCTCTTGTTCATGGGTCAGCCTGTAGCTTCTGCTTGGCTCTGTTGGCTTCACTTGGCTCGAATTCAGGCCATGGGGTGGTCCAATATGATGTCCACCCTTGCTCAACCTGGAACAGTGGTATCTAGGATCTGCTGTTCCTGGGATGGCTGGAGGAAGGGTGTGGAGCCAAGTGAAAGCTCAGAGGCACAGGTGACGCCTCTGGTCCAACTTGCTTGATAGTGGGAGTCACGTGACTGCAGTTGACATCCTCGAGTCTGGTCTGAGCATGTGACCCACTGTTGGGGGATGATAGCAAAGGTAGAGAGTGTAAAGGTCTATTGAGAGAGAGGGGGAAGGGAGGGGAAGGAAAAGGGGAGAGAGGGGGAGGGGGAGAGGTAGAGAAAGGGGGAGGGGAAGGGGGAGGGATAGAGAGGGGGTAGAGAGAGAGGGGAGGGGAAGGAGAAGGGGAGAAGGAGAGGCAGAGGGAGAGGGAGAAGGAGAGGGAGGGGAGAGAGAGAGAGAGAGAGAGAGAGAGAGAGAGAGAGAGAGACCGCACTCTGTTACAATCAGAGAAGCAATGTGTTTCTGAAAAGCACTTCCATTTTCTTCCGATTGGGTACACAGCAAGGCACTGTGTTTCTGTTCTTTGAAACAGGGTCTTACTGGGTTACTAGGTAGTCCAGAGCTCACCTCGAACTCACGACCCATCTGCCTCAGCCTCCAGAATGTATCACCAAATTTCTTTTTTTGTTTAAGATTTTATTTAAAAGCTCCAAGTGCACACATGACAAAATTCAAAAACAAAAATAAAAACAAATGATGCAACAGCATAAATACTGTTGTTTTCTGTTTCTTCCACAGAGCCAAATGTTACCTTTTTCTTCCAAGAGCAGATACATAACTTGATACTTGCATTTCAGCTCAAAATAAAAAAAAAATGTCTCATACTTTTTCCTTGTCACCTTCCTTTTTTCTGCTTAGCAGCTTTTGTGGGGAGGAATTCGACTTTGCTTCTTTTGGGTCCATCTCATTCCATTCAATGGCTGCATTTTCTTCTGTGTGCTGTTACTACTATGGATTGCATCAGAGCCGTGTTGGGAGACACTGGATTGCTTCTTTTCCCATATCTGAAGCTGTATCAAACCTCCCAGAGTCTTTATTGTTATGCCCTATATATTTCAGGAAGCTGACTCCAATCCCTAAATCAAAAATGGCTATACATATCTCACAGATAGCTATTGGCCTCTTGCATTTGAAGCATTTTGTTCATTTGTGTGTGTGTGTGTGTGTGTGTGTGTGTGTGTGTGTGTGCGTGCATGCTTGCATGTATGTGCACGTGCTCCTGAAGTCTATCCACTATCTTTGAGGAATGGCTTCTCATTGGCTTAGAGCTCTTCCCTGTGTCTAGTCTGTATGGCCACTGAGCCCCAGGGGCCTTCCTCAGCAGGTGTGTGTTATCACACCTGGGTTTTTAGATGTATGTTCTGGGCTTAAAATCAAGCCCCTGTGCTAGTATAGCAAGCACTTTATCAGCAGAGCCAACTCCCAAGCCTCCCAGGAATCTTTGAGTCTCATCCTTTGGATCTTGACATGTGGTTCCCACCGGCATCACAGAAAGGCCTTTGCAGCCCAAACCACCCATTAATGAGAGTGGAGGAGAATATGTGGATGCGGCATTCACAACTGCTCTTTCGGAACTCTGTTCCACAAGTTGGATGATTTATCGCTCCAGAAGATGTCAGTAAAAAATGTGCACAATACCCTTTGATTTGATCTGTTTTCCCTGTAGCACCTAAATATTTAGGGCAAATAGAAAATAGTTCTGATTTACAATCCCTATAAAAATTTTAAACAACCTAATAGGGCATTTGATCATGAAATAGCTTGAAATAATGTTGGCAGCAGTCAACCATATTTCTTCTAAACGGCCTGAAACTTCCCTGCAAACCCCCAAACATGGATTTTTTCCTTGCTAATAACAATCTTATTAATAAAAGAATGATTTTCTCCACTGATCCTTGGCAGTTGTGTTCTGGTTGTCTTTGCTCAATAAAGGTGGAGATAATAGCAGTCAGTAGAAAGAAAATGGGCCCGGGTTCCCCAGAGGAGTGGTTGGAAATACATCTTTTATTAAATCACATCAGATTGTGTTTTCTTGTTTACTTTCTTTCATTTCGCAAGCCACGGTTGCTCTGAGAAATGTTGGGTCACAGTTTTGTTCTGCTTTTCAAAGCCTCAGACTAGGAAGCACGATGCTCTTGAGGTTAAATGCTGTGTGATCAGCCAGTGAGGAACTCGCAGTAATGAATGGTCATGGTAGTCTTTGCTGAGTCTGACTCCCTTCTGTCCCTGAGGAGGCTGACTTCTGAATACAGGCAGACATGCTCAATAAAGAACAATAGACACCTACTGCACTCCACTTAAGCAGATACTTGTATTCAACTCATGATTGACTATCTATCTGTCTGTCTATCTGTCTGTCTGTCTGTCTGTCTATCTATCTATCAATCATCTGGGTATCTAACTGCCTACTTACCTGTGATAGCTAATCTTGGCTCTCAGCTTCACATACCTGGGAAGAGAGAACTTTAATTAAAAACTTGCCTCTATTGGCCTGTGGGTATATCTGTGGGGAATTTTCTTGATTGCTGATTGGTGCAGGAGGCCCCAGTCTAGGGCGGTATCATCCCTATGTAGTTGGACCTGTGTTGTATAAGAAAGATGGTTGAACAAGAGCTTGGGAGTAAGACAGCAAGCAGTGTTCCTTTATAGCCTCTGCTTCAGTTCCTGCTTGAGTTCCTTCCCTGACTCCCCTCAGTGATAGACCTAGATCAAGACATATTTCCCTGTGTGACCTAGAAATATGTTAAAACCCTTAAACCTCCAAGTAGCTTTTGTTCTGAATGGTTTATCACAGTAATAGAAAGCAAAACAGGATTTTGTCACTTGTCTGTCTGTCTGTCTGTCTGTCTGTCTGTCTGTCTGTCTATGATGCTGCCCTGGCTAGTCTAGAACTCACAACCTTCTAAACAGTAGGTGCTCCAGGCACACACCACTGTATATATGCTCCTTCTTTGAATGACACTCCTATTTTCCTTTGAGGACCTATGTCTACCCAGTTCCTAGGACAAGTGACCCTACAGCCAGTACTAGGGGAAAGCAAGATCCAGATCTTGCCAATCATCAAACTGGGTCAACCAGAGCCAGTGAAAACCATGGGCCTTCTACTGCCACCATTAGAAAAGCAAATTTGTTTCTTTTTATTGCCATTCCTGAAAGAACAAGATCCTGCCTTCCCAAGAATAACACCTTTTGAAGGAACACAAAATCAAGGAACTCTTTTCTGATGTGGAAAAAGACAGATTACTGCTTAATGTCTGGCCAAGACTGGTTGGATCCGTCAGCTTGACTTGGGTTCCACTGCTTGCTCCAAAAGAATTCTGAACATGTGTATTTTTCAACTTGTAATAGTTCATTGAAAGAACAGTGTAGTCAAGACCCATGACACAGCATCCGAGGATGATACCAGTTCCTTTCCTAATGGCATCGGTGGTCATCTCTGTGTAAGGGAGTGTTTGGGAACTGAGTAAATTCTATTGCCCATGTAATCATGGCTCAGCATCTTTTGTCTTCCCAAGAATTCTCATTGCCAGATCCCTTGATGGCTGTTCCAGTTCCCACCCTGGGACTACAGTATACCAGAGCTATGCCTTCCCCTCCCCCTGTTCCACTCCCAGTAACTGGTCACTCTTTAGGTATGATTCATTTATCTGTTTCTGGTTCCAGCCTCTGCTTCCTGATCTATAAGTCTATGCTGTGAACTTGAACTTCCCAGACACTATGTCTGTCTCACTAGAAAGGAGTGCTGGCTCCTCAGCGATGTAGCACATAAACCCCATTTCCCGGTGATGCTTAATTTCTATCGACAACTTGATTGGATTGAGAGGCACCAAGGATTAATGATAAATGCTTTTGTTTTGAGTGTGATGGTGTCCTAGAGGTTTAGCAGAGATGGGAGTGCTCCCTTGTATGTGGGGAGCACCATCGAAGGTCTACCCTGAGTCAAAGAGAAAGGCAGAGGAGAAACCAGAGGGGTGCCAACATTCTCCACAGACTAAAGCACTCCTCCACTATACCTTCCCTCCTGGAGGACTTGATTACTCTGAACTGTGAGCCAAGATAAACCTTCCCTCCCCTAAGGTGCTTTTGCCAGGCATTTGGTCATAGATGTGAGACATACCATGTCTACTTCCCTCTGTGTATGAGTAAGTGTCTCTGTGTGTATCTTTCTGTCTGTCTCTTTTTCTGTGTCTGTCTGTCTGTCTGTCTCCTTATCTCTGCCTGTCTGTCTCTTTGTCTCTGTCTCTGTTTGTCTCTGTATGTCTGCCTGTCTCTGTCTCTCTGTCTCTTTCTCTCTCTTGGTGTGTGTGTGTGTGTGTGTGTGTGTTGAGAGTGTGTGTGAGTGTGTATGTGTGTATGTGAGAGTATGTGTGTGAGAGAGAGAGAGAGAGTGTGTGTGTGTGTGTGTGTGTGTGTGTGTGTGTGTATGAGTGTGTCTGCTAGCATGGAGGTCAGAGTACAGTCTCAGGTATTGGTCCTTGACTTCACTTTCTTTGAGGCTCTTTCTGTGTCTCCCATTTTGCCTTAGGGCCACCAGGATCACAGACACATGCACTGCTGAGTCTGGCTTTACTGAGTTCTGGGCATCTGAACTCAAGTCCTCACTCTTCCACAGTGTATGCTTTATGCACTGAGCTATCTCCTCAGCCCCAGCACTAGCACTTCTTATAGACTAGACACAGGGTACAGCATCTTTTTTTTTCTTTTCTTTTTTTTCAGAGCTGGGGACCGAACCCAGGGCCTTGCGCTTGTTAGGCAAGCGCTCTACCACTGAGCTAAATCCCCAACCCCAGGGTGCAGTATCTTATGAAGCATATTAATTTAACTTATAAAACAATGAATGGTATTATTATCCCTGTGTGTAAGAGGAGGTTCAGGGAGGCTGAGCGAATCCCTAGTACAAAGGAAGTGGGCAAGAGCAGATGCAGAGGCCAGCTCAGCCCAAATAGACCTTTGTCCAGCTTCTTGGTCTCCAACATCAGAATTTAATATACTGTACAGTGGGTCAGTGCATCTCTCACCTGTGAGCTCCCTGGGTTTATGCACTCAGTGGCATCGTTGAATCCCTAGTCCTACTCAAGAGACCTGCATGAAGTAGGCTTCCTACGGAATAAGAATCTTTATAACATGTATCTTCTTCCCATTTTACACATGAGCAAATCTACGCTTAAGAATGTTAAATAAATTACCATAGGTATGCACTGTTTGGACCTCTGTGCATATATAACACATGTGTAGTTTGGTTTTCATGTAGGACTTGTAATAGTGGGAGCAGGGGCTGTCTCTGACTCTGGTGCCTGCCTTGAGATCCCTCTCCCCTAACTGGGCTGCCTTGTTTAACTTCAATAGGAACTAGTCTTACTGCAACTTTATATATACCAAGGCTGGTTGATATCCTTGGGAGGACTCCTCTTTCCTGAGGGAAAAGGGAGGATGGGTGGATTGGGGGAGACAGGAGAAGAGAGGGAGGGACTGGATGGAGAGAAGAAAGGGGAAGCTGTGATTGGGATGTACGGTAAGTAAATAATTAATAAAAAATCCATTTCAAGTAAATTAAAGAGAGGAAAAAAGATTCTATGGGGTGGGAAATCTTTGGTGTTTTCATTCATTTTCACATATGTAGGGATATTAATCAATTTTATGTTACAATATCAAAATACTGGAATCAATTATCCCTATAAAGATAAAAAGTTTGTTTGTTTGTTTACTTAGACAGGGTCTCCAGTATAGCTCAGGCTGATCATGAATCTGCAATCCCCTGCCCTTACCTTTGAGTTCTGGGGCTGCAGTTATGCACTACTATATCCCACAGAGTAAAGTTTTATTTAGGTCATATTCAAGTGCATACTGTAGGCTTATCAAGGGTCATTAGTGGGCAAAATGGTACAGATAGCAGTTGAGAGAAATATGTACTAGAGTACAAGGCTCACTGAAGAGGAGCAGAGACACAGGGTGGGTCACAGCTCCACAGCTCCCCTTAAAGAAACATCCCCAATAACCTCAGGCTCATCCATAGAATCCCATTTACTTACATTCTCCAATGTCTCCCCAAAATGGCATCCTGGGGACCAAGCCTTAGACATGGGTTCTATATACTTACATATCTGGGGAGACATACAATATCTGGACCTTAGGAAATACATGAAAAATTTTGAAAGAGACAGTATTAGACTGGCTTACCAAGCAGAAAACAGCACAGACATTTTTATGCCAAAAAGCCTTAACAGCATCTATATTTGAACTCCTTATAACTTGTAAGCAGACAGAGCATTGCTTAATGGTGCCGGACCAAGCTCTTATGGAAACAAGTCTACTGGGGAAATCATTTATGGAAAATGAAATGATTGTTTTAGAAATCTGAGCTGTAAATGTTCATTTCTTAGTCTCTGGTGCCTTGAGACCTTGGGCACATAAATTATGGAATCCTGGTGACTTTGCCCAGCATTCCAGTAATGTTGGAAAGCCCAGGAGCTCTCTGTGGAGAGAGAGAATGAGTGAGGATATCTCCACAGCAGCTACAGCACTGCATGGGTGGGACTGACACCTCAAAAGGGTACATGTCGGAGAAATGTCTCCCAAGGCATAAAAGTCAGCCTGGGTTCCCACACAGATCTTCTTAGTTGAAAGCACTGACATTCTGTTGCGTTAATGATGAGTTTCCTAATCATTGCTCCTTTTAACACCAGGACTAGGAGAAAAGAACAAGTAGCAAGCTGCAGGACTCAGGGTCCCCAGGGTGACTTTTGAACCAAGTCACACGGCTGCAATGCTCCTGGCTGCTGGCATCTATGTCAGTTTAATAAGTTTCCTGCAAGATAAGAGAAAATGCCAACTTAAAATAGTGCTACAATTTCAAGAGATCCTTTTGAAAGAGGTGAATACGCTAGAATCACCCTGATGTTCTCATAGAAGCATCTAGATGTTATTAAAATTCTTTGCTATGGATCCAATACTGCATGTGCTTTATCCTTTCACACTTCCACCCATCCATCCACCCACTTATCCATCAACCCATCTATCCATCCATCCATCCACCTATCCATCCATTCTTCCATTTATTCCCCCATCGACTCACCCACCAACACCCATCCATCCATCCATCCATCCATCCATCCATCCATCCATCCATCCATCCACGTATCCATCTACCCATGCATTCATCCATTCCTCCATCGATCCACCCATGCATCATCCATCCATCTGTCCATGTATCTATTATCTACCTACCCACCCTTTATTCATCCATCCACCTACCCACCCATCTACCCACTCACCTACCATTTACTCACCTACACATGCATTTATTCATCTGTCTATCCACCCACCAATCCACCTACCCATCCATCACTCATCCACCTACCTATTTGTCTTCTATCCATCCACCTGTTATCTACCCACCTCTATATTCATTTATTCACTAATCTACACAGCTACTCATTGATCTATTCCTCTACCCACCCACCTCTCCATCAATAACATTATTCATGTATCTATTACCCTTTCCACCATCCATTTATTCTTCCATCTACCCATCTAATCATTGTACACTTATGCATACATCTATCCACACAGCACATCCATTCATCCATCTATCTGTCTATATTGTACCCACACACCTACCCACCTTTATCCCCCATCCATCTATTCTCCTTCTGCGACCACCTGCCCTGTCCACTCAAGCATAGACAATGCACACATTGTTTTAGAACTACCAGCACTTGGTTCTCAGGGAATTCCAAGACTTCATTTTTTATTATAATATGATTTTAGAAAGCAAATTTACTCTTGAGGCTTTGATACAGTGGAAAAAGTATAGTACCGAGTTTATATAGAGATTTTGACTATTATGTAACTGTACACTTGGCATTGAAATTGTATGAAACTTATTTGGGAAAGAGTTTAAGGTACAAGCTGCTGCATCATGTGAAATGATGGGCTGCGAGAAACAGTTTTTGTTTAGGTTTTGTTTTTCATTAGAAGCTGTGAAATTGTTGGGCTCAAGTGGTTATTTTGCTTGGTCAGGTGTTGCTATCCAACTAAAAATAAGTCTGTATCAGTGAACATCTTAGATTCTAAGAAAACTCGGATGTGAGTGAAAGAATTGAATATGTCTGCACTTCGTTTTGTTCTTCCACAGAGGTTGTAAAACATGCTGGTTAGGGTACAGCCTCCGGAATTACACAACCCCAGTTCAAATTCTTCTTCTGTAGCTAACTTGCTCTGTGGCCTGGGGGAAAGTTTCTTTTGTTCTGCGATGATTAGCTTTAAATGTCAACTTACCACAAATTAGACTTGCCTGGGAAGAGCTTCTCAATTGAGTGACATTTTTCATCAGGTTGTTTTACAGCCTTGTCAGTAGGGGATTATCTTGATTGCTAATCGAGGAAGGAGTACATAGTCCACCGTGGGTAGCACCATTCCTTATGCAGGGGAGTCTTGAACTGCACTTTACAGGAGAAAACCAGCAACAAGCAAGGACGTATATTTATTCTCTCTCTTCTCTGGCTATGGATGTGATGTCATTGGTTGCTTAAACTCTTGCCATGACTTCCCCTCAATGGTAGACCAGGACCTGAAATTGTGGGACAAATAAGCCCAATCCTCCTTTTGCTATGTTTCTATCCAGGTGTTTTATTGCAGCAACAAAAAGAAAACCAGAACACCTTCTATGAGACTTAGCCTTCAAAGTTGCAAAGTGTCCCACAATGCCACAAAGAAATTTAAGTGTGATACTATACATGAGCCACTTTCCCTGCTTTTTGAGGTGCAAACTCAGTTGGTATTTTAAGGGTACAAGACAGATGAACTTATATTACTTCCCTCACTGATCAGAGAGGGGTCCTCACATTTTTGTTATGTTTTTTTCTTCTATCCCCTTGTCCTCTTTAACTTTTCCACAGGAGAACATTCTAACATATACAATCTATGTTCTCTCAATTTGCCTTTCATGTTTATTTAGCTATATGTAAATATTGATAAAATATGCAGTCACATTCTTTTTATTAATTTATGCGAATGGCCTGAAGCATAAAAAAACACCTTCATTTTCCTTACTCAATTTATATTAGAAATCTTGTGTTGCTGTCTGTAAATCAAAGTCATTTAATTCTAACAGTGACTTAGAAGCTGCTACATGCAGGGATCACCGTTTACTTATCTGTTTCCCTAGTTATGATTGTATGCAGACATCAGTCTTTGCTGTCCCATGCCAGACAGTGCTGGGTAGCCTTATGTATGAATGTGCAGGATAGTTTTGCAGTCATTTTCCTGGGGAGATAAGTAGCTAATTGCTTTGGGGATAGAGATCTTTTGTCTTGGAGTGGCTGTCGGGTTGAATCTCTTAGCACTTGTTTCTAACTTTGTATTATTTTGCAGATCTGCGGTATGTTGCGTGGCCGGATATGCTTTGCTCTGAGTGTGAGCACGGTTGGGTATCTCCACATCTACTTCTGCCCATTAGGGTTTCCTCATCCATTCATTTTCTTCTAAAAGGCTTTGTCCATTTGCTTCTCCATTGGTTTTCTGAGCATTTCTTGGTATTTTGGGGGGTGGATATTTCTCTGGATAGGAAAACAAGCTGAGTCTTAGATGCTGCATATAACCCCTCCCTAGTTACCGATGCCTTACACGTGTAGCTGAAGTCCCTGTGAGCAGAAACCCTGATTTAATGTTGCCTAGTACTTCCTGTTTTCTATTTTTGGCTTGTTCTTTTTAGATCTTCAGAGCCTGTCTGAATCCATTCTTTCTTTCCCCCTTTCTTCCTTTCATTTTCGTTATTAGTACATTTAGCTATGAGTACACTTTGTTATGAGTACTGAAAGTGTCCTTTCAGATGAGGGCACTGAGGCTCAACAACAGTAGGTGCTGTACTGGAATTTGTTGATAATACATCAGTTGTGATAGGACCTCAGTTCCCTCACCCCAGAACTAGCTGCCGAGGATGACCTTGAACTCTTTAATCTCCTCCCACTTCCACCTCCTGAGTGCTGGGATGACAGGGATGAGTTACCATATCACCTAATGCAATGCTGGGGACTGAACCCAGGAACCCCTGCATGCTAGGAAAGCAGTCTACTCACTCTGGTCCATCCATACGACAAGATCTTAGGTCTTTTGACTACTCTTCTAATACACTTAGGAACAGTCTCAATCTCTTCTGGGTTGGGGGATCCTTAGGGGTGAAAGCTATGCTTTGTGTTCCTTGTAACCATCATGTCTAACCAATAAATATCACAAGAATGAACATATAAATATGATTTTCGTTGTTATAACTTGAGTGGCTCTCATGGAATGACAGAGGATATGAAATCTACTTTTAAAGTACTTTGACAGCATCCAGCAGAGGTTTCCCATGGCAGAAGCCATCATCCTGGGTATGATTTTGCACCCATTTGTCACAGAGGTGGCAGGTAATGACGCTTCTGCAAAGATCATCTTGTCTCATGAATTCTCCTAAACCCACAGGAGGAAGGAACTGTGGTCCTTAGGTCCTTTCCACTTCTGTGACCTTCCAAACGCCTTTTCAATAAATACCAGTTTCTGCTTGAAAGTGTACTTCAGACTTTGGGGCTGCCTTTTAAACACCAGTCAGTTACCTGAGTATAAAAAGCAGATGATAATTCATGCTATTACTTTTGGTTTTTAAAAATTTATTTTTCAAAAACCTTAAAAATAGAATTACCATATGCAAAACTTAACCGATGGGAAAGTTCTGAGTATCTATCAAAGGAACTTAAGTCACGGTGTCACGGGGACATTGGCACATCTAGTTTCCTGCGGCTCTTTTCATAGTGAGCAGGATGGAATCACCATGATGCCCGTCAGAAGATGATTGGGCAAAGAAAGGGTGGTATGTATACATAGTGGAGTATTATTCAGCCACAAAGAAGGATAAAAATATGTGATTGTTAGGAAAAGAGCTAGAAGGTGGGAGTCATCCTGTCACAGAAAGTAAGGCAGACTCAGAATCTCACTCACTTTCTCTCTCTCACTGGTAGAATCTAGATTTAAAATAGTAAAGTAAAGTAAAGAGGGAATGTTTACAAGAAAGGGGTGTGTGGGAAAATGACCAAATGTCCCCATGTACTCAGGGGACATGTCATGCTGTAACCCGTTATTTTATTTTATTTTTATTTATTTATTTATTTTTCCGGAGCTGAGGACCCAACTCAGGGCCTTGTGCTTGCTAGGCAAGCACTCTACCACTGAGCTAAATCCTCAACACCCCCATCCCCATTATTTTATACAGATAATATGAAATCTCAGTCCAACAACAACAACAACAACAACAACAACAACAACAACACACACACACACACACACACACACACACACACACACACACACACACATACACATTCTGAAGTCTGGGAATTGTGGTGTTGATGACAAGCCAACTGCCTTCCTACCATCAATGTCCTCTGGTTAGCTCAGAGGAACAGACACTAGTTTGTCTGCAAAGCCTGCCTGGTGACTGGAGCTTAAGGAGGCCATGGAGAACTTACACGCTTGGTGTTTGCTTGAGTGCAGACCTTGGCTCCGTCAGGGCTGTGAGACAGGGATATATCAGAAGTTACTGCAGGAGGGAGCCCATTGTCCATCTGGGCTTCATTCAGCCAAGGGAGCAGACTCAGGGAAGCCCAGGCATTTGGAATTTGGGACACGTGGATGCTATGTCAATGACCCATAAAAGGTCACTGGGGGTCTCACTTCAGCCCTTCTCTCCTTTCTTGTCAGAGGGAAGGCATGGCACACCTCCAGGTCCCTTTGTATTTCTCCCTTAATAAACCACCTCCTTTCCTTTATTCACGTGTCTCTATGCTGCATCTCAAATGTTGGGAACATGTTGGGACAGCTTTCCTGAGATGGGGCAAGATGGAGAATTCCCTTTTCTTAGCAGGGTTTCCTCTTCTGTGCCTGATCTGGGGAGCCTGACCCACCTCAATCTTCTACTTGAGGAATATTACATAATCCTTGGTGAAATTATAGGTTCAACTTCCTGGAATGCCTCTCCATGCAAATGAGGTATCCCCAGAACCTTTAGCCTCAGCCAATGAAACTTCACACTAAGAAGAACCCCTTCCCACTTTCCAAGGTTCATATTTATAGCTCTTGACTCATCCTGAACAAAGTGTATGAGCACAAGTTGTTTCTTTGAATACCATCTGAGAGAGCTGTTTTATTAAATGTCATCTAAAAGAGCTGCAACTCTGAAATCTTTGGAGAAGACCTCCTCCCTCTGACATTCACTGGTGGATCAGATCCTGCCGATTCATCCATTCTGGACTTTGCTCCATATTTCCCCACAGGTTTGCAACTGTGCCTGGACGCCCTAAGGGAAGAAGTAGAAAAAAAAAACCCAAAAAACAGAACCACATCTCTGTACAATTCATTGTTTTGCCTGAAAAAAAGAAATGAAGTCTAATTGAGGATCTGTGTTTGTCCCAGGTCAAACAGGAAGGGTACAGTGGCTGCTAGGTTAGGACACACACACACACACACACACACACACACACACACACACACACACACGGCCCACCAGAGCTTGACTGGCACACCTAGCACGTTCTTCTGGTCTCAGCTGAGGTTACTCTTTCATGTAATGCTTTAGCTCAGATTTGGGAAGGAAGGGTGTATGTGCTGTGCTCCAGGACAAGTTGGAGGCAGAACTCAGACAGCTCCCCTCCCTCTGCCTGGGTGGGTCCCACCAGTCCTGTAATTCATTCTGCTTTGCAGTGTTAGCTAAGCTGTTAGCTGGTGTTTAAGACAAAGCCCTTCCTAGATACACTTGCATTTTAGAGGGCTGATTAATTCCTCTCTGAGAGCAACTGGGGCACTGTTCTCCAGGTTCCCTCTTGAGGAGTTACTTATCCTGGTCAGGTCTCAGTGAAGGGCCTTTTCAGGCTGGAGGGCCAAACAGTGCTTTCTACTCAGCATATCTGCAGTGTGCTCAGATGTGTGGTTGCCATGGTAGGGGAGACGAGATAGCCAAGGGCATGCCCTAAAGGGATTAAAATACCAAGATACAGGGATACAGGGATGTGTGTATGATACATTTAGTTCCATTTTTATTTTGTGAGTGTGGTGTATGCATGTGTGAGCTTGTGTTTCTGGAGGCCGGAAGTTGAGGCAGAATGTCTTCCTCAGTTACTCCCCAATTTATTTTTTGAGACAGGGTCTCTCATTGAGCCTGGAGCTCGTTATTTTAGCCACACTGGGCTGGCCAGGGAGCTCCCAGGATCCATTTATCTCCACAGCCTCAGTGCTGGGATCACAGCTGTGTGCTGTGAACCCAGGTCCTCACACATGCGTGGCAGTTGTGTTGCTAACTGAACCCTTTATTTCGTACCAGCCAGTGCCATCTAGTATTACTCTGATGTTCACACTACCTTCCCCCCCACCCCTCCAGGCAACAGCTCACTCTGCTGCCCAGGCTAAATTTGCATATGACAATTCTCCTGCCTGAGCCTTTTGAGTGCTGGGATTACAGGTGTGTGCCCCTCTATCTTGCTGTTGCCAGTTATATAATTCTGTTTTCACAGTAGTCCTGGAAGTTTCGTGTTCTTCTCCCCATTTGGAATAAGAAGTCAGGATCACAGTGGGCAGTAGGTGTTTGTATTTTCTCCCCTCCGACACCCTCCAGTGCCTTCCCTCCTTATCAGTGGAACTCAGGAGGGAGACATCTCATGGATTCTGTGCCTGGCCCAGTCAGAATGAATATTCATTTCTCTGCTTCCTGTTATTGACCCAATGCTTGATTTTTTCAAGATTTATTTTATTTTTTAATTACGTGTATATGTATCCAGGATAGGGGTAGAGTATGTGTATATGGATACAGTGTCCGTAGATGTCCGAAGAAGGCATCAGATCCTTTGGAGAGCTAGAGTTACAGATGGTCGTGAGCTGCTGGTGGTAAGTGCTGGGGCCTGTTCTTGGGTCTTTGGGAAGAGCAGAAAGTGCTATTAGCCTCTGAGCCATCCATCTCTCCAGACCCATGGGTTGACTTCTGAGACCAATGGTGTGGTGGTCTCCATGAGAATGGTCCCTATAAGTTCATCTATTTGAGTACTTGGTCCTCAGTTGGTAGAACTGTGTGGGAAGGATTAGGAGGAGTGGCCTTACTGGAGGAGGAGGTATGCTTACGGCTGCACTTTAGTGCTACTCCATGCCTTGAGTTCCCCGCCCCTCTATCTTTCTATTTTTCTACCTCTTTCTTGTAGATCAAGATGTGAACTCTTAGTTGCTGCTCCAGTGCCATGCCTGCCTGCCAGCCTCCCTGCCTGCCTGCCTGCCTCCCTCCCTGCCTGCCTGCCTGCTTCTTTGATTCCCACCATGATGCTGATGGACTCATCCTCCTGGAACTGCAAATCTCAAATAAACTCTTCCTTCTATAAGCTGCCATGGTCATGGTGTTCTATCACAACAATGAAAAAGAAACTAAGACAAAAGGGAGACAGACTTGGGGCTTCTTCTTGAGCCCCAGTAATGTGCGATCTTTGCTTGAGTAGGTATGGTGTTAGCAGGTAAGCCAATGGAGGCAGGGCAACAGGTTTTATTTTTTCCCTGCCAGAAATAAAACTAACAACAAAGAGGGAAAAGGTAGAAAGAGAGAAAGGTTCTGGTGGCATCTGAGCTGCAGGTTCCAGCCACAAAATGCACTTTTTTTAGTTTGAGAACCAACAAATGTCTGCCTTCCTTCCTTCCTTCCTTCCTTCCTTCCTTCCTTCCTTCCTTCCTTCCTTCCTTCCTTCCCTCCTTCCTTCCTGTCTCTCTTGTATGTGTGTGAGTGTGTGTGTGTGAGTGTGTGTGTGTGTGTTGTGTATGTATGGGTGTGTGTGTATGTGTATGTATGTGTGTGAGTGTGTGTGTGTTGTGTATGTATAGGTGTGTGTGTATGTGTATGTATGTGTGTGAGTGTGTGTGTGTGTTGTGTATGTATGGGTGTGTGTGTATGTGTATGTATGTGTGTGAGTGTGTGTGTGTGTGTGGTGTGTATGAGTGTGTGTGTATGTGTGTGGTGTGTGTATGTATGGGTGTGTGTATGTGTGTGGTGTGTGTGTATGAGTGTGTGTGTATGTGTGTGGTGTGTGTATGTATGGGTATGTGTGTATGTGTGTGTATGTATGGATATGTGTGTATGTGTGTGTATATATGTGTGTATGTGTGTGTGTGTGTCTGTATGTGTGTGTGTATGTGTGTGTGGTGTGTGTGTGTATGTGTGTGTGGTGTGTGTGTGTGGTGTGTGTGTATGTGTGGTGTGTGTGTGTGTGTGTGTGTGTGTGTGGTGTGTATGTGTGTGGTGTGTGTGTGTGTATGTAGGTACATGCTTTCATGTGGAGGACAACATCCTTTTCTGTCATTCCCCAGGTCCCACTTCTTACTCATTTTCTTCGAGACAAGGTCTCTCCTTGACCTGAACTTGACAAGAAAGCCAGGCTGGCCAGTGGCCCAAACCTCCCGAAATCTGTGTACTTTGCCGGCGATTGGCTTTACCAGCTCCTGCTGGCTCACTCAGCTCCTTTACCTGCATTTAGGGGACTGAACTGCTTGCCATGCAGGCATTTTATCCATGGAGCCACCACTCAGTTCCTACCCTGGTTTTTGATCTGGGGTTTCTGTTTTTTGCAGTTGAGGGAAGGGCTGTGGAGCTGAGGCATCTCTCAAGTTTGTGTTAGCTCCCTCCTTCCAAGAGGTAGTATCTGGGAGGGAACCTCTGGGCGACAGATCACAAGCTTTCATGGGGGCAGGACACAAAGATAGGAGCAGTACTCTTGCAGAAAACAGAAGGGTAATCCTTTTCTCCTAATGGGTATAGACTCAGTCAACCAGGGAGCATGCTGTCACCAGGACCCTAGTGATTCTTGCTCTTAGATTGTCAGCATCTAGAAGCATGAGAAATGAATGCCTTCACGCCACATAGAACATCATGTCTACATGACAGAATCTGTCTCAGCAGCTGTGAGCCCATGCTTTCAGTCAGCCTTTCTGTCCTGGGGGCCCTGGAATCCAAAGCAGCCTGGTCTTGTCCAGAGAAAATAACAAAACTCAGAAAAGCTTGGCTTTATTTCTGTATGAAAGGCCACATAGAGGATCCCAGAAGCAGCTCTTTTTGCAGAATAATGGAGCGATGAATTAGCTCCTTAAAACCCAAGAGCCTGGTGGATTATCTTTCTGTGAGGCTTCCACAAAAGGAAGAGTCTTTATCCTTGTGGACATCCTCTGACGGTGGGACAAAAGCAGGCACGAGTCCCCACTGTCAAGGGACAGCAGTTTTTGTTGCTGTTACATTAGAGTTGTCATTCAAGCATCAAAGACTAGGGAAGGAGTCATGGTGGCCCCACTGGGGCTCTTCACAGGATTCTCTGTCTCTTTTTGGTTTGCATGGTGGGATGTATTGGGAAGGGGCGCACAACACGGGAGCTCAGTAACATGGCTTAGGACCACTCTGTTCTGATGAACTCCTTCTGCGGCCCAAATAAACAACACTATAACAACCAACATAGAAAACCTCTATTTTATTTTATTTTACGAAGAAACTCCTGCACAAAAGCTTTATTTCCCCTTATAAAGTGTTTGAAGTGAGATCCAAATTTGATTCTGCAAGCCACATGTGGATGGGTCCAGCATACTCTGAATTCTGTTGTGCTGAGGTGAGGAGATGCACGTGCCATGTGACAGCTGGGATGGTGGGCACCCTAGACCTTTGGCTGGGGGTCTTTCAACTTTGACCACACAAGGTCATCCTCTGGGATGCTTTTTGAAATGCCAGCACTCAGGTTTGAATGAAGGGAATTTGATTTGGTGGCTTCTGGGGTATGGACTGTTCTAAAAAGCATCCTTGGCACACTTACGCTGTGGACTTGGTTTATTGCTTCTGTGATGTTAGTTGGGTTCCCCAATTACACAGGGAATAAGCACATCTGCATGTAAGTGTAGGTCCCTTCCCCCGGGTGGCTCTAATTGGTAAATAAAGTTGCTGGTGGCCAATGACTGGGCAAGGAGACAGAGGGGAGACATTCCTGGGCTAGGGAACCCAGGGGAGAGTGAGGATTTAGAATCACCATTCCCTTCCCGGGGAAGCAGGAGGACCAGGCTTGAGAGCTGTAGGAGAGAAGGCCATGTAAGAGCTGGGGAGGAGCAGCTCCAGGGTTCCCTCCCCTGATTGGGTCTGAGGTAGAAAAGATGAAATATAGATTTTAGTAAATAATAATTCAGGAGTATTGGAGGGGAGGCATTAGCAACGTGGAGGTTTGGGACCGGCCCAGCCATTTTGCTGCTTAGGGCATATTAAAAATAAGGCTGTGTGTATGTGTGCCTTTTCATTTGAGAACCCAGAGCATTTTTCCAGGTGGTGAGGAAAGTGCGTGCTGCCGGCCGGGGCGATTTGAGTATCGTTAAGTAAATAATGCAATGCTTCATGTGCACTCCTGTTTGAGAACCACTGATTAAAATAGAGGTGGAGTTAAGCACATTCTCCTCTGCTGCGGTTTGGATATGGTTCTTCTGCCCCACATTCAGGAATCCTGCACAGAGCTCCGTTTCCACCGTGGTGGGTTCTGAGGAGTGAGAGCCTCGGTGCAGGTTAATCACACCATTGGGATTCTCCTCCTTGGGAGGAACTAACGAAATTCTTAGGGGTCTTGTTTAGTGCTCACAAGTAGCTTGATACAGAAAAGGCCAAGACTGGCCCCTTCTTCATTTGATGGCCTCTTGTCTGCTATGGAATACTCACTTTTCTTCATCATCATCGTCGTCATTGTCATTATTTTGTGCATCTGTGTAAAAATGATGTTAGAGATTCAAAACTATTGTGGCTAACTAATGGTGCATAGGTAGAAGCCAGAGGTTGACCTTGAGTGTTGTTCCTGAGGTGTACCCATCCTGCTTTTTGATATAAGGTCTCTCATTGGCTTGGAGCTTGTCTATTAGGCAAGACTGGCTGGTCAAGGAATCTCAGAGATCTGCCTGTTTCTGGGATTGCAAACATGCTCTACCAACTTGCCTTCTAAAAATGTCTTCTGGGCTAGAGAGTTGGCTTAGCCGTTAAAGAAGAGGCTCACAACCAAAAATATAAAAATGTCTTCTGAGTATTGAACTCAGGTCCTCATGCTTACAAAGCAAGTACTTACTGAGCTACCCAGCCTCAAGTAATTTGCTCAACAGTAGAAAATGAAGTAATCCAATCTTAAATGACTAAAAGTATATAAAAATGTTATCTATGCAGTGTAGATAAATATTTAACTGTATGAGCTTAAACAAGTTACCTGACCTCTCAAAATCTTATCAAGTTTTAGTCACACAGTCTGGATGAAGTGATGGATTACTGACCTCAGGGTTGTGTTAAGAATTACTGAGGGAGGGGGCTGGGGAGATGGCTCAGTGGTTAGGAGCACTGACTGCTCTTCCTGAGGTACTGAGTCCTCCAACTACATGGTGGCTCACAACCATCTGCAATGATATCCGATGCCCTCATCTAGTGTGTCTGAAGAAAGCGACAGTGTACTCACATACATAAAATAAATAAATCTTTAAAATAAGAATTACTGAGGGAGGGGTTGGGGATTTAGCTCAGTGGTAGAGCGCTTGCCTAGCAAGCGCAAGGCCCTGGGTTCGGTCCCCAGCTCCGAAAAAAAGAAAGAAAGAAAGAAAAAAAAAAGAATTACTGAGGGAAATTAGTGTGCCAGACCCAGAGTGAGCACTTAATAATCGGCCACTATTATTACTATTGGCAAAACTCACTAATGGCAGATGATAGTTTTAGATTAATTAATTATTTTTAGATTATTTAGATACAATCTATCTGAATCTAAAACAATAATCTAAAACAATTTAGATATGTCAGGTCTGAATATTGTAGCTAGGAAGTAGATACACTCCCAGAAGCCTATGGAATAAGATACAGAGAAGACAAAAATAACTTTTCCAATGTCAGAAAGTTACAACCACAGTGACTGAATTCACTTTGTGGACAAATCCAGCATCTCTACTGGCAGGCATGTCTCTAGATACTGCATTATGAGTTGAGGAATATGCATCCTGCTTTAAAATAAACACCAAGGCATGTTTTCCTACTGCAAACCCCACTGTTTTATGGTGTTACGATTGGGCACAGCAGAATTCATCCCTTTGAGCATCCGTAATATTCCAGGTCTTTTGTGCTATCATAAAGGACAGTAATTTGCAAGTGTTGGGCTCATAACTCTGATCTGTCATGCATTCATAACACATGCGGTCACATAGCCATCACTACTGTCAAGACCTAGAATATTCTGCTTATCGCCCAGTTGTCCCATGTGTCCTTAGAGCCAGTGATCTCCACCTACCTTTGGAGCTTTCCCATGTTGCTGTTTTGGCTGAACTATGCAGCAAGCAGCCATTTTTTTTCACTTAGTATTTGAGATTCCTACAACTTGTTGCATGTACCAATGGTTTTCTCCTCATGTTATCCAAGAAAGGAGCATTGTATGGCTGTGTGCTTTGTCATTGTGAAGAGTCCTGGAGAGAAATGATGTTTGGAGAGAGATTTGTTTTTATTCAAGGTTCAGTCCATGGTCCCTTTGTTCCATGTTTCTGGGCCTGTGGGAAGGCAAAGTGTCCTGATGGAGATGGCATGGTAGAGCCGACAGGCTCACCTCATGGGAAGCTGGAAGCAATAGTGAAACAGGAAGAGCCTCTTCCCTCCCCTTTCTCCTCTGCTCCTCTTCACCCTCTTCCTCCATTTCTATCCTCTTTTTTCCCCATGATGCAAGTTGAACCCAGAGCTTTGTGCATACTAGGCAAGTATTGTACCACCGAGCTACTTCCCAGCCTCATTATCTGAAGTAGTCTTTATACATGTGGTTATGTCAAAATGCCAACTATGTACAAGATGACAGGAATTTTCTTTCATTTAAAGATTTTTATAACTTTAGGTTTACACTTAGGCCTGTGGTCCATTGTGAGGCAATTGCTGTAGATAGTACTGAGTGTGGACTGGGTTTTGCTATTTTGCATTGGGACACGGACTATTTAGTTGAGGGTTACTGAATTGCTTTTGCAGGTTTGTGAAGTGTGAGCTATGGCACTGGTGTGGACCTTTCTGGATTCTACTCTGCTTCATTGATCTCTGTGTTTATCTTTCCCCAGATGCATGGTCTTGATCACTGTAGGTTTGTAACAGACCTTGAGCTCTGGTGGTGTGAGTTTCCCAAATTTGACATCGTTTTTCAACACTGTGTTGGTTATCCCTGATCCGTTGCCTTTCTACAGAGCTCTGAGAGTTTGAATGGAATTGTGTTACGTTCATATTTAGGGAGAACTGATAGTTTAAGTTTATTGAGTATCTCATGAACATAGTTTATACCCTACACATTTAGGCCATCTTTAATGCCTTTCATCAGGATTGTTTGTAGCTGTCAGCATGCTGTAGTCCTTCCAATGAGATGTGTCCCCAAGAGGCTCAGGTATTTGAACACGTGGTCCCTGTTTACTGGTGCTATCTGGGAGACTTATGGGACTGTTATGAAGTGAGCCTTGCTAGAGGAAGTATGTCAGTGTATGGATTTGAACATTTGTGGCCTCATCCACTTCCAGTTCACTTTCTCTGTTTTCTCTGTGGTCTCTCAGCTTCCTGCTTTTGCCACCTGCCACCATGACTCCTCCCCACCTGCCACCATGACTCTTCTCCACCTGCTGCCATGACTCCTCCCCCATTACTGAAAACTTTTGAAGCTATTAGCCTTAAGCCAAAGTAAACCAGTTCTCCATAAGTTGTCTTTGGTCAGGGTGTTGCTTCAACAAAAGCAACTAATAGACAAACAGACTTATTTTATATGGTTGTAATTTTTATTGGTGTTTATTCATTGTGCTGAGGGATGGGTTTCATGCTTAATCTATCATGCCACTTTGATCATTTTCATGCCCCATTACCCTCTCCTGTCCTCCGCATCCATCACCCTGGTCACCTTCTTCTTCCCAAATAGTCTTCCTTGCATTCTCATGTATTCTTTCTCTCTCTCTCTCTTTCTCTCTCTCTCTCTCTCCTCTCCATATATATATATGTATATAATTTCTGCATATGAAAGAAAGCACACCATACAGATGAAATACCTTTTGTTTTTTTCTGCTGTTGTCAATGTGTGAAATTTGAAATCAGGAATTGAAAACCTTCTGGTATGGTTTTGCTTTGTCAAAGTGTCTAAGTTGTTTTGACTTACCAGTTACTGGTCTTTTAGGTAGGGGTGTGTGTGTGTGTGTGTGTGTGTGTGTGTGTGTGTGTGTGTATCAACTTTATAAGATTCTAATAGGAATGGCACTTCCATAGACTGACTTGGATAGAAGTTCTATGTTAATAATACATTTTACCTATGACTATGAGTGACAAAGGACATGACATCAGTCTGTCAGACATTGGACCCTTGTGTTCATTATGGCATTATCGATGGTAGCCACAGTAGGAAATCAACCTAAATAACCATCAATGCCTTTATGCACACAGGAAGTATGACCCACGCACATATAGATGTGAGTATGTGCAAGAGAATGCCAATCAGCCTTGCAAAGGGTGGGAAGTCTGCTGTTGGTGACAATGTGGCTCAGCCTGGTAGGGATGATGCGGAGAAATAAGACAAGTCTAGAGGGACATCATGTCACTACCACAGGGGACGTGAGCCAGTGGGACTCACAGAGGCAGAGAGCAGAGCGAGGCTGCCAGGGCTCGCTGCCCAGCTCTAGAGGAGGAATAAAAACGACGCAGAGTTCAGTGTGGTGGTCAGTGTTCTTGAAAACAGCTCAGAGGCTAGATACTCACTAATCTCAGCACAGAAATGTTACTATTCGAGGTGACATATATGTTGGGACCCAATTCCACAGATACAGATACTTTGAAACATTTCATAGGCACACCAAATACTTGATTTGCTGGTTAAATGAGTTAAATCAGGTCATGGCTGGTATTATTTTGTTTACCTTCATTAGGAAATCTGTAATTTGGGAGAGACAGGAAGACAGAACAGAGCAGAGGTTTGCCACTCTCTGGTGATGAGTGAGCCAAGGGTCTGGGAAGTTTTCCATTTCAGAGACCACATGCAGAAGGACATTTCTATTGAGTAAGGAGTTCTCTGGATGAAGACAGCAAGTGGAGAACGAAGTAGTTGTGACACCTGCTAAGTGGCTAAGAGCCCCGAGTCCACAGCTCACTGCCACGCTCCAGTTCTACCCAGTGAAATCCCACTGCAGACATGAGTTATGGGGAGGCATGTCCTTTGCCACATCCCTAATTCAGAAAAAAAAAACAAGCTTTTTCCTGTTCTCTGCCGTTTCCTGCCACGCGTAATATAGTAAATTAATTAGTGGGTCTGGAGGCATTTTGCTAATACAATTTCTCTCTTGCTTGAGGTGAATTATGTTCATGCTTCAGTCACTTGAATATTACTCCTCCATGTTCGACGGAATTATGTTATCAGGTGACGATTCTATTGCACACTATCTGATTCTAATTAAACCAGAAAGTAGCAAATTGCTTCCCAGTCCACGCTCCCCCACCCCTTGCCGTTAATTCCACTTTTAAAGCTTTCTGAGCTGAGCCTGGGCTGTTCTCTGACAGCTACACTGTCTTATTCTTCTCTGGATACAAGGGGTGCTTCGCTGGGGATGGGATTTGTGTGAATTGAGTCTTGGAAGATGGCAGAGCTAGTATTTATATCTGATGTCATCAAAAGGGAAAATGTATTGTTTTGTCAAGATCGTTTAGATAATTAAAAAGTATGGCCCGTGGTCTGAGAGAAGAAAAAGTACAGTTGTAGAGAGAACAGCAGGAAGTGAGGCAGTGTGTGAGTTGGGATCCCAAGTACTGGGGGGGGGGATCCCCAAGATCTGAGTTTATTTTCTGCTCTGCTTTCATCCCAGGGGACCTGTGCTGTCTCACCCAGCGATAAGCGCTTCATGGACTAGAGGCTCTGAGGGGTGCACTGGATCGTCAAAGGTCTGATGATGCAGAAGTTACAAAGCAAATTCTGAGACTTTCCCATTTCATTCCTCCCTCTTCTACTCTCTGCAAAACACTGGGCCCTCCTTTCATAACGGGGGAGTCCTTGGAGAGACATGAATTAGAGCAGGTCACTGGGCACTAGGTCTTTTTTTCTCTCCAGGATTAAGATACCCTTTTGAATTAGACTGCATGCAGCCTCAGTGATCCTCAGGACACTGGTGGCAGGATCAGTTTGTAAAGTCAGGAATGAGTCCGAGATGAAGTAGGCACCATGCTGCACATAAAAGAAACTTGTGGGCTGCTGGCTCAAAATAAAATACAGGGCATCCTTTGTATGGAGCAAGTCAAGTGCCAGGCACAGCCCATCGTGGTGTGTGGGGCTTTGCTCTTCTTCCAAGGTGGGGACTAAGTCAGACTGTGACTTGCTCCTGGTAAGAGCATGTTCCTTGAACAGCAGGCCTGCTACCTCTCCAGACAATGCAGACTCCTTTCAGAAATGACAAACTGTAATTCAGGTGGCACCCAGATCCATTTCTCCCTGTTTTCTGCCATCCACAATGAAGAGAGACAACTTGGCTTCTGCCTCCTTGTTAGACCTCACTTCATTCCTTCCCGTGTAAAAAGCTGCTCGAAAGGGAAAAACAGATGTGCCTATGGATAGGTAAAAGAAAGGAGTGTGTGTGTGTGTGTGTGTGTGTGTGTGTGTGTGTGTGTGTGTGTGTGTGTGTGTGCGCGCGCGCCCAAAAAGTGGAAGAAAAAGAAGACGCCTTTTTTTCTTAGAATTTCTTCTGTGGGCTAAGCAGGAAGCAATGCACTTTACATATATTTATTGCTCACCCATTATATCCTTGGTCATAGTCTTTATGCTGTGGAGAAAGAGTGCAGTAGACAGAACAGCCCAAAATCCCTGCCGTGGGACTCAGGAGGCTGAGGCAGGGGTGGGGGTGGGGGTGGGGGTGGGGTGGGTCATGAGTTCCAGACCAGCCTGGGCTACATAAGAAATTTAAGATCAGACTAGTATCTAGTATCAAAATAAAGGTTTCAACACTGGAGAATCAGGAATCAGGATTTACCATGGTGTGGAAGAAAGGTCACTGTGCTTGGCTTTTTAAAATTTTTCCTCTAATAGGGTGAGGTATATTAACAACAAAAAATAGGTAAGTATACAGAATACTGAAGAGTGATGATTCAATGCATAAAATTAAACATGGCAGGAAGAGGAAGGAAGAAGAGAGGAGAGATGGAGAGAGTGAAGAAGAGAGTGGGGAGAGAGACAGAGACAGAGAGACAGAAAGACAGGGAAGGACACACAGAAAAAGAAAAATACAGAGAGAGAGAGAGAGAGAGAGAGAGAGAGAGAGAGAGAGAGAGAGAGAGAGAGAGAGAGAGAGAGAGCACAAGAGCACAAATCACTCTTTTTAGCAGGGAGGCCTCTGGAGAGAAGGCTTTTGAACAAAGACTTAAGAGGCAAGAGCGTGAGTCTCTGGAAGACTGAAGGACACAGGCCCAGCAGTATGAAGTTGTCAGGCTGGATGTATTCCTGAGAAGAAACAGTCAAGGGTGGTCGGACTTAAGCAGGAGGTCATGTTAAATGCTGTCCTTGCTACAACTCTAGGCTGCTAGCCAGGAGGAGGAAGTGGCTTGAGTTACTCAAAGAGCAGAGACTCACCTTGCATGCCATGTCAGCCTGCCTCTGTGAGTTTCAGTTCATAAGGGACATGCCTCATTTTACTGCTGTGGAGACAGTGACCAAAAAAATGTTGTGTACATTTTAAAGATCACACAATAAGAGGTAGATCTGGGACTTACTCAAGGATGTTCCGCCAAACTTCTTGATGTTTCTCCTGGACATTAGAGGGTGTTTGTGGGGCTCGAATGAGACTGCAGAGACTCTAGATCTCAGGGTTACCGTAGCTAGGAGAGGCCCAGGAGGTAAGAAAGAAGGGTTGGTAGCCCCTTTATTATCAGCTCAGCACACCACACTGTGGTCACTGATGCTCTTAGATCGAAGGCTGCGGCGTTAACTGGATTTGGAAGGACTATCTGACTAATGGAGTATGGACATGCCTGAAGACAGACCCACACGACTCTTCCTATCTGAGGAGAATGAGTTTTTCTTTTTTAAAAAAATTTGTTTGTTTGTTTGTTTGTTTTTACACTCCAGATTTTATTCCCCTCCAGTTCCACCCTCCACCCCCACTTTGGACCTGTTGGTGAACCTCCTTTTCGTCAGGCTCTTCTCCATTTTTTTTGTCCCTGCAATTTTTTCTGACAGAAAGAATTATGGGTCAGAGCGTTGATTGTGGGATAGCAACCCCATCCCTCACTTGATGCCCTGTCTTTCTTCTGGAGGTGGATTCAATAAGTTCCCTCTCCCCACTGTAGGGCCCCATCTTTGAGTCCTGAGGGTCTCTTACTTCCCAGGTCTCTGGTACATTCTAGAGGGTCTTCCCAACCTCCTTCCTCCCGAGGTCGCCTATTTCCATTCTTTCTGCTTCAGTTCAGGGCTTCAGTTCTTTTCTTCCACCCAATACCAGATCATGTTCCCCTCTTCCCTCTCCCCTCTCCCCCAACCCCCATCTCCTTTCCCTCCCCTGTTCCCCCTCCCCCCTTGTGGTTGCTTTCTTCTCCCTCCCAAGTGGAACTGAGGCGTCCTCACTTGGGCCCTTCAGCTTGTTGACCTTTTTCAGTTCTGTGGACTGTATCTTGGGTATTCTGTACTTTTTTGGGGGATAATATCCACTTATTAGTGAGTACATACCATGCATGTCCTTTTGGGTCTGAGTTACCTCACTCAGGATGACATTTTCTAGTTCCATCCATTTGCCTGTAAAACTCAGGATGTCCTCGTTCTTAGTAACTGAGTAGTACTCCATTGTGTAATTGAACCACATTTTCTGTGTCCATTCTTCTCTTGCGGGACATCTGGGTTGTTTCCAGCTTCTGACTATCACAAATAAGGCTGTTATGAACATAGTGGATCATGTGCCTCTATGGCATGGTGGGGCATCTTTGGGGTATATTCTCAAGAGTGGTATTTCTGGATCTTTAGGTAGGTCTATTTCCAATTTTCTGAGGAACCTCCAAATTGATTTCCAGAGTGGTTGTACCAGTTTGCAATCCCACCAACAATGGAGGAGTGCTCCTCTTATTCTAACTTTTTGACTGAAGACCAGGAATACACTAAGTTTCCTCAACTGTGAGATGGGAGTTAATGGGTAGCTGGAATGAATCCAAGGGCATCACTCAGATATGTAAAGCTCAGGGGGCAGATATCATGAACCAGGCTTGTGAGCTAAGGAGGGAAGATTTTCTTATCCCTTTTTATGCATAATTTTATGTATGGAGGATCTCTCATGATGATTTTAAGGTGTTAAAAGTTCCCACCTCTTCTTGGAATAATGGTCCCCGGGGATAGAAAGCTACCAGATGTTGGTCGCTCTCTAGGTGCTGATGACGGAGACTAAGCTAGGTGTAGCACTCCAAGAGAGCAGCCAAGTAACTGTGCATTTTAGGTGCTTGCTGCGTCTGTTGACAGTTTTATTAAGCAATGAAAACACAGCTTAGATCTTAACAAGAGTAGTTGAGTTCTGCAACTATACTGACAGCCAGGGAAAGGTGCTTTATTCTTGGGTCAGCCTTTCTTCAAGTGTTCCCAGAACAACAAAGGGCATTGGTGCATGAAGATGTTTTGTAAGACATTAGGCTCAAGGGACTTTGTGTTCCTTCTGTAAACAGAAATGTTAAGTTCATGCTGAACACTGGAATTCTGTCTGGCTTGGACTTACCCAGGTCTTGTGCATGCTGCCACAGTTGCTGTGAGCTTATGTGCAGCTTCTCTATCATGCCAGAAGACACGGCCTTCCCATAGTCATTCAGCACCTCTGATTCTTACAGTCTCCCCCAACCCTTTCTTCCAAAATTATCCTGAGTCGGGAAGTGGGCATGTGGTATCTATGCTCTTTTAGGGATGACCATTCCGCAGTCTCATTACTATTTGTACCTTGTCCAATGGTGTGTCTCCTTGCTAGTCGCCATCTACTACACACAGGAGGAAGGCTCTTTGATGATGCTTGAGAGATGCACTGATCTATGAGTAGAATGAGAAGCCGTTAGGAGTTGGTTTAATGCCATATCCATGAAGCAGAACAAGCGTAGGTTCTCATCTAGCTATATTACCTGTTTAACCATAGAAGTCCCACCCCCAGCCAAGGAGCTATTGGCAATTGTTGGATGCTGGAGGTAGGGGGAGTCAGTTTTTTCTTAAGTGTGTAGTCCTTGATCACACCTCTGTGGTAGACCACCCATCCAAGAATATTTGAACACAATATTTGAACACAAATTGGCTTTGATGGGCAAATAAGAAAAGGACATGGTGTTGGATGATTAGGAATAGGGAAGAGGGGCAGATCTAGGAATAATTGTAAGATGATAAAAATGACCAAAATATGTAGGAAATTCTCAATGAACACATGTTATTTAACACATATGTGTTGTATTCAAGAGGAGGAGCTCCTAGATCTTCCAGGAAGGATCTTGAGAAGGACAGGCTGAAGGATGTGACCAGTGTTTGACTGCATGATCTTAAATACTCTGTGTTTCAATTTCTTCACTTAGAAAATGATAGTCTATTTGCATGTTGTAATGAAATACCTTGAAGGGCTAGGAATTTACAATTTTGGTCTGGTTCTAAAATTATTATTTTGTGTGTGTGTGTGTTCACATAGATGTGTATGGGTGAATTTTTATGCAAGCATATGTGATCACGTGTGTACATATATGACATATGTGGAGGCCTGAGTCTGACATTGGGCATCTTCCTCAGTGCCTCTTCACCTATTCATTGACTCAAGGTCTCTCAATCAAGCCCAGAACTTGTCGATATGTCTAGCACCAGTAGCCAGTTTGCTCTGGAGATCTTACCTCTGCTCTCCTGGTCTGCAATTACAGGGTTGCTGCTGCATCCACCTGACATTTACATGGGTTCTGGGATCCTTGCATAGCATGTACTTTAAAGCACATAACCATCTTTCCAACCCTCAGTCTGAAATAAGGTGTCGTTAAGAATGCTGACTGATTGTGAACGACAAAACCCTTTTCTATAACTATGAATGTCATGTTGGCTTATCATCGTTGTTAAGTGAGAAGTGACTCCTGCTGTTTAGCATCTCATTTCTTTAATTAAAGGAGAGGGTGAGCAGCTTTTCATATAAATGAAATTTGATTTTTTTTCTTGAAAAATGTTGCTCGATTTTTTTTTTTTTTTTTTTTTTTTTTTTTTTTTTTGCTGTTGAGGTAAGACACCACAACATTGTGGTTTTCTGGATTTCCTGAGGGCATTATTGTCAGCATTAATATTCTTTACACGGAGGTGCTGTCCACTAACAAAGAAGGAAGCCACATGGTAAAACAGCTTTGAGCTGTCTGAAGGGAAGACAGCGCCTCTCATCCAGAGCCGCTGAAACACAGGAGCTACAGCAGTCTAGACATGAACCAAGCTGCAGCACACGCGATGCCTGTAACAGATGGCTTCTCTCACAGCGCTCAGAGCTACTCATGGCATTTCCCTCTAAAGAATGCAAAGCCAACTACATTCCCTGCTTTAGAGACTGAATATGCTCATATTGTGTGTGTACTTATAGATGAAAATAAGATCCTTTTGGACAAGTTATCCACTTAAAGGAAAAAAATGACTGACTTCATTTGTTATCACACAGTGAGGCTTCTAGACACCACTGCTGATGTCTGTTGATTGAATATGTTTTTCTTTGTTCCTAGCTCGTTAGTACACGCTTATCTACCAAACTCCGAATATAATAGTGTAATTTATATTGTTGAAGAAAGACTAAAACCAAAGTTTCAAAGAGTACTTCTGGTTTTCAGGGTTGGTGTGAATCTCATGCTTCAATCCTAATCCTGCCGCGGACTGCTGGAGTGACCTTTCAGCCAACTAGTGACTTGATGGGACCCATGCAGACTCGTGGTCTGTAAATTGAGAGCAATGACAGAATCTACTGAGAGGTGATTGACAAAATTAGCTGAAATAATGCATGTGAAAATTGCCTAACTTTATGCCTGGAAACTTACTAATTATTTACTTTGGAGTAATTGATTGACAGAGTGACTGGGCAGAATCACAGCTGGAATGGTGTCATTGGGTGTTCTTTGTTCCCAGGGTCGTGTGTGTGTGTGTGTGTGTGTGTGTGTGTGTGTGTGTGTGTGTGTGTGTATGTACTACCATGGTGCATGTGTGTAGGTCAAAGGACAACTTGAAAGAGTAGGCTTTCTCCTTTTATCCTGTGGGTCTGGGAATCAAACTCAGGCCATTAAACTTGGTGGCAAGTGTCCTTAGCCACTGAACCATCCCACCAGTCCTGAAAGGTGTCTATTAACTTTTGCCATTGTTACTTTTTACAGTTGGACATGATCTTAGACTTTTGTTTAATCAGTTCTTCACCTTGTGGCCTCTTGAGTTTGTTTATCTTTCTGATCAGCCTGAAGGATGGCTTCTAGTATCTTCTTTAGGGATAACTTCATGGTTCTAAATTCCTTTAGGCTGCTTTTGTCATGGAGGGGGCAGTGACAATGACCAAAAATCATTATTAAAGTGTATTATTATGACAGTTTCATACCATCAAACAATAAAATCAATGACAGAAGTATTGAATTGAAAAAGAAAGACAATGTTTGTAACTCTAAGTCATACTCAGTCTCGAGCACTGTATTTTATTCTCCCATTCTATGTGGCACAGGGGCACACAGAATGGGCAAGTTCTGATGGGAGAGAGGGAAGATATGACTATGAATGGGAAAGAGAGAACTGGGGCTTTTTTGCACCCTGAGAGAAAGGGTATGTCCACCATGAAAGGCCAGTCTGAGGAGGTAGATGGAGTTTTGTACTTGATCTTCTCGCTGCCTTACAACTTACCTGAAATCCAACCCTTAGCGAAACCAGTGTGGTTAGACCCATCCATATTGCTAACAGACAAGCCATAGCATCCCCTCTCCACATTCACTCCATTTTCATTACGCTTGAATGAACTTCAGCTCCTTCCTGTGCTCTCAGAGCCCCATGAACTGCTTCACACACACACACACACACACACACACACACACACACACACACACACACACACACGCCTTCCAGCACACTCTCTAGATGCTCTTGACCTTGCTTCCTGTAGTCCAGCCTTCTTCATTTTTGTTCTTGTGGTCTTTTCTTCTTTCTCCATTCCTCACATTTGTGTCCCTTCACCAGCATTCACATAGCTCAGTAGATGCACTTCAGAAAAGCCTCCACTCTCTGCATCGGTGGTGATTCCTTATGATATTACCATGTAACCTCCCTCCTCACATTCATCATTGTCTGAGGATATCCATATTATATGTGTATGTGTGCATAAACATGCACATGTATGGGTGCCATAAGGGGACATTTGTGGAGCTTCCTCTGTCATTCTCTGTCTTATTCCTTTGCGATAGGGTCTGTCACTGACTCTGGAGCTCAGCTGGAAGCCAGAGATTCTGTCTCCATCTTCCACAGTGTTATAGGCACACATGTGTCCACATCTGGCTTTCTACATGGGTTCTGGGAATCTAATCTCAGCTCCTCATGCTTCTGTATCAAGGGTTTTTAGTCACTGAGCCATCCTTCCACTCCCCATTCTTTTATTCATTTGCCCAACTTCTCTAGAACAGAAGCTCCATACATAGGTCAGGATCTGGCCTCATTTTCAAGGTTGATAAGAATAACAGTCTGGTTAGTAATTATCCACAAACTCGTGTGACTGAATGACGTCCCCTCATTTGTCTCAGGAAGGTGACACAGATGCTGTGTGTATTAACTGGCTTTCTGTTGCTGTGATAAAGATCATAACCAAGAGCAATTTGGGGAGAAAAAGCTTTGTTTCAGTGATGGTCTGTAATCTGCCTTAGAGAAGTTGGGGCAGGAATTCAGAGGCAAGGTCTGAAGCACAGACCATGGAGGAACCCTGCTTCCTGATTGGTTCCTCATGGCTTGCTCAACCTGTTTCCTTATACCATCCTGAACTACTGAGCCAGGCGTGGCACCATCCACAATGGGCGAGACCCTCTCAATCAGTCAAGAAAATGCACCACGGGCTTGTCCACACGTCAGTCTGACAAAGGCGTTTCCTCAGTTGAGGTTCCCTCTTTGTAGATGAGTTTAGTTTGTGTCAAGTTGCCAAAAACTAACCATGATTCTGCAATCCTTGTGGCCACAACTAAAACCCTGGAGTCCCAAAAATATTCACTCCCTAGGAATGGATGGAGGACGTAACAAGAGGGAGGGGCAAGTTATGTTTCTGGGAGGTTGGGTAGCTTCAGGTTCCTTGGCTCTGGCTTGGCTACTACAGCTGTGTTTAGTGTATAAGTCACCGAGCTGTGTGTTTTTCTATAAAAGTGTTACAGTTCAATAAAAAGTTAAAGTAAGTCAACTTACTTGAAGCGGGGATAAGACTGGATTTTGCCTTTGAACCATTGGTCCTCAGTCAAGGAGGTTTTTGTCCTCTTTTCTCTCCAACATGGCATTCAGCCATGTTAGGGGACAGCTTTGATTCCCACAGGTAGAGGGAGTTTCATCAGCATTCAGTAGGTAGAGGCTAAGGCTGCTGCTGAAGGCCCAACAACGTATAATGTGGACCCCAGCCCATCCCAATGCCAATGCTCTGAGACTGAAAAAGCCTGCTTTCAACGAAGCCATCTGAGAGACTTCAGGATCACTTGGATATTAATTTCACCCACTCCAGCCTTTGCAGACACAGACAGCCTTATTTACTAGGTTCGGACAGTGTTTCTATTCCCAGGGGTGCATCTGAGTGCAGGAGCGAATTTCATCTGCCACCTCGTAAATCTCTGAAATGGAAAACAGGCTAAATATTCCTCTCTCTCTTGGTCTTTGAGTCCCTCCGAAGTGGGCCGTGACAGTAAGCTCAAAACAAAAGTCCCCAGATACAATTTAAATGTCATTTCAGGGCTGGGGCTAGGGCATGAATATTTAAGCTGTAAATCATTTGGGTTGTGTCTAAATCTTTTATAGATTTTGCTAAGGTGGAAGAAATGAGTCACTACTTTTTGATAAAGTTTGCCTCCCTCCATATTATTAACAAACTCAGCCAAGTGAACCAGGCTGTATCTGTTGGAGAGAATAAGGATGCTTGTTTAGGGGACAATATTAGATTCTGCTCCCAAAATGCTATATTTATGGTTCAGAACCAAAGAACAGGTTTGTTCTGGCTTAGGGTGCCCTTGACAGGCATACAATGTGCCATACACATCCAAGTAAGGGAGGGTTGAGGTGAGTAGTTGCTCTCTGGAGCTAAGTCTCAGGAGGGTGATACAAAGATATAAATCAAGGACAAAGGGGAATGGAAGTCAGGGAGTGGGGGGGGAGAGACAGAGATGGAGAGAGACAGACAGACAGACACAGAGAGAGAGAGAGGGGAGAGAGAGACAGAGAGACAGAGAGACAGACAGAGAGAGACAGAGAGAGACACACAGAGAGAGACACACACACGAGAGAGAGAGAGAGAGAGAGAGAGAGAGAGAGAGAGAGAGAGATATTTAACATTTACAAATTCTATGGAGTACTCAAAGGATATTTTAAGCTTTTTAGAAGAAACCGTGCCTCCTATGCCTCATTCCAAGTCTCTACCCAGGAATTAACATTGAACGTTAACACAGAAGCAACATTTCTCATCTCTAAATGTTGCTTTTGATTTTGACAGGATATCTAAAAGGCTGCTATTAGACAAATTTTCATTAACTAATAAGCTGGTTCTTGGGCAAAACATGATTTTTTTGTCATCTCATGTGAAAATTGAAAAAGCCATAATTAGGAAGAAAATCACTAATTATAAGGCACAGAATTTGTTTGCTAAGAATAGTCATTAAGAGACGGAGAAAGCATTAGGCACCTCGATATCAGAAAACAACTATTAAAACGTGCATGGGATCGAGGCATTGGCCCAGACCTAATGACGGCCTGAAGTTACAGGCCTGTAATTGTGGTCTGATCGGAGGCATTGTTAGCACGTTTTAAAGAACAATATACAGTGGGGCTCAAATGGAAAGTAACATAGCTACCGGGCTCCAAATTACAGACTGAAGTTTTAATTTCTAGAGAACATTTCTGAGGGAGAGCAGCTCAGCTCAACTGCCAATGCTGGCTTTGCTGTTGGATTTGATGAACTGTTCAAAACCAGACAGAGAGTAATGCTCCTACAGCCCAGACAGCCCGCTGCGCATGCTGTGCATGCAAAGAGCCTGGTGTCTAATGACACTGTGAAGCCTGAGCCTGCCTCTCCTCCAGGAAGTAACTTCACTGTCTTGCTTTCTGACAAACATGTTTGTTGAGGGGAAGAATAAAAAGAATAAATGAAGAAATAAAAAAACTCTTATTTCTACCAAACAGGTAGAAATACATCACTTTCCTTCTAAGTACCCTTTAAATAATTTATTGTCCTATAACAAAACTTTGCAAACTAAAGCGTAGACTTCTTTATTTCCTGTGTGTGTGTGTGTGTGTGTGTGTGTGTGTGTGTGTGTGTGTGTTGCCTAACATGTATGTGGGTGCATCATGTGCGTACCTGGTACATATGAAAGTAGGAAAAGGGCATTGGATTCCCTAGGACTGGAGTTACAGACAGTTGTGAGCTGCTATGTAGGTGCTGGGAATTGAACCCTGGTCCTCTGCAAGAGCGGCCAGTGTTCTTAACCACTAAGCCATCTCTCTAGCGCCATTTTTATTTCATTATTTTATTTTATTGAGACTGAATTTTAGTCTGTAGCCCATGCAGAACTAAAATTCATGTATAGCCTTGCCTGACTTCGAAGTTAAGGCCATCCTCCTGTCTCAGCCTCTCGAGTGTCAAGATTACACCTGTGAGATTTCACACTCTACTCACTGTTCAACTCCAAGAGAAATTTTTTGTTTATACATTCATGTACCCACCACTTAAATTAAGTTAGCATGGTCTGGAGGAGTGGCTCAGTGATAGAGCACTTGCCTAGCATGTGGAAGGCCAGATGTTCAGTCCCCAGTAGAGAAAAGAAATGAGCACGGCCTTCCTCTTCACCAGCACTCACCTTCTATCTCTTTCATTCAGGGTATTATTCCTCATGCCTCTCACCACAGAGCCAGCCGTGTTTGAACTTACTGTGAACATGCAGAACAGTCCTTCTAAGTCTCAAGAATAAACGCAAGCCTTTATTCTTGAGATTGGCTTAATTTAGACACAGCTATTTCTTTCTCAGTCTGCTGCTCTCTATGCCACAATTTCTGTGTTTGTTGATGAATATTTGAGCTGTTTTTAGTTTTAACTCTAACAAACAAATAAAGAACATACATTCTTAAGAGTACCTTTTGTAGGGTTACGTGGATTTTCGTGTATGTGTGTGTGTGTGTGTGTGTGTATGTTGTATGTAGTGTGTGGAATGTGAGTGTGTGTGTGGTGTATGTAGTATGTGGAATGTGAGTGTGTGTGTATGTGTGGTGTATGTAGTGTGTGTGTGGTGTATGTAGTGAGTGTGTGTGTGTTGTATGTAGTGTGTGGAATGTGAGTGTGTGTGTGGTGTATGTAGTATGTGGAATGTGAGTGTGTGTGTATGTGTGGTGTATGTAGTGTGTGTGTGGTGTATGTAGTGTGTGTGTTGTATGTAGTGTGTGGAATGTGAGTGTGTGTGTGGTGTAAGTAGTATGTGGAATGTGAGTGTGTATGTATGTGTGGTGTATGTAGTGTATGTGTGGTGTATGTAGTGAGTGTGTGGTGTATGTAGTGAGTGTGTGTGTTGTATGTAGTGTGTGGAATGTGAGTGTGTGTGTGGTGTATGTAGTGTGTGGAATGTGAGTGTGTGTGTGTGTGTGTGTGTGGTGTATGTAGTGTGTGTGTGGTGTATGTAGTGTGTGGAATGTGAGAGTGTGTGTGTGTGTGGTGTATGTAGTGTGTGGAATGTGAGAGTGTGTGTGTGTGTGGTGTATGTAGTGAGTGTGTGTGTGGTGTATGTAGTGAGTGTGTGTGTGTTGTATGTAGTGTGTGGAATGTGAGTGTGTGTGTGGTGTATGTAGTGTGTGAAATGTGAGTGTGTGTGTTGTATGTAGTGTGTGGAATGTGAGTGTGTGTGTGTATGTGTGGTGTATGTAGTGAGTGTGTGTGGTGTATGTAGTGAGTGTGTGTGTGGTGCATGTAGTGTGTGGAATGTGAGTGTGTGTGTGGTGTATGTAGTGAGTGTGTGTGTGTTGTATGTAGTGTGTGGAATGTGAGTGTGTGTGTATGTGTGGTGTATGTAGTGAGCGTGTGTGTGTTGTATGTAGTGTGTGGAATGTGAGTGTGTGTGTGGTGTATGTAGTATGTGGAATGTGAGTGTGTGTGTATGTGTGGTGTATGTAGTGTGTGTGTGGTGTATGTAGTGTGTGTGTTGTATGTAGTGTGTGGAATGTGAGTGTGTGTGTGGTGTATGTAGTATGTGGAATGTGAGTGTGTGTGTATGTGTGGTGTATGTAGTGTATGTGTGGTGTATGTAGTGAGTGTGTGGTGTATGTAGTGAGTGTGTGTGTTGTATGTAGTGTGTGGAATGTGAGTATGTGTGTGGTGTATGTAGTATGTGGAATGTGAGTGTGTGTGTGTATGTGTGTTGTATGTAGTGTGTGGAATGTGAGAGTGTGTGTGTGTGTGTGGTGTATGTAGTGTGTGTGTGGTGTATGTAGTGTGTGGAATGTGAGAGTGTGTGTGTGTGTGGTGTATGTAGTGTGTGGAATGTGAGAGTGTGTGTGTGTGTGGTGTATGTAGTGAGTGTGTGTGTGGTGTATGTAGTGAGTGTGTGTGTGTTGTATGTAGTGTGTGGAATGTGAGTGTGTGTGTGGTGTATGTAGTGAGTGTGTGTGTGGTGTATGTAGTGTGTGAAATGTGAGTGTGTGTGTTGTATGTAGTATGTGGAATGTGAGTGTGTGTGTGTATGTGTGGTGTATGTAGTGTGTGTGTGGTGTATGTAGTGAGTGTGTGTGTGGTGTATGTAGTGTGTGGAATGTGAGTGTGTGTGTGCATCTGTACACATGCTCAGCATACATTATATCTTTATAGAAGATTAAACCCCGTCTCTTCTGCCTTTGTATCCTCATCAGTTATAGGATTCCAGGCTCTCCCAGAAAACAGGCCTGTTTTAGGATCTGTGACCTTCTTAGACATTGGGCATTTTAGGGGAAGCAACATGACCAGACTTATGGGATAGCTTTTTAGCTATGTAGCTTTATCAGGCTAAACATGTCTCCATTCAGACTGACCTCAGCTACTGGCAGAACATCCAGGAGAGATGGCAGAGGCAGTGTGGGGTGCCCCTCTTCCAGGGAGAGGTTTCATATCATTTGCCAGCAACCTGAGTTCTAACTGGGGAAGAGTAGTTTCCCTTCAAAGCCTTGGAGCCTGGGAGGTTACAGAACCTATAGTTTTATCGCCATTCTTCCTAGCATCTAGCATGGCTCAGGCTCTCTAGTTTGCTCTGTCAGGTCCTCGCCTTCATGCAGGGTGGGCCCTGGCCGACCATGTAAACCTCTCTGCAGCTCTGTGAGTCTGCAGCTGTCAGTTTGCCAGGTGGTTCTCTCTGCCTTTCTTTGGCAAAGCACAAAGGCCTCTTTTGGGGGGACCAGTAAGGTTTTCTAGTTCTTGTCCTTAGCTGTCTGTCTCTTGCTATCCTCATGGTGAGCAGCAATATATCCAATTAGTAGCCAGCTGGCTGCCAACTTTGAAAGCACCTTATCTTCCATTTTTCAATTGCTCAGATCACAGAGCTGCAGTATTCTCTTTACATTTTGTTGCACCACCACCACTGAAGAATTGAACAATTTGGGTTCTATCTTTGCACCGAGATTATCCACGCACCACCTACTAACCATAACATCTTACCTCTAGAGAAGAGAGTGCATGGTCTCAAATTCTCATCCCTTTTCCTGTTTGGGCCACTTCTGGTCTCACTTTTTTAAATCCTAATTTTCTGAGAAACCAATATTATAAGATCAAACACACAATAATTTTTACAGGAAACATTCCCATGAAATAAAATGATGACAGTTCATCGAAGGAAAGAGGACCAACTACTCAGACCATGATGCAAGCCAGATACCAAGTGAGGAGAGGGCAGGAAAATTGATGTAAGCATCCAGGACTGTTATGGATGAAAGACATGCCTACAACCCATCGGGGAGATGTTGAGCCCCAATCTTCCCAGCAGTTGATCTGTTTTGGTGTCCTTGCCTTTTTTTTCAGGCTGGAAACATCTATGGAATGTATGACTTCTGTGTAGATATAGGGAGGAATCTCCAGGCAGAGTGAGGGTTGGGCTCTTGGTCAATTGTATTCCTTGTAGCTGGAGGTTTGTGGGAGCCACTTTCTGGTGATTGTCAAAGAATCAGCATAATACTGGGAATGAGGCATGTCTCCATGGATTAGCTACCCTTACTAACAATTTCTTTACATTCTTTCCCACTTAAGGTGCCTGTGATTGTGAATTTCATGAACAAGGTTAATCTCAGCACGGATATAGCTCCTCGTTACCTCCTGGAACTGGAATAGTGGGTGTGAACACACGTGAGTATGTGTGTGTGTATAAGTGTAGATACTCATGGAGGCCAGAAGAGGGTGTCAGATATCTGAAGCTAGAGCTCCAGGCAGTTTTGAACTACCTGATGTGGATGCTGAGAATTGGTCTGATTGATCCTCTGTAAAAGCAACAAACATTCTTAAACATTGAGCCAATCTTTCACCCCTACTTTAATGGGGGTGCCAGCTGCCTTTCTGAGTGACAGCATTTATACACAGTTTTCCACGGGAGCAACAGATGTCTGCTAATTCTTACCTGCCTGAAGCTCTTTGGTTCTCTGGGTTCACACAGGTCATGCCTAACAGTGCAGAGGACACATGGGCCTCATGACATCAACACCTAGGAAGTGGGGGATGACAATGATTAGGGACACAACATGACTGGTTAGTGTATGGGTTTCACATGGCTGGGCTCAGAAGTTCCAGACAGGACTTGTGTTACAGGATTCAGCAGCAGCAGGAATCCCTCATCACCTCCTCATGCCATTCTGACACTGGAGCTTCCCAAGCTTGTCATATGGGGCCTGTCCTGGGTTTTACTGCTGTGAACAGATACCATGACCAAGGTATCTTGTAGACAACATTTATTTGGGGCTGGCTTACGGGTTCAGAAGTTCAGTCCCATTATCATCAAGGTGGGAGCATGGCAGCGTCTACGCAGGCATGGTGCAGGAGGAGCTGAGAGTTCTACATCTTCATCTAAAGGCTGTGAGGAGTTTGGTTTCCAGGCAGCTAGGATAATGGTTTTAAAGCCCAACCCCATGGTAGCACATCTACTCCAAGGCCACACCTACTCCAACAAGGCCACACCTACTCCAACAAGGCCACACCTACTCCAACAAGGCCATACCTCCAAATGGTGCAACTCCCTTGGCTAGGCATACTCAAACTACCACAGGCCTTTTCATTTAGTAGCATACCTTGAGCTTTTCAGGGAGGGCTTATGAATAGCTTGTTCTCTGTCAAACTTTCATCACTTTGGAGAGTGTCTGGCACTCAAGATCTTAGCATAATGGTTAATCTGCTTACATTTGATTTTGGGGGGAAGATACGGAGTCCTTTGGCTGTCCAGAGCACACCTCATGACTGCATGCAACATTGAAGGAGCTTGTCTTTTTGAAAGATGTAATCTTGCTTCACAAGCAAGTTGCTAAACGTTCCTTTGATGGTCTGCAAAAACTGTAGACGTACCTAGAAGCAGACTTTCCTTCCCTCCCCCTTTTTCCCTTCCCTTCCCTCCCCTCTGCTTCTCTCCCCTACCCCTCTTCCTTTCCCCCTGTTCTCTGTACCTTTTCCCTCCTTTGCTCTCTTCCTTCTTCCATGTTTTATCTTAACTTTTATCTTTCTCCCTTCCTTCTCCTTTCTTCCCTTCCCCCTTTTTAAATCTCCTTATTGTCCATTTTCTCTATCCCCTTTCTCCAGAATCTAGTCTGATTCTGGGAGATTACCACTCCATCCCATGTGGTCCTGTATGGCACGCCTACTAGCTTAAGGAGGTGACGGGTCTGGGGAGTATCATTCTGCAGCCCCCTTGCTACATGCCAGAGTAGATCAGCAGCAGGCACATGGCCTGGTGCATGAAGAGATATGTAGGTGCAGGCTTCTGTGGCTGACCACCCAACTGATGGGGGAGAAGAAAGATCAGCTGTCTGTCAGGAGCACCCTTCTTGTAAAAGTCTGAGTTATCAGCCTTCCCATTGGTGACCACCTTTCCATTGTAGTGTCCATTCTTGCCACCAAAGGCCTTCACTGAACACGCCCAGCCCCCATGTTCTTGATAGTCCACACTTGTCTGGTCAGAGACATCAAAGGCTGGGAGTGAGGATGTGACAGGGGCCATCCCAATTCCCAGTTGTCTCTTCTTCTCCCACCTTATGACATGAGCCTTCATGCTTTGGCTAGCAACTGTTCCGCTCCTCCAACTGCAATCTTTTACTTACAAAATGCTTCATAAGCACGACATAATTACCCATACTGATATGCAGGGCTATAGAATTCCTTTGTAGCCCAGACAATGAGCAACGCAGGGAGCTGAGAATTAACTTATCATCTGTTTTGAAGAAGTGTGTGGGGTGTGGGGTGGGGCCTTTTGATTGTGCTTTGAAAATCGATTCTAATTGCTGTTTTGATTGCGACTTCAGTGGAAGCTGCTTTTTAGCTATTTACCTTTTCCTCGTCCTCTTCTTAAAGCAGCTTCAGAAACGGCGTATTTGACGCCACCTCAAGTGCATTTACTGAAATATTTAAAGGTTTTCTTCTACTTGTATGGTCGGGTGGGTCTGAAAGTACCTTGTACCTCACAATTCTGAGTTGATTAGAAATATTGAGAGTTAAGTGTCCTCCAGTAGGAAGTGATGCTTGAATATGGGTAACTCAACTACTGAACTGTTTGACTTGGAATATGAAAATGTACAGAACAGATGTTAAGGAAATTGGCTCTGAAGATATATGAAGGTGCTTATTTATTTACTTACTTATTTATTTAGAGTGTACAAGATGTGTTTGTGTATACATGCATGTATCCACATGTGCGTATGTGTAAGCTTGCCTATGTGAGCCCATGTGGAGGGCAGAGGCTGAGGTCAGAAATGTTCCTCAGTCACTGCTCTGCTTTTTGAGTCAGAGTCTCTCACTGGACTCAGCCTGGAATTTGCTGTTTCACCTAGACTGGCTGCTCAGAAAGCTCCCAGGATCCTCCTGTGTCTGCCCCAGCCCTGAATGCTGGGGTTACAGATAGCCAATGCCATGTCTGGTTTTCACTTGGTTGCTGGGAATCTAAACTCAGGTCCTTGGGCTTATGTAACAAGCACTTTGTTCAGTGTCACCTTTCAACCTCTTGATGTTCATTTAAATGCAAGCTCTGACACCGACCAACTGTCACTGTAATAAATTTGTTTCCTTGACAGTGAAAGAGTTAAAGTGGTAGCTGAGGCTTATTCACTCTCAGAGTTTTGGAGAAGTTTCCCATCATGTGTTGTCTCAAGCTCAGTCTAGTTTAGATGCTCTTATTTTAATCATCCATAGACTTCTTCCCTTTATCTGAGTCTTAGCTTCAACCTGCATGGGTATGCTCTCTTAATAAATTATTTGATTATATCTTTCCCCGAACTTTGCAGTAGCTCTGTGGATTTAAGAATAACCCAGGAATACTTTTACCATGTTATCAATGTCTGCTCCTTGGCCGACACTCAGTAAATACCAAGGCTGTGTGTAATAGCATACTTATAATCTCAGCACTGGGGAACTTGAGGCAGGAGAGTCATGACTTCAGGGTTACCTTAGGCCATAGAGTATGATTGTGTATAAAAAGCCAAAACTCAAACCAAAAAAATCAACTGACCAACCAGCCAAACAACCTAACTAACCAACCAACCAACTAACCAACCAACAATCCAATAGATAAGCTAAGTAAACAACCAAGTAACAGTCAACTGACCCAACCAACCAACTAGTCAATCAATCATTTCAGTAACTAACCAATCAACTAGCTACCCAATCAAGTAGCCAACTAAACAAGTAACCAATAGTTAGTCAACCAGTCAACTCATTGATCAAACAAGTAGTGATCAACCAATCAATCAACTAAGTAACTAACCAGCTGGTCACTCAACCAGCCAAGTAACCCTCCAACTAACAAGCCAACCAACCAATCAACCAACCAGCAAATTTATTGCTTCAATAAAGAAGTGAAAGACTGACTTTCTGGAGGGTTGACTGAGATCATTCATAGAATCCATGCTACCTGATCCATAGTAGTAAGAACGAGTAATGGTAGCTACCTCAAACAAAAACACTCAAAATACACCCCTATCAAAATTTGCAACACCTTAATAATCTAATCTCATATCATGAAGAATATTTATTGAAGTGTGTCATCATCATTAGAAACTGACTGTTCTCTGCCAGCAAAACCCAAGGCCTATTTTAGCTAATTAAAATAAGTTATTTTCTTGCTCATATGATTTTCTCAATAAAAGTTGGGCCTCTGGTAGCTCCACAACTTCATAGCAAGGCAAGAGAAGATGGGTGACTGTCTCTAGGTTCATGGTCTAAGACAGAGGTAGGCAGAACTCTCTATGAGTTTGAGACCAGCCTGGTCTATGCAGCGAGTTCTAGGACAACCAGGGTTGTCACACAGAGTGACCATGTCTTTAAAAACAAAAACAAAAAAAACAAAACAAACAAACAACTATAAAACAAAACAAAAAAAGAGAGGGAAGAGAGAGGAAGGGAGGGAGAGAGAGGGGTGGGGTGGGGAGAATCTTTTTGTACAGATAAAGATCTGAGGACCACAGAAGACAAGAGCATGCACTGTCGCACACTACAGGGCAGTTGAAGCCTCCTCTGACTCCTCAGTATCTGTAGATAGAGCTCATTTCCTGTGCACTTCTCCCTGTCAGGAATCAGTGTCCCAGTGAGTGGGAAAATAGTATCAGATGGCAATAGGACCACAGCTCAGGGCACTGTGTCTTTGGTGCCAACATGCCCCAGGGTAGGCACACCTAACGCACTTGAACTGGAAGGCTTGCTGGCCTCTCCAGTTTTGTGCTGGTCATGTATGTACAGCACACTCAAAAGCAGGGGCCATAGCTCAGGAGTCAGTAGCCTGGGGTTGAGCACCCTTAGCAGGTGGCTCTTCAAGCTGCTTTCCCCCCCACACTTAGCACCCCAGAACCCACATGCCTGAGTCAGCCAGCACACAGTGTGAATCCCCAGGGCACAGGGATATGCCAGATTGGAGGGCACAGCTGTCTTGGGTTGAGAGGAGACGGGGCTTGGGAGGCGATGGGAGAGAAAAAGAGGGAAAGATAAATATAGAGGAAGACGCTCTGAGCCATGTAGATCCAAGTCTTGGCTTTATTCCTTGGCATTAAAGAAATAATTAGAAAAACCCACACAGTGTTTTAACACGATTTCTACTTTAACTAAAATTATAGCTCTCTAAAATTCTTTTTCCTACTCTCTCTGTCTTTCTCTCTGTCTCTCCATCTCTCTGTCTTGGTCTTCCTCTGTCTCTTTGTCTCTGTGTCTGTCTGTCTGTCTGTCTGTTTCTCTGTCTCTGTCTGTGTGTCTCTGTCTGTCTTTGTCTCTCTGTCTTTGTCTCTCTGTCTGTCTTTGTCTCTCTGTCTATCTTTGTCTCTTTGTCTCTGTCTGTCTCCCTGTTTCTGTCTCTGTGTCTGTCTGTCTGTCTCTGTTTGCATGTGTGCATGTGTGCACAGGCCAGGATTGCAGCCCCATGCCAGTACACCATTCCTGACTTGTTATGTGGTGCTGGGCATCCAAATAAGGTCTCTGTGCTTGCATAGCAAGCACTTTACAGATGAATCTGTCTCCACAGTCTCTAGTGTCACAGTTATAATGTCCTGTGTTAGGAACACACAAGGCTCCATCTCCTTCCGTCCTCATATAATGTCATGAGGGAGATGCAACTGTTGTCCACCTTCACAGATGAGGTAACTGATGTCTCATTCCTCACACAGTGCAGCTTGACTTCTTTGCTCATGTTTTTTAGTTACTATACTGTCCCGTTCACCTCAGTCTCATGTTACAGATAAAACTCACTGGGAATGGTCATCCACCTGATGGTACATCAACAGGAAGTTGTAGAGAAGGGATTAGAACTCATGTCTGCCTGCTCCAGTTTCTCTGCTCTTACTCGCATGCCTTGGGTGGGGTTTTTCAGAAACAAGTTCTCTCCAAAGGTCTCATACATGTGTGGGATATATTTATCAAGTAAGGAAAATGGATAGGTGAGAATCAATTCCCAGTGTTGTCCTCTGAGCTCCACATGCATGTTATGACACATGCCCACACAATATATACACATAATAATAAGTAAAATTTCAAACAACACAAAGGGACACCCAAAGCACTAACAGAGCTGTGCACTGAGAACTCATTAAGATGGGGCCAGTGAGGTGGCTCAGCAGGGAAAGGCACCGTAACCTGATGACCTGAGTCCAGTTCCTGGAACCCACAGTGGAAGAAGAGAACTGACTCTCACAAGCTGTTTTCTCATCTCCCAACACGTAATATGGTGTGTATGCGCCTGTGTTCATACAATATGCACACAGTTATCATATAAAATGACAATAAATAAAAGAATTAAATGGTCGAGATGGCCCGAGTCCACTGATGGGCAAATAAAATAAAGAAAACCTCTCTCTCTCTCTCTCTCTCTCTCTCTTGCACACCCCCCCCCACACACACACACAAATGGAGTACATTTCAGCTATAAAAACGATTCACTTTGTCATTTGGAGTAACTTAGATAGACTAGAGGTTAGAATGTTGAGCGGATAGAATAAAACACAAGCTGTAGATTCACCTCCCTGTGGAATCATAAGATAAGGGGGCAGGAGGCTGGGGGGGCGGAGAAGAGGCTGAGGGAGAAAGCTGGAGGGAGAGGGGCCTGGGGTGAGGAGGCTGGGGGCCAGAGGAGGGTGGGGTGAGGAAGCTGGGGGCCAGAGGAGGCTAGGGGGAGAGGATGCTGGGTGCTGGGTGAGAGAAGGCAGGAGCAGAGGCAGATTAGGGAGGGGAGGATGGGGAGAGATGGGAGATTGCAGAAGATATGAATAGGTTGTGGGAGTGAGCTCTGTGATGTAACCGAGGCTGATGATGGCCTGCCATGTTATGCCTTTCAATACCAAGTGGCTAGAATGTTCCCATCACAGAGAAATGATAGACATTTGGAATAACAGGTGATCTAAACCCCCATGTTGCTGATCACATGATACATGAGCGTGCAAAGACATCACAGTATATCCCAGAAGATGTTGATCAAAAACGAAGTTTAAAGACTGGTCAAAACAATAAATGCTTGGGGGAGAGATGGTGCAGCTTTGGGAAAGGCATTGCTGCACATGCCTGATGACCCGAGTTCCGTCTGTAGAGCCCATGGAAAGGGAGAACAGATCCCACAAAGTTGTCCCCTGGCCTCCACACACACTGTGGCACACACCGTACACACAACAGAGAAGATGAGAAGATGGTGGCTAGTACATGTAACAGCCACAGTTAAAACTTTAAAAGGTCCCTAGAGAGTCCCCGTGAGAGTGAGCAATGCACCCTTATCTCTCTGAGATGCAGATGCTCCAGCCCCCGTTGGGGGTTCTTTCCCTAACTTGTGGCTTCCGCATGTTCTCAGCTTCTGGGACCTTATGCCTTCTGTCGCTTTCTGTTCCTGTGTTTCTCCCCCGCACCCTCTCCTCTTATCTCTAGTCAAGTCAGCTGCCCTTAGAGGAAAGACCAGATAGGATTGCCTTTAGTCTCCTGGACAGTCCCTCAGACGGACGAGACCTAACAGGGTCTGTACTATGTAAATGTGTACATAAAAGGAGTGAGCAGAGAAGTTTGCTGCCATCTCAAGACAGATCTTAGCTGACACCACAGGGTACTCTGATCCTCCAGGGCCAGTCAGGTCTTTATGGCCAGACATAGAACATGGGTACCACCTGCTGAGCATGGCCTCCAGTGAGACAGTTGTCCTTCCCTAAGGATGATTCCCAAAGATTCAACCAACTGAGCTCTGTTGGCCACTTGCTTGATTATCCAGCAGCAGAGGCTAGCCCCACTTCCATCCAGAGGGGAGGGTATCCCAAAGCATCACCAGTTGATGGGACTAGCACTGTCTGGAACAGCAGCCCATGGGCTACCTCAGCTGCTCCTTGTCCTCGCAGTTCCGTCAAAGGCAGGGCTCAGTGCATTCCTGGTCCTGTCAGAAGCAGCTGTGGCTTTGGGTCCCATGATCCAGAGCAAAGCAACTGTGTACACGGCCAGCTCAAGGCTATGGTCAGAGTCAGATGGAGGCACTGCAGAACCCTAAGCACCCTGGATCCTTTACAATAGCCAGCCATTGTGCCTCCAGCCTTTCTGTGTAACCCGGCTTATACAAGACCCCTTGACCCAGTTAAGAGCTCATCTTCAGGTGGCTTGATCATTTCATCTCCTTCCCACAGCAGTTCCTCTTGGTGTGCAATTTTAAAAGATAGTAACCAGACACTGGGAAAGAGTCCCCAGAGAGGAGATGGGTCAGTTGAGTCAACCAGAATGTCATGTGTGCTTCCCCATTCTGAAGCTTTCTTGTAAATAACAATTATTATTATTTTGCCTAAGTCTAGGTCTCTCTACCAATTTCCTCCATGAGGTGAAAGAAGAGATAAAGACACGATACCAACACAACTGTATTAGCCAAACCCTTCTCTATCCCTGGTGCAGCAAAGATCTGGCTGGCAGAGCTCTACCCACCTTTCCTTTCCTTTAATTGATTTCCAAATCCAGCTTCCCATGATGGTGCCTTGGCTGGCTTTCCAAAGTTCAGCCTCCCAACCTTAATTTAATGCTTCCAGGGGGCTGAGAACTTATGTTCCCACCCACTAGTTGGCACCTGAATGGTTTTCTCACCCTGTTAATATCAATTCTTTGTATATTACATTGGAGTTGTCAAAAGTGAAGCATGTTCAGACTGTTCTAAGTCTGTCTGATAGAGAGTCCTTGCCTACTCCAGGACAGGGTGGGAATTGGAGGGTCCAGGTGGGTCCCAGATGAAGATTATCAGGCACACGGCCTTCTCTCTTGGACTCAGAATGCAGAGGGCCCTGGCTAGGAATAGCTCGTTGATGCTAAAAGCAGGCTGGATGATTCAGAATCTGCTGCATTTTGCCCGGACAGCCTTGTGATGAGTCTTGGAGGATAACATTCCCAGATCGTCCTATCGAAGCTGGGCTGAGAAGTCTATTCTTGGAGCGCATAACTTTCCAGCACTGCATTGGCAAACACATGTGAGTGAATTCACACTATCCCTTCTGGACACGAGACAATTTTTGTTGTAACCAACATTGAAATAGAAGGTTATGAAAACTCAAACCACCTTGGTAGAGTTAGCTTTCGGCAGGGTAATGACATGTGAAGCACTTTTTTCTTTTGCCCACATCTTATTTTTCCAAGTCAGTTTCTTTTAGCGGACACTAATAACCCTTGAGTTAATCAAGTCGCTTCAGGTAAGTGTAGCCTCCCATGCTTACTGGTACCAACCATGCTCCCTAAAATAACTATGCAGATGATTCAGGCTCATGACTTGGGTTTTTTCCCCACTGATACCCATGTGTCTTAGGAGTCCTTCATGTGGGCTACACCAATCCAAATCATATTTCACCTCAGCCTTTTATTTTGAAATCCCCCCCACTCCCCACAATCACTGTTAGGTAGCTGTCCTCTGTATTTCTGCTGAAGTCTTTCAGGACAGTGTTGAGTCCCTTTCTCTGCAGTGGACACATGGTGCACCTTGTTTGCTTTGTATATATGCCACCATCCCTTCACAGTGTTGCTGCTGTGCCCCTTGATTGCAGTGAGAGCAGTTCACTGCCCAGCCTTGCATTCAGACCAACACTCAGGCTCTCAAAGCAGCTCTCCTCATGCCCAGCACCATTCAGTCAAGCACCAATGTCTTTTCTTCTCATTAAAGCTCAAGCCATTGAATATACGAAGCAGTCTAGCATCACATGCCTCAAAGCTCATGAGCACTTATACGGAATGGTCACTGGGGCTCTGAATATTTCCCTCTTGTCCTCAAAAGAGGGACATGTAACCATGAGAAGGAGCAGAGGATAGGTCCTGGTGCTGAAGAGCAGATCTGGTGACTCACCCTCATCCTGCCCATCAATCAAGTTCTCCAAGCTGCTCCCAGGGATGTTGTATAAGTGGCACATGGTGGAGGGAATGAAGCTAGGTCATGCCAAACCAACAGCAGCAACAAGAATGACATCACGGGCAATGGCAAAATAATCAACTAGCAACAGATGGGAGGGAAGCAGTCCAGTTTCGCTTGGGAACTGTTAGCAGCATGAACTGTTGGGGTCTTAGCTGGTCAAACCAAACCCAATCCCACTAGCCAAAACATAACAAGAATGGCACCACTGAGCCAGAAACATGAGCCAATCAGTTTTACTGTCCAGAAAAACAGTCCTTTTGGAAAGTGATGGCAGGGGTGGCAATTTCCAAACATCATCCCTACTTGTCATCAAAGCCTCTTTTGCTCATTGATGCTGAGTGGCCCAGAAGCTGGGAAGCAGATGAAATTTCCCTTTGCTTGTTGCTTTCTCTTATTAATGGACTGTTCTGGGCTCTGTTTATACTTTTTGCTTCCACAAAATCACAATGCTTTACACAAAGGGAGCAGATGGTACTGAAGGCTCGAATTCCGGCCGAATTGCATCTCATGTAAATGGTGCTAGCGGAGCCTTGTCTTGGATGTAAAGGAACTTGAATCTAATTGCGGGGTTGGTTTTTCCAATTCTGTGTAACTATGTGTTTCTTTGTCTGTGTTTTTCCTTCTCAAATTGAATGCTTCTCTTTGAGTGCCAGTCAAATACCTCCTTTGGGAATCTAAGCGGGGTAATGAAGACTGAGTTTTAAAGATACGGTTTTGTGGGAGTGATGCTTCTAAAGCCTGACTTTCCCTGTGGAGCCTCCTATCAAGGCAGCATAGCTGTTATATGAACTGGCTGCATGTACTGGTCAAGGACTGGTATTTGGAGTTCATAAAGTGGCTTTGATGGTAGTCCTGCTTGTATAGTGAAACGTGGTTGCTTTGCCCAGTAGAGCTCAATTTCTGAGAGTTCTGAACTTGAGATCCAGAGGGGGTAAAATGTAAATTCTTACATGCAAGAGGCTTATCTCTTTCCTTCATTAGTTTTGTCTAGCACAGGATCAACATAAACATAAAACAAATACTTGAGACTAAATCAAGACAAGGGCCTTATTGTAGAAGGATTTTATAAGTGGGCCTGCCTCTCTGTCTCCCTACTGTCCCCTCTGCCTCCCTACTGTTTCCTCAATCTCCCTTCTGTCCCCTTCTGTCTTCCTACTACTGCCCCCTCTGTCTTCCTACTACTGCCCCCTTCTGTCTCCCTACTATCCTCCCTCTGTCTCCCTACTACTGCTCTCTTCTGTCCCCCTATTACTGCCCCCCTACTTTGTCATCATCATCATCATCATCATTATTATTTGGTGGTTTTCAAGACAAGGGCATTATTAAGGACTAAGCTGGCCTGGAACTTGTCTGTAGCCAAGGTTGGCTTTGAATTTCCACCCCAGTCTCCTGAGTGCTGGGATTACTGAAGTAAACCACTGGGTACAACTATGATCATCTCAGATTAACATTGGTTTTTAGAGAAAATTTAGGCTCGTAGCAAAACTGAGTGAAAGGAGCAAATTTCTCAAATGACCCCACCCCAAATCTGCACATCTTTCTGTGTCTCAGCAGCTCCTACAGATCTCCATCTTGCCTTCTCTCTTGTTGTGTACCACTGAGTTTGAAATTTGGGATGCCATGTACCCACTGTCATACAGGAAGTCTCAGTAGCTCTTTAGTCTTCTGTGCCCTGTGTGTTCAGTCCCATCTCCTCTCAGCTTTGTGCAATGACTGGTCCCTTTCCTGTCCCACAGTTTGGATTTTTCCTGAATGTCACACAACGAGAATCATAGAATATGGTCTTTCCTGATTGGCTTCTTTTGCTTAGCTATACACATGCCTTGAAGGTTTGTGTCTTTTTGTGTTGACTAATAGTCCATTCTGTGGGTACTATGGGTTTTTATTTATTTACCTATTGTAGGGCATCCTAAAGGCTTCCAAATTTTGGGCAGTTGTAGAGACAGTGACTCTACTCTATGCAGGCTTTTGTGTGGGCGAAAGTCTTCAACTTTTGTGGGCTGACACCGTGACTGCTGGAACGTATGTGAGAAGCATGTTCAGGTTTGAGAGGAACCTCCAATTGACATCCACAGGGACCATGTGGTTTGTGCCATTAGTGAATCAGAGCTCCAGGAGCTGCACATCCCCTTCTCCTTTAGTGTTGTCAGTGTTTCAGCTGTTCTCATAAGTGTGCCATCATGACTGGTGTGCTGTGATAACAGATGAGCCACCATGCTGACACATGTGCCATTGCAACAGGCATAGCATCCTAACCCTTGGTGACTTGGGAAACTGAATGTCTCTTCACATGCCATTTGCTATGTGTATCTTTGGTGGCATGTCTGTTTATGGGGTTTTTAAAACCATTTTCAGTTGGATTTCCATTTTCTTTTTGTTTGTTTGTGTGTGCCCATGTGAGTGTGGTATGTCACATATGTGTGTGGGTAAGTATGCCTCTATGCACATGCTAGCAGGGCCAGAGGGGAGTGTTGGGTTGTATCCTGTCATATACTTCTCTGTCACAGTCCCTTGAGACAGTCTCTCAAGAAGACTCTGGGCTCCATTCACAGCTAGCAACCCTAGCTATCATCCGGTCTGAGACTCACAGTGCTCAGGTATAGGCACATGCAGCCAGGCCTAACTTTTTGTGTGCGTGCTGTGGATCCAAACTCAGACTGTCATGCTCGCATATAAATTGCTCTCCTCCATGGTGCCACCTTCCTGCTTCTGATGTATTTCTTAAAAACATATCTATCTAAAGAAATGCAGGGATGGAAATGGAGAAGAGCCTGAGGAAAAGAAGATTGAGTGACAGGTCCAAAGTGGGATCCAGCTCAAGAGGAGGTCCCAAGGTCTGACACTATTACTGAGGCTATGGGGCGTTCACTAAAAAGGGACCTATCATGACTGCCCTCCGAAAGACCCAACAAGCAGCTGAAAGAATCAGATGCAGATAAACAATGAACAGAAGCTGCTGACCCCTGTAGTTGAATTAGACAAAAGCTGGAAGGAGCTGAGGAGGAGGGCGACCCTGTAGGAGGACCAGCAGTCTCAACTAATCTGGACCCCTGAGATCTCTCAGACACTGAGCCACCAACCAGGCAGCCCAGCTGAGATGAGGCCTCCAACACATATAAAGCAGAGGACTCCCAGGTCTGGGTTCACTCAGAGAAGATCCACCTAATCCTCAAGAGACTGGAGGCCCTAGGGAATTTAGAGGCCTGATGGGGTGGTAAGGTGGGGACATCCTTGTGGAGACAGGGATGGCGTGGAGGGGGTATGGAATGTGGAACAATTGAGGAGGAGGTGGACCAGGAGGGCAATAAAATCTGGAGTGTAAAAATAAATAAACAATAATAAAAAAAACAAAACCCCTATCTATCTGTCTGTCTGTCTGTCTGTCATCTGCCTGCCTGTCTGTCCATCCATCCATCTGTCTATCTATCTATTCATCTATCTCCAAAACTCTTTATCAGCTTGCCTCTTAAATTGTGTTTTCCTTTCTGTGTCTGTTCTTCTCATTGCATCTCCTATGGGTTTGGTTCACATGCTCAGAATTTGAGAGATATCTGCCTCAGTTTGAGCTCCAACCTTTGTACTTGCTCAGGCAATTAATCAGATTATTCTAACTCACTTTCCTCATCTGTGAAGTAGAGACTGCCATGACACCCTATGAAGCTGTTGTGAGGAGTTAGAACTGTCCTAGGATGTAGTCGGTAATTCTTAGTCATTATCATCAGTAGGATGTCTTTTTGCCCAACAACAAATTCATTTTCATCTTCTACCCATTCCTCCACTCTGTCTGAGGCTTACCATCCTCCTCCTACTTCAGGTTCTTTGTCCTTTTCTGTCTCTGTCCTAAAGTGCATTCGTTCCTCCCAGAATGCTCATGGCTTGCTCCCGAGTTGCCTATCTTTTATAAGATGTCCCTGATGCTCATCCCGGGGAGGGGTGGGCAGTGGATGAACTGCAAGGGGGCAGGACAGAGTCAATGAGACTGGACAGGACAGGAGGCTATAGGTCCAGAGAATGCTTCTATGGAGTTCCTGGGGTTGGGGTGGCAAGCCTCAGGGGATGCTGGCTGTACCCCAGGGGTCTATGTGCCTTCCAAGTGCCAGGTCTTTCCAGGGCCAAATATGATGTAGAAATGGAAGATCTGTAAGAATGGAACATGCCCCAAACAGACAGAAACAGAGGATGCCCTGTGGTACCCAATTGTCCTGGGGTTTAAATTGCTGTGAGAAAACACCATGAATAAACTTTAATTAGAGTTCCACAGCACAGTTCATCACTGTAGGAAGTCATGGCAGGAACCTGGAGGCAGGAGCTGAGGCACAGGCCATGGAGGAATGCTGCTCACTGGCTTGTTCCCCATAGCTTTCTCTGCCTGTCCATTGTCATAGGTGGCCCTACCCACTGTGACATGGGCTGTCCCACATTGATCACCAATCCAGAAAATGCCATAGAGACTGCCCTAAAGGCCAATCATTTGGAGGCATTTTCTCAACTAAGATTCGTTCTTTCTAGGTGACTCTAGCTGTATCAAGTTGCCATAAAAACTAGCAGTGCACCAGATGCTTGGGCAGAAACGCTTTGATGCCGGTTGCAATGTGAGAGTCTATTTCCTCTGTAGCCATCAAAGTAACAGAGGTGAACTTCATGCTAGCTCCTGTGATGGGGATTCAGAGTCGGAGAGCAATTGAGTACATAATGTCGGCTTATAGCCATAAAATATAGAAAGTGATGTTTCTCTCACCTCTGACTTTGGACTTAGGAATTACACAAAAATACATAAATTTCAAAGTGTTTCCTTAGCAATGCAGAAGAAGCCAGTTTCTACGGATTCCTTCTTTCTAAGTCACTCTTCCTTATATCTGCCCTACTTGACCTCTGTTTCCCCCCTAGCCTTTGGGGGAACTGAAAGTAAGTTTTTTCTCAGACTCTCCTCTATTTGGAAGTTTTCTGCTGTCCACAAGACCAGGTTTACTGGGTCACTTCCGCCCATGGAATGAAGCGTCTTTTGGAACAGTCATTTTTCCTCCTCTTCTATTGTTGCTTTGTTGCTGGGATTCTCAGCCTGGCCCTTAACAGTTGTATAGCTCTGACCACTGCATTGGGAGAGAGTGACATCTGTTGCTTTCAGCACCGAGCTTTTATTCTCTGACATGCCAGCAATCTTGCCTGTCTCACTGGAGCGAGATGGTAGCAATGTCAGTTTGTCCTAGGATAATTAGCATCCATCCAACTTCCTTTATTTCCTCTGCCAAAGGCTGGGGCAGACCTTGAGGAAGACACAAACTTCTGCTGTTAAAGATGAGTGAGATTTAAGTCTGCTTCACAGCCCCAGTGACCCCTATCTTGATCGACTCCCACATCCAGTCCCTTATAGACGTTGCTCCCAAGCTGTTGAAACTAAAAGAAACCTCCCAACCGCCAGCTTCGGCATATCTTTGCAGACAAAATATTTTGTCTTGAAAAACATGTCAAGAGGGAGAGAGGATACCTCTATATTTAGAGCACGAAGCAAATGCACTGTTTTGGTGTTCTAGCAGATAAACACTCTCAAAAACTTGTCCAAACTGCTCCAACTACTGCCTGGTTGGAAATGTTAACACGTCACACAAGTTAACTGTTTCTTTTTGCATGTTGTGTGAGTGTTTTCAGTTGTTTAGTTACAGAGAACTGTGTTTGTTCAAATTTACAGGATTAACATGTCAGACAAGAACATAATGAAGACAGTAACCTGGGTCTTTGGTCTCCACTTTGCTGCTTGCTAAGTAGAGTGTCACGTGGCCTTGCAACATCATAGAATGTCCCTGGGGTCTATGTCATTGTTGCAGACTCCAGAGCTTTTACAGACTTTGCACATCTGTCTGCCCCCGAGTTATCACTATGTTTCTATCAGCAAGTGTTGACTCTTCACTCCCTTGCTTACATAGCTTCTGTCCTGGGATGTGTTTTCTGACTATGCCATGCCAAAAGGCATGTGTTTGCTTCACCACTTCAGAATCTCTGGAAAGAATAGCCTTAGGGAGTGGAGGTATGGTTCAGTGGTAGAACACTTGTTTGTATGACGGTAATTTTGACTGCTGGTGAGATTTAGGATCACTGTGGAAACAAATCTCTTGCCATATCTGTGAAGGATTTTCTAGATTTAGTTAATCGAGGTAGGAAGACCCCTCTTAAATGTGGGCAGCGCCATTCTATGGGCAGAACCCAGGCTGGGCAGAAAGGAGAAGGTCCCAGACTCTCTGGCCCCAGACTGAGGACACAATGTGATCAACTGCTTCATATGCCTGTCATCAAAACAAGTCCAAAATAAGTCTTGCAAGTCCTTCCTTATTTAAATTGCTTTGATCAGATATTTTATCCCAGCAACAGGCAAAGTAACCAATATATACTTAGTGTAAATGAAGTTCCAGAAAATAAAGGTGGGACAGAGGAATGGAGGGGAGAGGGAGAAGGTGACAGAGAGGGGAGATGGGCAGACAGATGGACAGATGGACAGAGAGATTGGTTTTAAAGCTGCATTGCCCTAGGGAGTTGAAAGGAACACTTCCACAGTGCTTTACCTAAGAAATTACAAAGTGTTCATTGTATTGGGAGTTGCTAATAGAGATTATAGAGAACAGAGAGGTTCCCCCCAAATTCTCCAACACCTTCACCATCACCATAACTGTTAAACATTTAAGAGAACATTCCTCCCAAAGGTACCAAATGCTCATTTTCCCCCTCCATTTTCCTCTGATCAAAAGTCTCAAAACTTTTGGTTGATACTTTTACAATTGATGGAAGGAATAATGGATTTGACATTACACCAGCTAAATGTGAGACTTTGGACAAGCTATTTAGATTGGGCAGAGTCATGAGACTTCACATTGAGTTCTCATGACATCCAGACAAGATTGTGTCTGGGAACAACTCTCACAGGGTACATACCCTGGGAATCTCAATTGGTTGTTTTTTCCCCCTGAAGTTAACAGAAGGAAACATAGACAAGGGTTAGATAGGAGCTCTGGAGTCACACAGCTGGGCACAACTGGCACAACTGTTTCTATCTCTCACCAACATGTGTGAGCCAATAAGAGCTCAGTTTACTTTTTAAGGCCACCTTTGCCATGTCTGTGAAAAGAGCATAAAGTGAGATGCTATCTAGTTGGGAGCACTGAAGGAGATACCAAATACACAGCTCTTAGCATCTTGGTCATACGCAGAACGTGGATGCTCTTACTGGCTTTGTGACTACATATGTTTCTGTCTTTGCATATAATCTCAGGCAATAGACATCCTCCCAGAACCCCACAAACCACTGTTTGGGGGTTCAGAATGCTGTGCAAATGAGGAGCAAGTGTGTTGAGCCCCTCACCACCCTGCAACCTCCCCGCCAGGCCTCACGGTCACCTAATTCTGCAGTGACGTAGTAGAGGTGCACACTGTGTGAAAGGATGTCTAAGCAACTTCACATCAGCCTGAGTCAGACATTTCTGTCAATCAAGATTTTCCCAAATCTGATGAAAAAAAGAAAAGAAATGGCTACCTGGGTGTCTTGGAATCTGGAGCGATGATTACCAATCTCCAGTTCTGGGTGAAAATTTGGTTTTACACCTGCCTGTGCTTTAAGCCACGATTTCCCCATGCCTGTTCTGTTTCCTTCCGGAGTGTCTTCTGAGCCTGGGTGTTTCTCATCCAACTTCCTCTCAGCTGTGCCTCCATTTTCACCACCTCCTGGCTTCCCTGCATCCTTCTGGAGTTCGCACAATGGAGCATGCTCTTTGACAGTTTTCTTGTTTCTCCTGTCAGGTTTGTTCACCTCTTTCCTTCTCCCTGGATCTCTGACCATCTTGGTTTACAGTGAGAGTTCCCGCCTTCTATCTTGTGCCAGCTCTTTCTCCCTTCCTTCCTTCCTTCCTTCCTTCCTTCCTTCCTTCCTTCCTTCCTTCCTTCCTTCCTGTCTGTCTGTCTGTCTGTCTTTTGCTTATTTCTGGTGGACCTGGGCTCCTGTACACAATGACACCATCATCTCTCCCCCCATTTCTTTATTTCCTCCAGATCCCCCTTTGCGCATGATTTCTTCTAACAGTACCAATAACACTATTATGATATAGCTAATGATGGCCCTATTGAGTGTCTCCTGTGCACCAAGCACCTTACACGGATTGTTTGTCTTTCAGCACACTGACAAGGCAGAGTAGGGATTTTCTTAATCCTTTGTCTTGGAAAGAAAGTGAGTCCCTCACAATTGCATAGACAGTCAGTAGCAGAAATAGAATTAAAGCCCTGTCACACTCAGTCTTTGCATCAAGCTCTTGTTGCTTTAAACTGATGTCAGAGCTTATGACTTCAAGTCTTCTGCTTTAATTTCCCCTTCTATAATGGGCAGCACCAGCTGTCTTTGTCAGTGTCCTATTACTGTGATGAACCACCATCACCAAAGCAATGTATAAAGGAAACATTTAACTGGAGGCTTACTTACGCTTTCAGAGGGTGAGTCTATGCCCATCATGGTGGGGAATGTGGAGCAGGCATGTTGCTGGAGCACCTTCTGAGAGCTTATATCTGGTCTAAAAGTTGCAGGAGGCAGGGGTGGGGATGGCCTGGTGTGAGCTTTTGAAATATCAAAGCCCATGGGGGCCATTCTCAGTCATACTACCATGCCAGTCCAGGTGATTTTTATTTATCTTTGCTTTCTAGACACCTCCACTTCTTAATCCTTCCAACCCTCTCCCTCCTCCATCTTCCCTTTGCCTCTTTGCCCTCTGTCTCTTTATCTTTACCTTCCCTTTATCTGTCCTTCTTCTCTTTCTTCCTCCTCCTTCCTTCTCCTGTACAGTCTCCCTCTACAGCCCAGACTGGACTCAAACAGACAATCATCCTACATCAGCCTCTTAAAGCCTGGGTACACAGCAGTGTGCCAACCATGTCCAGGGCTTTGTCCCCTTCCCTCTTGAACTTTGTTACCTCGGGTAGTTTGTAAGGCTTTGGTTTTGTGCTTGTTCTTTGTCTCTTATCCTGGTGGCACATTGACATTGTTCATCCACATACTTGAGTGTATTCTGTAGAGACACTCTCAATTTTAAATATTCTGGGCTTAAAAACATGGACATACTGAGGAGCAGAGAGTACAAGCATGTCCACACTTACCACATGCCTGCCTTGATCACGGTACCTTGAGTCAGGTTCCAGTGAAGTGTTATGGGATACTGGGGATCTGGGCATTGTACCCCTGCGACCCTACTCATTAGGCTTGCTATGGAGGAGTAAAACTCAGCCCCTGCATTTTGTTCCACATAATAAAGGCCTATGTCTCTCTCTTTACTAATGGAGGAGAGGTAATAGGACCCCTTGATTTTTTTTCCCTTGAGCAGTGACCCAGAGCTTTGGGATAAGACTATGCGACAGTATTATCAAAAAGCTTTTCACTTCCAACATTGGGTAGGGAGGATGTGCCATAGGTCTAGACGTAGGTACAAAGGCTCCTCCTCCCCCTTCCTCCTCTTCCTTTTTCTTCCTCTTCCTCCTCATCTCTTCTTCTTCTTTTTTTTTCCTGTGGAAAGACATGCCTAAGTCCTTTTAAGACACTAAGAGGTCAACTTGAGGCTAATGTCAGTATCTAGACTTCTCTTTTCTTCAGAGATATTTTATCTCTGCTAGTGGTTCTTGTCTTTATTCATTTATTCCTGACCAGGTACTGAAAATTCCCTTCCCTTTCCTTGTGATTCCAACAAAAGTCCCAGGAATGATTCATGTACTGGGATTGGACCACAGTTTCATTAAACTAGTCACTACATCTAGGTCAGTGAAGAGTTCTGAACGGCCAAGTCTAGGTTCCATGTCTCACACACTCTTTGAGTCATAAGGCTCCTTCATCCTAAGAATGTATTAGAAACCACAGAGAACTCTTAGCCAGGGTTTCTACTGCTGCAACAAATCACCATGACCAAAAAGCAATCTGGGGATGAAAGGGTTTACGTGGCTTACATTTCTATAGCACTATTCACCATCAAAGGAAGCCAGGACAGGAACTCAAACAGGGAAGGACCCTGGAGGCAGGAACTGATGCAGACACCATGGAAGGGTGCTGCTTACTGGCTTGTTCCCCATTGCTTGCTCAGCTGCTTTCTTTTAGAACCTAGGACCATCATCAGCTTAGAGATGGCACCACCCAAATTGAATTGGACCCTCCTCTATCAATCACCAATTAAGAAAATGTCCTATAGGCCTGCCCACAGTTAGATTTTATGATAATATTGCAGGATTTTCTTAATTGAGGCTCCCTCCTCTCAGATGACTTAAGCTTCTGTGAAGCTGGCATTAAACTCTCCAACACATGAACTGTTTTTCAAGATGTAGCCAAGGTGCTGTTTCCAAAAGGAAAACATGCCAGGCAGGCAATGAAAGTTATGGTCTGCCGAGAGGAGCAGGTAAATGGGAATGGAAATGAACCATCATCATTGCCTGGTGAATGCATAAACAATGACCACTGGGAGCTTCTTCGTCACAGGTTGAGGGAATCCCCCTAAATAGGAAGAGTAAATTCTGGACGGGTTGAGCATACACTGAGCACACTTTGCCTATTGTACAGTTTTGCTGTGGGGGATTTTCTTACATAAGACAAATATCGAAGGATCTAGAAACTTCCTGGTACAGAAATGCTCTCTGTGTGGCCCCTTCCTGGTCAAAATGTCTTTGAAGCTGAATCAGCTTTCAGCAGCCTGCTCATCTCTGCAAAAGGATCCCCACCCAGAAAAGGTTGGTCCTTCCTCTGCAGGGCTCTCCTTCTGTCTGTGGACCTTGGTATCCTCAAACAGTGTCTTTCCATAAGCAAGGCTAAAAAACAGCTAGGAATCCAATCAGTACTCACTTCTGTGGGCAAAGTGACTTCTGCCCAGCCAGGCCTAGAGTTCGTTTATCTCTCCCTGAGTCAACGAGATTTTGTCTATAGACCTTTCTGCTATGTCCCTCCAGAGAGAAGTAACTGCCTTTAAGTAATTGCTGAAGGAAGCATAAACCAGGGAAATTTGATTTGAGCATGCAATTTGAATCAGGAAATGCTCATATAAATAACCAAAGCAGCTGAATGCGGCAGATTTGTGTTTTATAGATTATTTTTTTTTAATCTCAGGGTCTTCAGAATTGAAATTGTGTTGCAGCAGCTCGGACCACTCTAGGCCCTGCACTTTGCTCATGTCCTAGTTTAGTGGGTCACTGGGGGAAGGTTTGCTAACTGCCAGACTGGTGTTCAGTAAGTTGAAACTACGTATCTAGCCTACATCTTCAGAAAGAACAACAACAACAACAGCAGCAGCAGCAGCAGCAGCAACAACAACAAAGAGCTTGATCCCCTAAACAATGTTCTATCATAATCTTTAAGAGAACAATTTCAAACCAGGGAGGAGTTCGGGGTCATTTTGTTCTGCTTTGGAAGCCAGGGAGGGCATCTTGCTTCCTTTTCCTGTTTTCGTGAGTGGCTCAAGAGGATCATTCTATCATGGTGGAGAAGTCATGGTACCAGGATCAGGAAGATTGCATCTGCACTCAGGGAACTGAAAGTCGGGCTAGGCTATACATCCTCAGGATCCACCCCCACTGATCCATGTCCTCAAGTGAGGCTCCACTTCCTAAAGGTTCTACAACCTTCCCCACCAGCTGCTCCAGCTGGGCACCAAAGGCTCAGACTCATAAGCAGATAGGGAAAGCTTCACATTCAAACCACAAGAGACTTTGGCTGGAGTCATTGGAACTTTGGGAGAGACATGAGTTTTGCTGGAGCAACAACCTACTTCAGGTCCAGGGGCTGGCTTCCAGCTTGCTTACTTGAGAGCTGCAGACGGTCCACAGTTCACAGTCTTTTCAAGGAGCCAGTGCTCTTTGGAAAGTGAAGCTCTCCTTGCTGATGACAGAAGCTCAAGAGTGAATGACCAGTCTGCATTTTCAGCTCTTGTTTGGACACAGGCCACAAGTGGCTCCCATGGGTGTCAATCTCAAGCATAATAGGCACTATATATCACCTATTGGTGAGCACATCAGGGCTAGTCAAGACTCATCTTGTGAATTAATAACATAGTAACTTTTTTATTTATTTATTTATTTTTTTTATTATCTTGAGTATTTCTTATATACATTTCAAGTGTTATTCCCTTTCCCGGTTTCCGGACAGACATCACCCTCCCCCCTCCCCTTCCTTGTGGGTGTTCCCCTCCCAAACCTCCCCCCATTGCCACCCTCCCCGCATAGTCTAGTTCACTGGGGGTTCAGTCTTAGCAGGACCCAGGGCTTCCCCTTCCACTGGTGCTCTTACTAGGATATTCATTGCTACCTATGGGGACAGAGTCCAGGGTCAGTCCATGTATAGTCTTTAGGTAGTGGCTTAGTCCCTGGAAGCTCTGGTTGATTGGCATTGTTGTACTTTTGGGGTCTCAAGCACCTTCAAGCTCTTCCAGTTCTTTCTCTGATTCCTTCAACGGGGGACCTATTCTCAGTTTAGTGGTTTGCTGCTGGCATTCGCCTCTGTATTTGCTGTATTCTGGCTGTGTCTCTCAGGAGCGATCTACATCCGGCTCCTGTCAGTCTGCACTTCTTTGCTTCATCCATCTTGTCTAATTGGGTGGCTGTATATGTATGGGCCACCTGTGGGGCAGGCTCTGAATGGGTGTTCCTTCAGTCTCTGTTTTAATCTTTGCCTCTCCCTTCCCTGCCAAGGGTATTCTTTTTCCTCATTTAAAGAAGGAGTGAAGCATTCACATTTTGATCATCCGTCTTGAGTTTCCTTTGTTCTAGGGATCTAGGGTAATTCAAGCATTTGGGCTAATAGCCACTTATCAATGAGTGCATACCATGTATGTCTTTCTGTGAGTGGGTTAGCTCACTCAGGATGATATTTTCCAGTTCCAACCATTTGCCTACGAATTTCATAAACTCGTTGTTTTTGATAGCTGAGTAATATTCCATTGTGTAGATGTACCACATTTTCTGTATCCATTCCTCTGTTGAAGGGCATCTGGGTTCTTTCCAGTTTCTGGCTATTATAAATAAGGCTGCGATGAACATAGTGGAGCACGTGTCTCTTTTATATGTTGAGGCATCTTTTGGGTATATGCCCAAGAGAGGTATGGCTGGATCCTCAGGCAGTTCAATGTCCAATTTTCTGAGGAACCTCCAGACTGATTTCCAGAATGGTTTTACCAGTCTGCAATCCCACCAACAATGGAGGAGTGTTCCTCTTTCTCCACATCCTCGCCAGCATCTGCTGTCACCTGAGTTTTTGATCTTAGCCATTCTCACTGGTGTGAGGTGAAATCTCAGGGTTGTTTTGATTTGCATTTCCCTTATGACTAAAGATGTTGAACATTTCTTTCGGTGTTTCTCAGCCATTCGGCATTCCTCAGCTGTGAATTCTTTGTTCAGCTCTGAACCCCATTTTTTAATAGGGTTATTTGTTTCCCTGCGGTCTAACTTCTTGAGTTCTTTGTATATTTTGGATATAAGGCCTCTATCTGTTATAGGATTGGTAAAGATCTTTTCCCAATCTGTTGGTTGTCGTTTTGTCCTAACCACAGTGTCCTTTGCCTTACAGAAGCTTTGCAGTTTTATGAGATCCCATTTGTCGATTCTTGATCTTAGAGCATAAGCCATTGGTGTTTTGTTCAGGAAATTTTTTCCAGTGCCCATGTGTTCCAGATGCTTCCCTAGTTTTTCTTCTATTAGTTTGAGTGTGTCTGGTTTGATGTGGAGGTCCTTGATCCACTTGGACTTAAGCTTTGTACAGGGTGATAAGCATGGATCGATCTGCATTCTTCTACAATAACATAGTAACTTTTAACTTGTGGTGGTTTACGAGTATGGGAACTGAGGAAATAGTTGACACTTCATGGATCCACCTATCCTTTCTAGGGTGCAAGCTGTTATGATTGAGGGAAATTTACACAATGCTAAAAGTTCATGTTGGGCTAGCCCTGAACGCCCACATTCAGCAATCAACTGAGTCTTCTCCATGCCTTTGGAATCCTACTTTTCTGCCTGTGCTTCATTTCTTACATTTCCTGTTTCAAGCATCTTTCCCTCCAATCTCTTCTGTGTCAAGTCAAACCTTTCACATCAGACCTAGCCTACTGAGATGGCTAATCAATTAGACTAGATGCCTAGGAGGTCAGCAAAGCACATCTCTAGGTGCATCTGCGATAGCATTAGCACACAGGGCTCTGCATTAATGTAAGGCTAACCCATCAATGGCGTATGACCTAAGTAGGCAGTTGGTAAATGGTAGATCTCTGAGAGATGGGAGGAGGAGCCTGATTGGAGCCTTCTGTAAGGTATCATTTCTGTGCTCTCTCTCTGTTACTACTTTACTCGGCTGTGACATGAGCTGCTTCCCACACCCTCCTACCATGATTAGTTGAAACCTCTAAAACCATGAGCAAGAATCAGTTTTTTTCCCTTTAAGTTGTTTTTTTCGGTTTTTAGTCACAGCTACACGGAAGCTGAATATAGCCACTCAGTTGGCTATACCTCCACAGATATAAGGCTAGGACATTTTTCCCACCCTCACGGAGGCAGGGGTTTCATGTTTAGTCAACTAAGGCCAGTGTCTATCTTCAGATCAGCTGGGTTATTATGGAAGCAGGTTGTAGACCATGCTCATATTTCCACTGAAACCTGAAAGCAGGCAAGAGCTAAGTATGGGCTGATTGCAGGTCCCAGTAAGAAGAAAAGAGGGGACCTGAACACCTGACGTGGGCACTTCATGTGTGGAAGGATGAAGCAAGACATTCATCTCCCATGTGGAGTAGCCTCTTCTCTCAGTATAAGGCTGGATTCAGAAACATCATATCTCCTTCCTTCTACTTGAGTCCAGGGAACCATCATTCCAAGCAGAGAAATAGCATGACCCGGTTTGTCATTTTACAAGATCCCCTGGGGCTGGAGATGGCTCAGTGGTTAGGAATGCTGGCTACTCTTCCTGTGGACCCAGGCTTGATCCCCAGTACCCATATAGTGATTTACAAACATCTGTAACTCTAGTCCCAGGGAATCCAGTGCTGTTTTCTGGGGCTCTGTGGGTACCAGGCTCATGATACAAAGACATGCATGTAGGCAAAAATAGTTGTATGCATAAAACAAAAGGGTTGAAGCAGATGTACTACCAATTTGAGGTCAATTTGGGATGCATAATAAGCTCCAGGCCAGCCTGAGGTACAGGATTAGCTAGATAGAGCACAGATTGTCACAAGAAGAAGATTGTCACAAGATTCCTCTGGTAATAATCCAGGCAAATGCTGGGTTGAGGTGCCATGTGTCTGCAGGCGGGCGGAGAGGGTAAACATATTTTGAATAGAAAACCACCAGGACCCAATACATTGGAAGTAGTTTTTAAGAGAGAGACTTCAAGGTGGCTTCTAGATGCTGGATAGCTTTATATGGGAACAAATAAATGGGTACAAAGGCCTTGTAGGAGCTGATAGGGTGGGAGAAACATGGGTAACAGCATAACTCTAGGGAGATGTTAAGTCTGAAATGCCTTTTAGAGACTGTTAACTTTGTAAGTCAACTTGAGAGGCTCAATGGTGTCCAGGTAGCTGGTACAGCATTCTTTCTGGTGTGTCCATGATGGTGATTTTGGAGCAGGTCAGCATTTGAATTGGTAGACTGAGGACAATGTTCTCAGTATATCATCCAACTACATGAAATAAAGGGTAGAGGAAGGGCAACTTTGAGTTAGCCTGAGTGAAGACATTCACATTTTGTTGCCCTCAGAAGGTGACACGGCAGATTCTTGGGTCCTCAGAATCACAATGTGATATATGCCACCGGATATCTCTGGTCCTCAGGTATTTAAGCTCCTATTGAAATGATGCCAGCAGCTTTCTTGGACCATTAGCTTAGAAATGGAAGATGGTGGGACTTTTTTAAGCTTCCATAGTCAGGTAAGCCAATCTTGTGCCATCAATCAATCAACCAATCAATCCATCAGTCTATCAATCATATCAATCTGTCATTGGTTTCTATATTAACTATCTACCCACATTTATCTATCATCTACCCATGTACCCTTTATGTATGCATGTATGCTTATATCTATGAACCTATCATCTATATATCTATCATATATAAGCTATCTATTCATTTCTATCATCTATCAATAAGTTATCTGCATGTGTGGACATGCTTATGCATATGTATATATGTATGTGTGTATGTATGTATCTGTCTATCCTTCTGTCCATCCCTCTTCTTTGTCCTATCTTTTTGACAAAGCATCCATCTTCCACTAGACTGTGCTGTATCGTTAATGTTAAGCATGTGTTCAACACAGGAGAGGTGCCCAAAAAGTATTTGTTAAAAGGAAGAATTGAAACATTGTGCTTAAAAGCTAAGGATGACTAATGACGTCCCAGAACATCGGACAATCCAGAGCACCCAGCAATGGCTAATTAAACCATTCCAATCTGATGTCCAAAATATTGTATGCTAGAGACCCTCCTTCCTTTTCCATTAATTGAACAGGCCCTGTCTTTTTGGCTCTTGTAGCCCATTGTTCTTTTAATGTAATTAGCCCTTGCATTTTGACAGTAAACGGGTCTCCAGTACTTTGATAAATGACTTGTTTCTGAGAAGGGAGTACTTGTGAATACAAACCCAGTCGACTCCTCTTCTCCCATCTCCTCCTCTTTCTCCTCCTTAGCACCGTCCTTGCCTATGCACTCACCTTCAGTGATGTCATGCTTCTGAGAAAAGGAGAGCAGCGCAGACAGAGTGGTTATCATCTATCGAACACCTGGGAGGCAGGCAGGTACACTGTGTGGAGGAGAAAAATCCTGGAAAGCAAATTTTAAGAGATTCGACGTTCCAGCTGAGTAAAGTGAATTATGTTCCTAGAGATGAAAGAAATTGTGAAAACCCCACAGTTGCTGGGATGCTGGGTTGAGATTTAAATGCACTCAGGGCTCTGTCTTCACCTTGAGTCTATCTCTTGGTGTGACAGTGAGTAGATTGTCCTTATTGCAGAACATGGTGTGCCCCACTTATAGACTCTCTCTGTCTCTCTCTCTTTCATATCTCACCCCCTCTCTCTGCAAGGAGCAATACCTTCTGGCCATTTTAGAGTTGTAAGACTGTCTTATTTGTTTCTGTCCCAGCTGACAGAGGTGGGCTTGGTTTTTTTTTCTGTATTTAACAGGTGATTGCTTGTGCTTGTGTATCTGGGGAACTAAATCTGAGTCTGATCTCCTGTCCACTGCCTTATTCTACGGCTTCCTTTTGAGTAGGTGAATAGAGAGCCTGCCCATTAACAGGCTCACTCTCACAGTTGTATCCAGATGCCTTGCTGGGCCCTTTTAGAGCACAGGTTAACGAACAATGTTCTAAACTGATTGTGCATGCTTCTCTTAGTCCTTCATGGAGACGGGAATTGTCTGGGTGACCTTAAGTCCATTAGGATGGCTGCTAAGAAAAGAACAGAGAGCAAGTGTTAGGGAGGAGGCCGAGAGGTTGAACCCTTGTGCTCAGCTGGTGGGGCTAGAAAATGGTGCAACTTCCATGGAAAACACCCAAGAGTTTCCACAAGAAATTAAAGACCTGTGATTCAGTAATCCACTTCTCAATGTATGGCCATGGCAATTTCAAAGCTATACTTCAAATGCATGTGGTGTTTTCTCTCCTCTGTAAAAGAAAGGTATCTGAAAGGGGCTAGAGAATTAAAGAGAGGAGGAAAAATGATGCAATTTTATTGTAATTACAAACATTTAAAAGGGTAAACAGAAGAAGAAATTGTTGTGCACAAGTGGAGTCATCTTCAGTCATAAAAATGTTCACTACAGAACTCTTCACGACAGTTAAATGTGAGGACAATGGATCAATGATTAAGCATCATGGTGTTCTCTGCTGTAAATAATGTTTTGTCACAGAAAACCACAGCTAGGTACAGTGTAGAGATCAACAGGCAGTGGGGAGCTCAGCCCCAGTGGATACATCTGCATCACAGTTCCTTCATCTATGGCTCACAGGACATTGAAGTAGAGGGCACTGAAGGAGGGTAAGAGTCAGAAAACCAGAAGTCGACTGTCAAATTGTCTGTCCTAGAAATGGCTGCATTAACACACACAGAACAATGAGTGGGAATATCAATGGATATGCTGACATGTGAAGGGGGGAAAGTTCAAGATCCCACTCCTAGACAAAGAAATACAGGCAGCAATGACAGCTGGGAGAAGGGAAATTAGCATTTCCCAGGAGTGAGCCCCCTTATTGGCTGTCCAAGGCAGAGTGGTCAACCCTGAAACTGTACACACACACACACACACACACACACACACACACACACACACACACACACACACAAAAGAAAAAAGCAAAAAAAAAAAAATAAAAAGGACCCAGCAGGAGATATATATATATATATATATATATATATATGTATGTATATATATATGCATACAAATACATCCTTAAAAATGCATGCATCTGACAATAATAAAGAAGAAGAGGTCATCAATTTGGGAGTTGGTGGGCCATAGGAGGGTCTTAAGGAAGGGTATCTGAAAGAAGCTAGAGTGAGGAAAGGGAGGAGCAAAAGTGATGTAATTCTAGTTCAATTGAAAACATTTAAAGGCAAACAAAAGAAGAAGTTGTGGTATATAATGGAGTATTATTCGGCCATAAAAATGAGATAATGTCATCTATGGGGAAATACATATGACTGGAGGTTCATGTTAAGTGAGTCCATAATCCTGTCAGAGAAAGACAAGGGTAATGTGGTTTGTTTGGATTTTTTTCCTATGTGGAAATCAGAATATTAAAAATTAGAAAGACAACCTCAAAATGTTAGAGGTACTTCCAGGAAAGCACAAGGAGACTTGAGGTGTGGAAGGACGGGGTGGGGGCGAGAAAGGGAGCAAAGGTTAGATTCCAAAGTGGATATCATAAAAATATATTCTGTATGGCAATATCATACCCAATCCAACTAATACATACAATTAGTAATTAAAATAAAAAATGAAAAATAAATCATGATATATACATGCAATAAAATTTTCATCAGTCTTATCAAAAAAGGAAAATCTGTCACATGTCACAACATGAAAAACAAGTCAGTCACAAAAGGACAAACAGCATGTGATTCCAAAAAGGCAAAGTTCAGAAGCAGTAAAAATCTTCAAGACAAGAACTAGAAAAATGCTTGCTAGAAAGAGCAGAGAAGAAAATTACTATGTGTACTGGTTAAATTTGTCAACTTGACACAACCTAGAACCAGCTTGTAAGACACAGGGAGAAATTGTCTATATTGGGTTGCCTGTGAACAAGTCTGTAGGGGATTATCTTGATTATATTAATTGAGGTGGGAAGACCCAGTCCACTATGGGCAGCTCTGTTCCCTAGGCAGGGTGTCCTGAAATGTGTAAGAGCAGAGAAATGGAATAGAGCAAAAGCGATCAAGTGAGCATTTGTGTATTCATTTCTCTGTTATTAACTGTGGATGTGATGTAACCAGCTGTCTCAAGCTCTTATCACTGAATACGCACAATGACAGTATTTTTTTTAAGCTGAAATTTCTTCCCCAGATTGCTTTTTGTCGGGCAAAATTAAAACTGGAGTAGTATTTACTAATTAGAAGTTCAGTTTTGCTAAGTGAAAATTTTCTAGTGATGTTGTGTACTAGTGTGATATGTGTAACATTGTTGCATTGTGGACTTAAAAATGACAAAGATCACCATCTTGTTATCTTAAAATTCGAAGCCAACTTAAGGGAGGTTGTGTGTGTTTTAGTGTCTCCCACTGGGGAACTCAGCGTCTGCAGTCAGGAAGCACAGAGGGGTTAAGCTCTACTTCTCTTTTCATACAGCCTGGGATCCCAGCCCAGGAAGGGTGTCACTCCCAGTGGGCATGCATTCCCACCTCTATTAACCAATAGGATGTGTTGTCAGATGTTCACCTCCCAGGTGACTCCAGAATTTATCAAGTTGACAGCTAAGATTAACCATCATAAGTCCAGAATTTAATGTGATGTGGTGTCTGTAGCCATCACCAACACAAGAGGCAAAATAAATGAAGGAAAAAGACCTGAACCTGTCTGTTCCAGACTTAATTGAGTTTGTGTCTTCAGGATCCAATTAGGTTTGAGCTTCTCCAGAGACAATATTGTTCCCATTTTGTTGGTCAGAATGTGTCTCTGTGCCTCAGGCTGGATTTCCTTTGCATAGCATGTTGATTGGTGGAAGGATGTCAGGGGTTGCCTCTTCCAGATTGCCTTCATCCTCCTCAGGATGGATTCTCCACATGCTCCCTGAGGCACCCAGTGGTGACTTATCAGTTCCACAAAGAGAACCCAGGACTCAGCATGAATCCTGGAGTGTTCAAGTCACCTGAGCTGCCAGTAATATATAGACTATAGGAGTTCAGGAATTCCTATGCTGGGTCCTTTTGGTGATGCTGGTGGCTTAGGACAGTTTAAAAGTTTGGAACCAAAGAAAGAGATGGAAAATTTGGATGCCTTCCTGACTTTTATTATCTTTTTTAGAACACACGAGTGAACAGTTCCATCAAGTTGTCCAGTCCTGAGCCCCGATCTCAATGTCCATCTCTGACCTTAAATTTCTTGCAGCCTGACCTAATGTGTGTCACTGAATACTCCCCAAGCCTTGGGGCCTTCTGAGCCCTTGCCTTCCCCAGCAGTTGAATTTCCTTTTTCATGCTTGAACTCCAGAGGCCCCCCAAGGGCTTCTGCCTTAATTAAAATTTAAATTCACAAATCATTTCTTAAGCTGTCTCATAGGTAGTCAAATAATCACAGTCATTAGTGGGTGGTCGGGGTTACTTTAGCATTAATGCTTTTGGAGAGCAAAGGATGCATCAGTGGGTACTGCTGCCGTCTACACAATCCCTCTCCGTAGACTTTACCCAGAGGACGCCACTTAAGCTCATCTGCCTTCTGCTGTAATAAAGAGCTCTACACTCTTGGTTCAGAACATAGCCTATTCTGTACCATCCCTCCTATGTCATTCTCTCGGAACACTTGTTCATGTCCCAGAAGCATACTGGTTTGAGAATGTAGAAGTGAGGACTTGAGTGAGCATAGCCACAACAAAGACACCATCAGGAAGACATTCTCTTGTGGGGACTACCCCTGGGCTTTGATATTAGACGGGGTTTGTAGCTAGCTATTGCTCCTTGGAATTTGTAAACTGCCCTACAGCTATCCATCCCCAGCCTAAGGTTCCTGGCCATGATGTTATTGACATTATATATGGGTAACTCTTTGGGGGCATAGTGGTTAGCTTGACACATCTGAAAACCACCCGAGAGGAGTGTTTCCATGGGGGGGGGTGTTTATGTTGGGCTGACCTGTGAGCATGTTTGTGGGGGATTGCCTTGGTTATGTTAATTGATGGAGAAGACTCACTGTGAGTGGCATCATTCCCTAGGCAGGGGTCCTGACCTATATAGCAGTGGAGAAACAAGCAGAGCATAAGCAAGCAGCATGCATGTGTTTATGTCTCCATGCTCTCCTCTCTCTCTCTCTCTCTCTCTCTCTCTCTCTCTCTCTCTCTCTCTGAGACCATGTTTTGTTTGTTTGTTTGTTTGTTTGTTTTTTGTTTTTTTTTTTGGTGGGGGTGGGGAGGGAATCATCCCATTGAGAATCACAGTCTGTTATGCTTTGGATCTGAAATGTATGCTGTATGCTTGGGTGATTGAACAATTGGTCTCCAGTGGGTGATGCTATTTTGGGGTGGTGTAGAACTTCACAGAACAGCCTATAGGGGTTATAGCTCCATTCTGCTTCCCAGTGCTGTTCTAACTCTTGATCAACCATGATGTGAGTAAGCTACACCTCAAGCTTCCACCACTAGGTGGCGCTGCTCAGTCACCATGCTTTCCTAGTTGTAATAAACTGATACCATCTGAAACCCTGGGCCAAAATATACCTCTCCTCTCTTAAGTTGCTCCTGTCAGGAATTTTGTTCTTCTACAACAAGGTCTTAAACCCTGATAGGAAAGATGGGTATTGGAAACTTGAGTCTGTTCATTCTCCACTGAGGGTGAGGATAGGGAATGCAGGATACCAAATTTCTCCTCTTCCTTCAGCTACTTCTATACAACAAATGCTGGTAGCTGGCTGGGATTTGGGGCCATGTCTTTCTGTCTCTGGAGCCCCTGATCCTGCCTCGTGTTTGGATTAATTGTGTTTCTATGCAGTACGGTGAAGGGCAAGTGTGGCAGTCTCCTGATCCAGTTCATTATTTAGAAATGTGTCTTTCGGTTGTGATCCAGGGGTTAAAAGGGAGTTGGGAGACTGCTGTGATTATTTTTAGCTCTGAAGGTGTCTGTATCTTCAATGCTTCAGAGAAGGGCAAGGCTCCCTGTGGAATGGAGTCAATAGTCCATCCAGTCAACATAGGTTGAAGTGCTTATGGGCTTCAGACCCTGGACTGTGTCCTGGGCTCTAACAATTAACACAGCTGCACAGGTAGCCATTTTCTTTGTCTAGAAAGAGTGTGTATTGGTGGTCTTTCTCATTGCTGTGACCAAATACCTGACAAATATCTTAAGGAAGAAAGCATATGTTTTAGATCACAATTTGAGGGTACAGTTGATCACAACATAGAAGCCATGGTGGGAGAGTGAGTCTGGGTAGATCAGGAAACAGAAAACAGGAAACATAGGCACTCTTTGGGAAATGATTTATTTATTTACTTATTTGCATGTGCGAGTACACATGTGTGCAACATTGCAGAGTGTATGTATATAGGACATGTATAAAGGACAACTTTATGGAGTCACTCTGTCCTTCTAACTTTATGCAGATTCACAGGATCAAACTAAGGTCATTGGGCTTTCTGGCAGGTGCTTGTACTCACTGAGGCAATTTCACTGACCGGCTTTCTCCTTTTTATTCAGTCTGGAATCCCAGCCCATGGGATGGGGTCACACACTTAGAGCAAACACCCTTCCTCAGTTAATGGAGACACATTCACAGATGTGCCCAGAGGTGTGCCTCACCAACACCCGAGGGATTTCTTTATCTAGTGTAGGCCATACTCAGAATCAACCATTAGAGGGAGGCAAACAGGTCATCAGGAACAACAAAGGGAAGGGTCTGAGTGAAGACAAAGGCAGGAAAGGCATTGAGTTGCTTAGCTGGAGAGATGTTAGGTGGTGGTGTTGGGGTTAGAATGAACTATAGCTGTCCTTTTCTTAGGGCTACAGGACTTGGCAGTTTAAGTGTCACAAGGTATATTCTGTTTTGGCCACCTACTGCTACAATTACACCTAAAACAAACCACCCCAAACTTCTAGTGTCTTAAACACAACAAGACTTGACAGTCTTCATAGACTGTGTGTGTAGGCATTGAGCAAGATGAGCTGAGGTTGCCTGGCCTGGGCCATGGCTGGGAAGGTTGCCAATGATTCTAGTGGGCAGAACCTCATGCCATCCAGTTCCTTCATTCACGGGTTTGTCACTTGGGAGGGAATAGGGCAAAAGGTGTGCTTGGCTGTGACTCTGGGTGGTCTCTCCCAGAGACCAGGGTTTCTTCTCAGCATGGTGGCCTCTGGGAGGTTAGAGTTCTTCATGCTGAATGTCATGCCCTCATTGCTGTCTGCCAGGGTGAATGAAAGGTGCCTTGGTAGAAACTGCATAGCTTTTGAGGACCTACCCTTAAAGGTCACATCCTTTCTTCCACCCTTTATAAACTGAGGGAGGAGGGGCCACATGTCTAAGCTTTGGATGGCAGGAATATAAGAAGCCTATGTTCACATTTGAATATCACCGCACTATTGTTACCGCACATGGAAAGGTCTGTATTTCTCCAAGCTTTTTGCAGACTCCAATCCCACCTTGAGAAAGCTCTCCAGGTGTATTTACACCAAAAGCCTACTTCAATTAATCAATTCTAATGCTCCAATTACTCAGCTTATATTTTCAGACGCTCTAATAAGCGCCACAAATGAATGGGAATTAGGCGGATGGTGCAGCACTCTCCACCGTGAGAAAGACCACGTTTGGTTTCCCAAGCAAAGCAGCTTCCACGCAAACTTCCTCTTCCCACTTCTGATCTAACGCTGGAAAGCGTTTCTCTGGGGCCAGGGTGGGATCGGAGCAGGATGGGAAGCTTTCGAGAATGTGCACCAGCTGCAGTCAAGGCACTTCATAAAAGAAGACAGGAGTAGCCGAGCCCTCCCAACCCCGAGAGATCTAGATTTCCATGTGGGCTCCGGTAACTAAACAATCTGTGCCTCAGCTTACTCATTTGTAGCCTAAGGCTTGATCTTTCCTAGGTTCTAAAAGGCATTTGTAATTATAGGAGTATTTGTCAAAAGAAAATTTCTAGCCTCAGTACCCAGAGTGAACCCCACTACAAAGATCATGTTCATTTGAATGACTCTGGCCTTCAAGAGATAGATACTCTGGGCTTGGCTTGTCATCCCAGCTACAAGTTTAGGAGCTGGGGTGCAGAGAAGATGGTTCAATAGTTTAAAGCACTCACCAAGCAGGTGTGACTTCAAGCCCCCAGATCCTAGACAAAAGCCAAGCACAGTAGCACCTCTATCTGCAATCTCAGTGCCCCTCTGGAGGTGGAGGGGAAACAGGGACAGGCAAAGCCCCAGAAGCTTGTAGGCCTGATAATCTATAGTGACCACGGTGGGATAAAGGAGAGTGACTTTGCCTCAAAGCAAGTGCAAGATGACCTTTGACCTCTGCTTGTACAACATGCCTGATGCAGAGGTAGTCACACTCCACACACGGGGGCGGGGGTGGGGAGCAGGTGGTGAGGAAGAAGAAGGGCTGGGGCTCGTAGCTCAGTGAACAGAGGGCTTATCTTACATTCACCAGGCCTGGCATCAGTCCTCAGCACCACTAAAAACAAAGCAACCCCCTCAAACAACAACCCCCACCCCCAAAAACTGAAACACAGAACAAAACTTAAAAAAAAGGGGCAAACATACCTTGTACTCTACATTTGTATAAATGTGTGCAGGAATTCTGGTCCAAGTAGCCTCGCACATTTGTTCCCTTCTGCAATGTCCATGCTTCCTGCTCCACTGTAAGGTATGCTGGGAAGTTTCCACGTCAGCACATGTTAGTCTTAATACTTATGCTTGTCTGTGGCTGCTTGCATAACGCATAGGTGGAGGTTAAAGCACAGCCACAAATGCTGGGCTTTACCTTCCACTTCCTTTGAGGCAGGTTCTCTGTCTTGTTGCTCTCCTCACTGCATTCTCCAAGTCAGCAGGCCTGGAAACTCCTGGGGAAGTAGTTCTCCTATTCACCGTATGGATGTAACATGAACTATTAAGGTAGACCCCTTCAATAAACACTGGGGTTGTTCCATTCTGTCCTCCACGGTCAGCGATACAATGTGCAGCCATGTGCATCTATTGTTGTGATGGCTGATTCTGTGTGTGAACTTTACTGGGTTCAGGAATGCTTAGATAGCTGGCGAAACATTATTTCTGTCCGTCTCTGTCTCTGACTCTGTCTCTCTTTCCCTCTCCCTCTCTCCTCTGCTCTTTCCCTCTCTGCCTCTCTGTCTCACTGTTTCTGTCTCTGTCTTTCTGTCTCTCTGTCTGTCTTTGTGTCTCTCTCTCTCTCTCCCTGTCTCTGTCTCTGTCTGTCTCTGTCTGTCTCTGTCTCTCTCTCTCTCTGTCTCTCTCTCTCTCTCTCTCTCTCTCTCTCTCTCTCTGTGTGTGTGTGTGTGTATTATCAGGTGGATCATATCACTGGACTGAATAAGTAAGCTTGCCTTCTCCAGTATGAGTAGCAACCATGTATTCTGTGGAGGAGGCAGAGTTTAAGGGCAAAGCCAGGGCAGATCCTCTGTCTCTAGGGCTGGGACACTGAGAATCCTGGTTCCTGCTCCTCCAGACTGACTCCTATGCTAGCAGTCACTCCAGTAATTCTCCTGCCTTCCTTGGTTCTTCAGGTTCCTCATAGCTGTGTTCTGCAGGACTTCTCACTCACAGAGTCAAAAAAGCAAGCTCCCATCATCCAATTGTTACGAGCCTTTATTTCTCTGGAGACCTTGACAAGTATCACACTTTTGCTCCTAGGCAGGCACATCTGAAGAATACATTTTTACAAAGCAAGTTTGCTAGGTCAAAAGCCATGGGCTTTTTGTAATTCTGATAGGTATTGACAAATTTCTCATCACAGAGATTACACCAATTTATCCTTTGATGAATAATTCATGAAAGAGCTTCTCCCCCACACAGGCTATCATCAAACTTTGTAATTCTTGCCACTCTGATAAGGTGAAGATGGCATTTCATTGTAGCTTTAAGTGCTATTTCTCTTTTGTGCAAAAACTGGCATCATTTTTTTATGTGTAGGAGTTCTTAGTATTGCTTTCCCTGAGAAAAGTCTCTTTACAGACTTTGAAAAGGCACGACTTAAAACATTTTAATAAATATTTTAAAGCTTGTCTGCCGGACCTCCCCAGTCTCATCACTCTGGCCTCCTCTTTCTCCCAGTTTCCAAAGAGAGATGTCCTTAGCCAGACAACTTTGTCATTGTATATCTTTATAGTTTCTTTGTAAGAGAGAGAGAGAGAGAGAGAAAGAGAGAGAGTTCCTTTATTCTTGAGAATTTCATACATGTATGCAACAAAATATCATATCCTTCCCTATCTCCCTTTCCAACTCCCTTGAATCCCCCAAGAAGCACACTCTTTCCTTTCTTCTCTTTGTTTGGATGACCCACACTAAGTTCTGTTAGTGCTGCCTGCATGGCTGTGGGTGTGGGGACATCCACTGGAACATGGAAATCCTACCAGAGAACCAAAGAACGATTCTCTCTCCCCCAGCAGCTACCAAGTGTCAGTAACTCCATAGGAATGTCTGGGCCCTGAAAAGTACCATCTCATCTGTGCTGGGACTTTGGCTGGCTTGATTGTGTGCTGGTCTTATGCAGGTTGCCAGAGTGGCTGTGAATTTTTGGGCGTGTCTAGAAGACATCTCACAACCCTCCTCCCCTTTCTCCAACTCTCACATCCTAGAGTGAAGAGAGTGATGCTTACTAACCACCTAATTGGTTTGTATTTTCTATAAATATGGTTGGTAGACAGAGTGAACAGGCAAAGCTTTCCATTTGACTCCTCTGTGCCATTTTGTCTGAAGCCTCAGGAAAGAATTGCTCTTCATTTCTGTCGAAGCCTTTTCTTTGTAGCACATTTTGGAATCATTGTGAGTTTTGTCAAAAGAAGAACAACTTGTGGTGTTTCTCAAGAAAGTCCAACATAGTATGGTTTTATTTCTTGGCATCAGCTCTTTCTCATAATGATGGTAAGAAGAGCTCTTCTCAATATCCATGGCAGTCTTGGAAGTCACAGACGTGAAGAAGATGCTTGCTGTCCACTTTGACTCCCAGTCCTAACTACTGATTCTGAATCAGAGAAACCCTATACAAGCTTGTGTCTTCTATGCTCATTTGAGAGCTGGTGGTACTGTTTCGGGGAGGGTCGTGGGTACCTTCAGGAGGTGGAGCTTAGCTGGGGGTATTGTGTCACCAGAGGCAGTGTTTAAGAATCTAGCCCATGGTCTGCTGTTGTGTGAACATTGCAGACATATTGTCCTCACTCTGGTGTGCAGAGTCCCTCCACTGTACCATCCCTGCCATGATGGACTGGAATGACTTGAAACCAAGAGCAAGATAAATCTTTGCTCCTCAGATTGTTTTTGTGACATATTTCAGCCATGTTGACAAGGAACTTGCTACCATCCACCCTCTTGTCAATGAACTAAGCTGAAGCCACAGCCTTTTCTTTTCTTTTCTTGTTTTGTATGGTATACATGTGTGCACATGGGTGCACATATATGTGTGCAAATGTGTGTGAGGAAGCCAGAGACCAACACTGGGATTTCTCCCTCAGTTACTGTCCACATTATTTTTTTATTTTCGGGTCAAGCTCTCTCACTGAGCATACAGCTTTCTGATTGGCTAGACTGACAGGATGGTTAGCTTCAGGGATCTGCTGTCTCTTCCCACATGTGCTGAGTTTGCAGACATGTTATCATGTCTGGTTTTTGTGTGAGTGCTGAAGATCTGAGTTAGAGTCCTTCTGTTTATATAGGAAACATTTTACCCCTGAGTTATCTCTCTAGCTTTGAGGCTACTACTTCCCTGCCCAATCAAGGACATATGAGGTTGTACTGACACTTCTGGGTGGCCTTAGTGTCTGGTACCAACAGAATAAAATCACAAGGGGAGACATTTTGGCAACTGGCTGGATGTAAGCACCTTCTATGCACCAAAGTCTGTGTTGGAAATATCTCTGACTTCCTAAACCGCAACCCCAGGGTTCAAGTAACACACACACACACACACACACACACACACACACACACACACACACACACACACGAGCAAGTCAATCTGGAAGCAGATCTTTGTGATGTAATAAGACAGGAACCACGATGGAAAGAAGCTCTTTAGTCCTACCCAGTGAGAAAGCATCTGTGGAGGAAACACCTTGCTGAAAATACACTGGATGTGGTTCTACTGTCTGAAGACATTTGCTCTCATCTGCTCCAGGCACCAAACACAAGACAGGTTTCACTGAGGACCCACTCGGTGCTCTGTTCATAGATGCAGACTGGGTGGTCATCTACAAACCCATTTGTATTTAATAGGGATCTGGGTCGAGGCAGGTGTTATTTTAATTGTCTGTCCTCTTCATCTTTTAGCATGATATCTAAAGGCAAGCAAAATCATTTGCTCACATTTCTCAAAAACAGTGAAAGAGACCCCAAATCCTAAGCCGCAGAGACTGAAGGAAGCTGCCGTGTTCCCACCTTGCCATCCCAGTGACACAAAAGCTCACCTTTTATCTTCATTTTTGTCTAGTAATTGCTGCTCTCTTGCCACAGGCTGGTGCAGGCTGTTTTCTCTCCTTGCCTTACTTTGAGGCTCTGTGTTCTGTTCTGAGCCTGTCTTCAACAAAGAGCAGCCTTCTCTATTCCCAAGGGCTATGAAATGGCCAGGAAGAAACTGCATTTTAAATGACCAGATACTGTGTGTTAGGGGATAAATGGTGCCCAATGCCCCAAATTCTTTTCTTGAAGTCCTAACCACCAGTACTTCCACATTTAAAGACAGTATTTCTGATGAGAGAGTTAAGTGAAAGAGGGAGTATTTGATGTGGCACTAACCCAGGATGCTGCTGTCCCTGTAAGAAGAGTGACTTTGTCATGAACTTGTTCAAGGACAATAACATGAAGGTACATTGAGAAGGCAACCACATGCCAGCTAAGGAACAAGGCCCCAGAAAGCCAACACCACCTTGCATATATCACCCGATATTTTCTGCTTTTGCAACTCTAAAGGGATTAGCTTTGGTTGTTCAAGCCACTAGGTCTGTGGCATTTATTAAAAGAGCAATGGGAGACTAAGAAACTTTGGAAAGGGGGAGGGGGCTGTGGGCACTCACAGAGCCTGCTTCATCCTGCTCCACCCTCTTCCTGTTCATACACACAAAGGAAATCACTTGCTGAAGGGGCTTGGCTTGCTATGTGTCACAAGTCTCTTGGTGCCCCTCATAGCTTGTTCAAAGAGAATGGACACACTGCTGTAAGTCAGAAGGGGTCATGAGAGAATTCAAAGCACAGAAAGGCATGAGAGATTTGAAGTTAGTATGAATCCCACCATCATCCATATGGAAGATGGGTCGAAAGGGACAGGGTAGAAAATGGAGGGTCATTGAAAAGCTTTTCCATCCAGCAGTTGCAGCACTGGGGTGGAGGGTGGGAGCCGGATTGACACATATTTAGATTGAGGACAGTAATATTGGGTGGTAGATAGATAGGGGTGGAGAGTGGGAGTAGAGATGGATGATGGCCATCTTTCTAGCTTGATACCTGAGGATTCGGTGACACCATCCATGGACAGCTGCTTTAGGGAACTTATTTATTTCCATGCTGTCTTCTTTTTGTTTGAAATCTAGCCAAGTAGGCAGGGCTGGTTGGCAGGGATCTGGAGGTGAAACTTAGGTCTTTGTGTTTGTGTGGTAAACACGATACCAACTGAGCTGCCTCCTCAACCAGATCTTGGCTCTGAGCACAAATACTGACCATGGCATAATAAAGCTGCTACGCAGAAGAGTGGGGTCGGAAGCACAAGCACAAGCACAAGGTGTGAGTGAGGGTAGCGGGCGTTCTCGTCTGAGTCTCAGCACTGGATCAATAATGACATGATCGATGCACAGCTGTTAGGTTGGTCAAGGCTGTCCCCTCTTTGGAGGACCTGGAATCTGAAAATACTAATTCTAATGTTGTAAAAACGTGACTTGTGTTCTAGGGGCCAGAGGTCCCAGAGAACTAGAAAGTTGGTGGCTAATCTTTGGACACTCTCTAGGGATAAGGAGGTGTATAGGCCAGAAAATATAGCTCATCCCTGACTCATGGTAGGGTACAGTAGACTTTGGTGGCCAAGGGCAGAGGCTTTCTGGGGGAGTTGGAGTGCCTGTGTTTTCACACAGCAGTGTAAAAACTACTCATTTTGGAAAATGACACAGTGTCCTAGGCATTCTGTGATGTCATTTGACTCATTTACAAAATGCCACTGTCTCTACTCCATGAGCATACACTGTCTCTACTCCATGAGCATACACTGTCTCTCCTCCATGAGCATACACTGTCCCTACTCCATGAGCATACACTGTCTCTACTCCATGAGCATACACTGTCTCTACTCCATGAGCATACACTGTCTCTACTCCATGAGCATACACTGTCTCTACTCCATGAGCATACACTGTCTCTACTCCATGAGCATACACTGTCTCTACTCCATGAGCATACACTGTCCCTACTCCATGAGCATACACTGTCCCTACTCCATGAGCATACACTGTCTCTACTCCATGAGCATACACTGTCTCTACTCCATGAGCATACACTGTCTCTACTCCATGAGCATACACTGTCCCTACTCCATGAGCATACACTGTCTCTCCTCCATGAGCATACACTGTCCCTACTCCATGAGCATACACTGTCCCTACTCCATGAGCATACACTGTCCCTACTCCATGAGCATACACTGTCCCTACTCCATGAGCATACACTGTCCCTACTCCATGAGCATACACTGTCTCTACTCCATGAGCATACACTGTCTCTACTCCATGAGCATACACTGTCTCTACTCCATGAGCATACACTGTCTCTACTCCATGAGCATACACTGTCTCTACTCCATGAGCATACACTGTCTCTACTCCATGAGCATACACTGTCCCTACTCCATGAGCATACACTGTCTCTACTCCATGAGCATACACTGTCTCTACTCCATGAGCATACACTGTCTCTCCTCCATGAGCATACACTGTCCCTACTCCATGAGCATACACTGTCTCTACTCCATGAGCATACACTGTCTCTACTCCATGAGCATACACTGTCTCTACTCCATGAGCATACACTGTCTCTCCTCCATGAGCATACACTGTCCCTACTCCATGAGCATACACTGTCCCTACTCCATGAGCATACACTGTCCCTACTCCATGAGCATACACTGTCTCTACTCCATGAGCATACACTGTCCCTACTCCATGAGCATACACTGTCTCTACTCCATGAGCATACACTGTCTCTACTCCATGAGCATACACTGTCTCTACTCCATGAGCATACACTGTCTCTACTCCATGAGCATACACTGTCTCTACTCCATGAGCATACACTGTCTCTACTCCATGAGCATACACTGTCTCTACTCCATGAGCATACACTGTCCCTACTCCATGAGCATACACTGTCTCTACTCCATGAGCATACACTGTCTCTCCTCCATGAGCATACACTGTCCCTACTCCATGAGCATACACTGTCTCTACTCCATGAGCATACACTGTCTCTACTCCATGAGCATACACTGTCTCTACTCCATGAGCATACACTGTCTCTACTCCATGAGCATACACTGTCTCTACTCCATGAGCATACACTGTCTCTACTCCATGAGCATACACTGTCTCTACTCCATGAGCATACACTGTCCCTACTCCATGAGCATACACTGTCTCTACTCCATGAGCATACACTGTCTCTACTCCATGAGCATACACTGTCTCTACTCCATGAGCATACACTGTCTCTACTCCATGAGCATACACTGTCTCTCCTCCATGAGCATACACTGTCCCTACTCCATGAGCATACACTGTCTCTACTCCATGAGCATACACTGTCTCTACTCCATGAGCATACACTGTCTCTACTCCATGAGCATACACTGTCTCTACTCCATGAGCATACACTGTCTCTACTCCATGAGCATACACTGTCTCTACTCCATGAGCATACACTGTCCCTACTCCATGAGCATACACTGTCCCTACTCCATGAGCATACACTGTCTCTACTCCATGAGCATACACTGTCCCTACTCCATGAGCATACACTGTCTCTCCTCCATGAGCATACACTGTCCCTACTCCATGAGCATACACTGTCCCTACTCCATGAGCATACACTGTCTCTCCTCCATGAGCATACACTGTCCCTACTCCATGAGCATACACTGTCTCTACTCCATGAGCATACACTGTCTCTACTCCATGAGCATACACTGTCTCTACTCCATGAGCATACACTGTCTCTACTCCATAAGCATACACTGTCTCTACTCCATGAGCATACACTGTCTCTACTCCATGAGCATACACTGTCTCTACTCCATGAGCATACACTGTCTCTACTCCATGAGCATACACTGTCTCTACTCCATGAGCATACACTGTCTCTCCTCCATGAGCATACACTGTCTCTACTCCATGAGCATACACTGTCTCTCCTCCATGAGCATACACTGTCTCTACTCCATGAGCATACACTGTCTCTACTCCATGAGCATACACTGTCTCTACTCCATGAGCATACACTGTCTCTACTCCATGAGCATACACTGTCTCTACTCCATGAGCATACACTGTCTCTACTCCATGAGCATACACTGTCTCTACTCCATAAGCATACACTGTCTCTACTCCATGAGCATACACTGTCCCTACTCCATGAGCATACACTGTCTCTACTCCATGAGCATACACTGTCTCTACTCCATGAGCATACACTGTCTCTACTCCATGAGCATACACTGTCCCTACTCCATGAGCATACACTGTCCCTACTCCATGAGCATACACTGTCTCTACTCCATGAGCATACACTGTCTCTCCTCCATGAGCATACACTGTCTCTACTCCATGAGCATACACTGTCTCTACTCCATGAGCATACACTGTCCCTACTCCATGAGCATACACTGTCCCTACTCCATGAGCATACACTGTCCCTACTCCATGAGCATACACTGTCTCTACTCCATGAGCATACACTGTCTCTACTCCATGAGCATACACTGTCTCTACTCCATGAGCATACACTGTCTCTACTCCATGAGCATACACTGTCCCTACTCCATGAGCATACACTGTCTCTACTCCATGAGCATACACTGTCTCTACTCCATGAGCATACACTGTCTCTACTCCATGAGCATACACTGTCTCTACTCCATGAGCATACACTGTCTCTACTCCATGAGCATACACTGTCTCTACTCCATGAGCATACACTGTCTCTCCTCCATGAGCATACACTGTCTCTCCTCCATGAGCATACACTGTCCCTACTCCATGAGCATACACTGTCTCTACTCCATGAGCATACACTGTCTCTACTCCATGAGCATACACTGTCTCTACTCCATGAGCATACACTGTCTCTCCTCCATGAGCATACACTGTCTCTACTCCATGAGCATACACTGTCTCTACTCCATGAGCATACACTGTCTCTACTCCATGAGCATACACTGTCTCTACTCCATGAGCATACACTGTCTCTCCTCCATGAGCATACACTGTCCCTACTCCATGAGCATACACTGTCTCTACTCCATGAGCATACACTGTCTCTACTCCATGAGCATACACTGTCCCTACTCCATGAGCATACACTGTCTCTACTCCATGAGCATACACTGTCTCTCCTCCATGAGCATACACTGTCCCTACTCCATGAGCATACACTGTCTCTACTCCATGAGCATACACTGTCCCTACTCCATGAGCATACACTGTCTCTACTCCATGAGCATACACTGTCTCTACTCCATGAGCATACACTGTCTCTACTCCATGAGCATACACTGTCTCTACTCCATGAGCATACACTGTCTCTCCTCCATGAGCATACACTGTCCCTACTCCATGAGCATACACTGTCCCTACTCCATGAGCATACACTGTCCCTACTCCATGAGCATACACTGTCCCTACTCCATGAGCATACACTGTCTCTACTCCATGAGCATACACTGTCTCTACTCCATGAGCATACACTGTCTCTACTCCATGAGCATACACATTATGGAGGCAGCCTGGCGATGTGCATTTTGATACTATCATTCCCAAAGCAGAAGATGGTGCAGAATGGTGCTTCTCCTTCCACAGAGCCCAGAATGAGCATGTACCTGGGCTTCTCTTTGTGATCCTTCATGATCACACCGTCGGAAGATGCCCCAAATGTCAGCATAGTGCCTTGGAAGGGAGGAAAGAATAGATATTCCTAAACTGCGTTCTGCAGAGTCTTCCCCTTGCCAGGATTTAAGGGGAACTAAGGTGTTCAACACTGGGGGATTTTTGAAAGAGGCTATTGGCAGCCCTGTCACTGAGCCTTGTTGCATATGGACAGGCTGGGGCCTGGCTTGTTGATCTTTGTAGCCTAAGAGAGTGTATGCCTGTGTATTTGTGCGCGAACATCCACTCTCATGTGTGTGTACAGGTGCACATTTTGGGCATGCTTTGCTCTGCACTCTACAGGGTGCCATCTCTTACAGAGGCCTTCCCACATGTGTTCCCTTGCCAGCCAGAAAAATTCACCCTCGTGTCTCCTGGTGCAGTAGTCAGCTCCCACTTTCAGCCAGGAGTGAAGACCTGACAGGGGACAATCACTTCACTGCCCTGAATCTTTCTGTGATTAGGAATGGGCACATGACTTCATTCAGGTCAAAGAAAATAACGTGTGTGTGTGTGTGTGTGTGTATCATATACGTGCATGTGCATATGGATGTCAGAGGGAACTAGGTATCATTCCTTCTGAGCCATCAACCTCGTTTTCTGAGATAGCCTCTCAGTGTTCTGGAGTTGCCAAATGCTATTTGGTCTGGTCACTGTTCTTAGGGTCAAACTCAGGTCTTTGTGCTTCTGTAAGTAAACACTTTAACTACTGAGCTACTTCTTTGACCCTATTGGATAGAATTCTGAGGGGAAAGATGGTCTTACTTTTCTGGGAACCATCAACATCAACAGTATCTACTGGAGTCTCTGCGTACCATTATGTTATAGCTAAGACTGAGGCTGAGACCCACACAGAGATCTTGGAGTGAGGGAGAAGATGGCCAGATACAACCTTGAGTAAAGCCAGATGCCCTGTAGATCTAGTGTAGGCAACCAACACATTTGATGTGGGCATCACTACTCTCCTTACACCCGTTTTACTGTTGCCAGCTGTAACTGGAAGCGTGGTCTAACTGTCTACACCCTGTGTGTTTGCTGACCCCTAGTTGGAATCTTCTGTGGTCTGGATGTGAGTATGTCCCTGGGGCATTCTCTTTCTTTTGTGCAGTACCTTGTGCATGCAGTGCAAATGCTGTGCCGCTGAGGTACATCCCCTGCTCAAAGGATCATATGCTGCAAGCTTGATCGCCAGTGGGGGTGGTGCCAAGGTGGTGGAAACTTGGAGGCGGGGCCCAACCATGGGAAACCATTAGTTCACTGGGGCTCTGCCTTGTGGAAGATTAGTGTTGATTCTGTGAAGTGAGTTCTTCTGAGAATGGTTAGTTTGTGTTGATTCTTTCAGTGCTGGGGATGGCACCCACAGCCTTGTTGATAGGGAGGAAGGTGGGTGAGAACTGAGACACCTCTGGCCTCAAGCACGCGTTCTTAGAGCAGAAATTTGTTGTTCAGCATTCTCTCCCTAACTCCCCTTCACTGTTTGTCACATGAGTCTCTTCCCTGTGCATTTGGGCTATTTTATATTCTCTTTCTGGGGGCCATCATTGAGCCCAGGAGATGCTAACACTGGACTTCTGGTGCTCCAGAATGAGACACATCTTTTCTCTACAAATGACCTGGCCCCAGTAATTTCTTCTTAAGCCTGCCCCCCTCTCTCTCTCTCTCTCATCCCCCCTTACATTGTTATGGCTGTTATGTCAGTTTAGCCTGCCCACAAGCTTCCTGGGATTCTCCAGTCTTCACCTCTCATTTTCCCATAGCATTCCCCGTAGTAACATTGTGATTACAGATATACACGCCCTCATGTCCAGCTTCTTGTGGGTTCCAGGGATTTGAACTGAAATCTTCATGCTTGCTTCCTGCCCAGCCTGGGCACTTCTCAGTAGTAACAAAAAAAAAAAAAAAAAAAAAAAAAAAAAAAGAGGACTAGGGATAATCTGATTGGTTCCTGGTGGTGCTGTGGATGGGGGTGGAAGGACTTTTTGTCTTCTTTTAACATAGGCCAGGCCAAGGGTATTGACTTCAGGATCAGAGAGAATGGGGTAGGAATCTCGTCCGGCCAAGCCATTTGGTATTGCATAAATGATCAAGCTCTCAGAATCTCAGCTTCCTCCTCGGTGATGTGAGAAAAATGACAACCACCTCAGAGGATGCTCCGCTGTGACAGTAATGTAAATGAGTGGCTAGGACTTTGCTCTGCAGCATTCCGGTGACACAAGGAATGCCAAAATAATTTACTTGTTTTAAATCAAATTAAATCTGGCTCTAGGCTCCCATTAACTAGGATGCTGAGAAATTCAATCACAGACATGTTTAGGGGCGTCCCTGCCAATCCCCAGAGATATACACAGTCTAGGGAACATATGCTGTGCTTTAGAAATGAAGAGGGGGTGGATGCCAGTCCCAGGGGCAAGAGTCGCTGCTGCTCTTTCTGCCCCGTGCTGTGTCTACATGTCTTTTGCTCTGTTTCCAAGCTTTGTCCTGTCAACAGATGCAGGTTTTACCATGCAGGTTCTACTGGAGGTTGGTCACTGACGTCTCCACTCGTTCTGCTCAGTAATGCTACCTGACCAACACTCCCTGGCATCCCAGGGAGTTGTGATAGTGAACTGTGTTCAGAAAGAATACCAGTTCTCCCTTTGAGAGAGTCTATCTCAGGAAAGTAGAGCTCTACCCCTTCTCTCCCCAACCTCCTCTCTAGCAGATCCTCTCTCCCCATGGATGAGCCTCTGCCTCCAAGGCAAACCTCAGGTGATCTGGAGTTTCCACATTTATATCTATCTGGTTTACCCTCTGGGGGGACTCTAGTCAGTGTTTCCTTTACAATTTCTTCTCTCATGCCAATGGATTTTTTCTTTTTGGAGCTGTACAGGAAATGCCAAGAATAAAGCTGACATTTAACAGCCTGCTTTGCAGTGGGAACAGCCATGCCCTTGGATTCTAGCCAAAGGGTAGAGAGCGTAGGTGGCTGATTCTTTAGCACACAATCCATGCCTAATCTTCATCCCTTCTTCTTCTTCTTATTTTGTTTTTTAAATCCAGCTGTCCAGAACACTGATGTTGGCCATCTTGGGCCAAGTGCATGATGGACATATCTTGAAAGGTGTCAAAAATGAGTTGACTGGGGACAGAATCCTTAATCATAAGAAAGGGAATTTTGGCCTATGTCATGGTGGTTGACCATGAAGCAGACAGTGGTAGGTAAACGAAGGGAAAAGATCCTGAATTCTTGATGGCATCCCACCAACTCAGAGCCTCCTACCTCACACCTCTTGTGACACAAGATGAGACATTCCTCCCCTGTATTAATCTGCTTTGTTGGGCATTTTATTACATAAAAGTGGTCACGGACAGGAGGTGGAGGACCACATGTCACAGAGGATCTAGACTGGGCTTCTTGTTTTTAAAACATGGAGTGAGAATCCCTCCTGATCTTTTCAGCCTCCTTGAACATCAAGAACAAGCACACAGCTATCTCTGTAAATTACCCCTCCATATGTAAAGAGCCCAGCATGGAATCTGACACATTTAAGCAGTCAGTAAAAGGTAGCTATTAACTTTTTCTTATTAGCATAATGCCTCAATAAATGTTAGTTTCCAATCCTATCTCCTGAGTATCTTCCCCTTTGCTGCTGAGTTCCTGAGTACCCTCACATTTATCTCCCTTCTCCCTATTAAACCTGGCTCTCCAAAAGGCTGTCAACTCGATTTCAATGAGGTGTCAGTGATAGATAAGGCTTAATGTATGACCTCATTCCCCAAACACTATCAGCTTGCCAGGGAGATTTACATTTAATAGGGGATTAAAGCCTTAAGCCAAAGGAATGAATCTTTAATGGTGAAATTTGAGGCACTGAAAAGCTTATGAAAAACTAGTATGGAGAGGCAGTTGGGGTGCTGGAGGTTTCTCCACAATGATCCTGATTTTTTTTCTGAGAGCTTTAAGACACCCAAAAGTTCTCTCAGGTTTAAAAACGTGTTGAGCAGTATTTCACAATTAGCAATTAGTGAGCAGTAGACTCTTGGTGGGTCTCTGAGGAACTGAACAGGAACTACACAAAAAAGGGGGGCTGTCTCAACTTCATGTGGAGCTGCCTGCCCAGTTGAAGAACCAAGGCTAAGCAAATGGATGGAGCTTGCAGGAGTCTGCTACCCAGTAGAGCAAAATTGTTTTGGTTCAGCCATACTTGGCTGCTTCTTTCATGGATGGTTTTGGTTTTGAGGTAGGAGACAGCTGTATCCGCTTATCTCCTTCCTTCCCAATGTCCCGAAATCCAGCCCCATTTCTACTCCTGGGTTTTCGACCTTGCCTTCATCCTCAACTCAATCTTTGTCTTCACCTTCCCAGTACCTCTTTAGCCAGGCTTTCCAAATTCTGGGAGATGGACATGTGCATTTGGCATCCAAGTCTTGATGACTCTCGCGAGTTGTGGTCTGAACTTCTGCCCTTGGAGCTCATCACCTCCTCTTGGATGTCCACTGGTAGCATCAAACATTGGAGTCACTTCTCTGCCAACTGGTAGCTTAGATATGCTCCCATCCACTGCCACCTTGCTCTTTCCTTGGAGATTGAGTCTCGGGTGCAGGTGCTCTTTCAGAATGTGGCCATGAGGAGAGAAGAGGAGGGCCCAGGAGGGAGCTAGACCTGACCCCCTTCACAAAAGTGGCCTCAGTCTTACTGCTTCTGTTACTGCAGCTCTGAGGATGCCTTGTAGGAACAGCCCAGTTCCTAGGAGAGCATGGGAGAGGAGGCAATCCCTTTGCCTTTCAAACTATTCTAACTTCTCCCGCGGTTCAGAGTGATTTTGAAGTGTGCTGTAGTTTAGGACTCACCACACTTTACCCTCTTGGTTTGTGGTTAATAAACTCTTCAAATTATGCCAAGCTGGGTGTCTTTCTTTCTGAGATCCCCGCTGACTGAAGAGTCACATTGACAATGGAATTCAGATTCCCAGCACAACAGTGATCCTGTGCAGTCTCCATCCCAACCCACAGAGCACCTCAGAACTTGGTCTTATGCAGTGATCTCCCTATGTCCAAGGTGAGAGACTTCAACACCCCCTGTGGTTGCCAGAAACTGTCCAGAGAGCCAAATGCTATGCATGCAGTGGCTCTCTGTGTGTACATTGCCTATACTGACCTCTGACTTGAGAATTGGACCCATCTAAGGCCAACAGCAGTAATGTATCACAGATCTTAGAAACGTTGGCAAACAACTTATTGTTCCCTGTTTTTATAAAGAAGATATTATTTTTTTCCCTTAAAAGAAACATTTTGCGGCTTCTCCCTGGGATGTCTGAGAGGGCAACACTCATACTCTTATACTTTGAGGCAATTTGAAGTAAATAAGGATGATTTAGATAACTTGAGCACAAGTGCTGTGATACTGCGACAGTTGGTTTCATAATCCAAAATGGCCACTGTGTTGTTAGTGGGCAGGTAGCATATACAGCTTGGATACCCTGGACCAATCGAAGAGTCACACCAAAGAGAGATGCACTATATTAGTGAGAATGTTTTACAATTTACAACATTGTTGTTGTTTCAGAAATTTCCACTTAAAATGTTCAAAACAAAATTGACCATAAGGAAACTAAATCCCAGAAAGAAAACCCATTAAGGGAGACTTCCATGTCCTGCAGGGCAGGAGGAAGAGGCTGCGGAACAGATTTTGTCCTCAGCACCCACCAGTCGCCAGTCTTTCTAAGATGCTCTAGTCTATGGACGAAAGTTCCTTTTCTTGGGCACACTTTACTTCTATTGGCTTTAATGCTTTTGTGTGGGTCCTAACATGTCATCCATTTCTCTGTCTCCTTACCCAGCCATCACCGCATGAGCTGCAGGTACAAAGCCGAACACAATAGTGTTTTTTTTTTGTTGTTGTTTTGTTTTGTTTTTTTGTCACAGTCTCATGAAGGAACAGGCATGGTGTCTGTTTATTTTGGATTGTAGTAACAGATACTCCATGGAGTCATTGTGAAGATGAAATGGGTAAAATGCCCCGACTTGTTGGCACCGTACACCACACCACCATAACAATGGTCAATCAAGTGTTATTTTAGTTATTGCAATAAGTAACTTATAACACATCTTGGACAGGGATTGAACAGGGACAATAGTATTTCATACTAGGGGAAGAACCTCTTCCAAGTGAGTAGATATTACAGGGGGCTGTAAGTTGAAGTTGCATAGTTACACAGTGTTTAATATTTAATGGCCCAGCTGTTGTTCTTGGCCTCAGATAACTCTTCTTCCCTGTTTCCCCTCCCCCATGCTGCTATTAAGTTCCACTTTGACCTACTTCTACTTCCGTTAAAAAGTTAGCACAAAGGAGTAGCCTAGTGATTTATTATGGGTCAAGACAACCCCTGTATCTTTTCCTTTCTCCTTTAAGATAAACATGGTATTTTGGTGTTTTATTGGATTAAAAGTATCTATGTTCTTCTTTTCTTTTTTTAATCAAATGAGAAAAGTACAGAAATCAAAATATCTGTCAGGTGAAGTAAATCACACAGAATACCACTTTCAGAGTCTTGGAGAAAATTTCTTAGGATATTCCATCATGAATTTCGCTGAAGCTTTGCCTTGAGTTTTAGCTTTAAGTAGAAGGGCTTATACATACAATCAATCCCTCCGCAGAAGCATGGGGAGAGTGGATGTGTGGATGCTCGCTGGCTCTGCTTTGTGACCACCAGGTGGTGGTGTTTCTGAATTTATCAACTTCCCCTGGTCTTTGCGCTTCCCTAAAGAAATACGTGGTCTGAACTGCACCCTCCACCCCACCCGCAGTCCAGGACCTGGGCCTCTCTCGTTCATCTTGTCTAGGGCTGAAGGTGGGTTGACTTTGTCTTCAATTATATTCTCATAGGGCAACAAAATCATGCCTGTTTTCTAATGTGGAAGACTGCCTCTGCTCTTGGACCAGGAGGGCTCTGACTGGTTGCTGCCCATATCCCTACCCTAGAGCTAGCTGTGGAGATCTCTGCAGAGGAGGAGAGAGTTCCTCAACCCAGACTTTTGTGCATATAAGACACAGAATGCCTGGTACATCTCAGTGAAGAATGATGTACTTTGAAAGGAAATTGGGAAGGGAAAATGTATGTTTTAAGATAAGATGGAAAAAATGCACAATTTAACTTTAGATTCAGTAATTGCTGACTGACTTTGGCTTAGCTGGCTGGGCCCCTGGGATCCACTGACCTATGTATTGGGAATCAGCTTCTGGCTAGTTGGGATGCAAGGTTATCTCCTGTTTTCTTTTCCTCGGGTGTTTGGAGGGGACTGGCTGTATGGTCAATCTGTGCCTAGAAATGAGTTCTGATGCACACTGTGGAGACCTTGGAAATCACGAGTCCAGCATGTTCTGAGCAGGACACAGCCTGAGCCTAGCTCTTACTGAACAACTTGCTTGCCCGCCAGGGCCTTCGGCAGGCGTAACCCACCCCAGCCCATGCATCATTATTAGAGTCCCCTTCATTGTGCTAATTGACACAGGATGAAAAATACCCAGGGATGGAAACATCAAATGAGTTTGCATGTAGCCAAGGCAAACTGGCAAATGGGAGAGACTCCTGTAGGAGCCAAGCGAGATTGACAATGGGTCCTGGGATATCTTGTATGGTGAATGTTTCCTGATGCCCAGAGCCTGTTCAGACTGGCAGATTGAGTAGGGAGGACGGTGAGGGAGAGTAGCTTGGTGGAGTCCTGTCTGAAGGGGTGGATCCCTAAAGAAACAGGAGAAGACAAATGGAGATTGAGAGGAGAGAGAAGGGGATTGACTTTGTCACCTCCAGATGACAGTGAACTTTGTACCAGCCCATACTTTGCTGCCAGCTGAGTATCTTCTCAGTACTGGTGTGAGGGTTGGAGGAGACCATGGAAATTGTCACTCTGGGTCCACAGCTGTTCTTGTCTACTGAGGACCAGCATTTTCCCCAGGGGGGCATCCAACTTTGTATGGAGACACTTTTGGTTGTCATAACTGGGCATTATTCCCCAGTCGGGCATCAGGCAGTGGGCACAGTAACCGACACTCCGAGTTATTTAGTTAAACCATGTTATTAACTTGAAGTGGTACATTGTTGGCAAAATGGCTCTGTTTATTTTTTCCTTCCCTACTAACTTGGCTATTGCAATGTCACTTTGAAGTCCCTGTTAGGTGTGAGCTCCATTCTGCATTTGCTACTTTTGCTCTGCTGCTAGCAAAGTGCCTGGAAGAAGCAATTTAAGGGAGGGAAGATGTGCTTTGGCTCTCTTTGTTTTAGCAGGTTCAGTCCACTGTGATGAGGAAGGGATGAGGAACTCTCAGGTCCTGTCACAGCAGTGCGGGCATGTGGTGAAGACCATTCACATCATGGTGGACCAGGAAGTAGAAAGCAAGACAGGAACTAGAAACCCTCTCTCAGTGACCTTCCACCAGCTAGGCCCATCTGCCTAAAAATTCCAAGCCTCTTCAAATAGTGACGCCTGTCGGGGGACAAGTGTTCAAAACACCAACCAGTGAGGACCTTTCAGACTTAAACCACAATAGCTCCCAAACACCTAGCATAGAATTAGGACTGGGTTTTTGTTTGTTTGTTTATTTGTTTGTTTGTTTTTTGTTTTTTTTGTTTTCTTTTTTTTGCTTTGTACAAGAGAATATTCTAGAAGTGCTATTTCTGAACCTAGACTTTAAGGGTTTTTCACCGTTCTGTTTAATTTAGAGTCTTGTTCTGTGGTTTGAACAGGCTCTGGAATAATCTTTTGGAGGAGGATACGTGGCATGGAAAGCAGCCAGAGGTTCTAACCCTATGGCTACTCCAATCCCTAGAAATACAAGAGCCCAGACCCACAGCTGACCATAGACAATGGACTCACCCTGAGATATGAAGCACTCAGTTCACCCACAGATGGCGAGTCAACAGTTGAATCTCAATATTTTAGTCTATTAAGTTTAAGAGCATTTGTTATGAAGCAATTCCTAACTATGTCATACAGACTGAAAATGAAGACTCAATGATGACTTCTGCAGGGAGTGGGGATTTCTCAAAATTTACTTCTTTTTTTAAATAACTGGCATTTTATTGCATCAAAGGACTTCAAATAGCTCAAGATGTCATTGCATCCTTGGATGCCCAGGTAACGGAGCTGGGCAAGATTCATTTGGAGAGAAGCTTGCTTAAGGTCAATTTTATCCATTTGTATCGTGACAAGCCACAGAAAGGAAATCCATCTTAAACAATAGCTGTGGGTCATTTATCAGAAGGATGCTGAGAGGCAGAGGGAAGAATTGATTCTCAGAGGTATCCAGATTAGGGCCCTTCCAGAGACTTGCACAGCAAGGATTTGTGGTTCTCCTTCCAGAATGCTGTTCAAAGCAACGTTTATTCCTATCAACTTAGCTAGAGATTCCAATACCGGGATGGGGGAATCTGATTGGCTTCCTTGTGCCATCTGTTCTGGTGACAGAGGTATCATTTGATTGGCAGCCCTGCCAACTCCCACAAGTAGGGAGAAGAAACAAAGAGTGCCTCTGCCTTCCTGGAGACTGGGAGAAGGAAAGGATGCGTGCTTGGGGATTTTGATGCATGGTCTGGACATCATGGATCTCATTACGGTTTTGTTGTAATATGCAAAACCTTAGACAGGAATCGAAAGCCAAGCAACAATCTGTTGACTGCTGTGCAATCTTCCATCCTCTCCCTTTCTTCTTCCTTCCCTCCCTTCCTCTCTCCTTCTCTTCCTCATCAGATGGACATAGGCACAAACTGTTGGGGGAGGAAATTTGAGAGAAGATTCCACTCTTCCAGAACTCCGGAAGGATATTATTGTACCTTGGATCTTAGATGCTCTCCTAAGACCTGTGTGTGAAGGACTTATGCCCTAGAGTGGTGCTGTAGGGTGGGGTGAAGCCTCTTGGGAGGTTTTTAGGTCTTTGGGGTGTGCTCTAGGAAGACCTGAGTGATCTTTTATTTCCCAGTTATGAGGTCACTGGCTGTAGTGTGCTGTTGTGTCCACAGTGAGAGCTCAGCAGTCCTTGGGCTGAGGCGTATCTCCCAAACTGTGAGCCAAGGTAACAATTTTCTCCTTATAATGTTATGACACATTCCAGGTATGTGGAAATAGGAAGCAAACCACCTCCTCTGACTTATATTTGAACCAAGATGTTTTCTGCTACTGATGTCTCAGCAGGTGCCAAGCATCAGGAGGACTTCCCAAGAATCACTTCGCCAGACCTTAATTTTCTGGTGTCTGTAAGTTGCTAGAGAGCCCCCAAAGTTTCCTAGTCACAGTGATGAACAAATCATCTATTTTCCATCTGCAAATTAAGGAGGCTGAACAAAACCAGTGCTTTCACTTTTTTCTCTCTTTGTCCTTCCTTAATCTTCCTGAATCCTTCAATTAAAATCTTAGACAGAGGCTCAGCGTGCTCGAGAGATGGATGCGGAGTCTTTTCTGTAGAAGTGTTTGCATGTGTTCGAGGGTCAGGGAGGGACAGAAGCCCAGGACATATATTGATCCCCTTTGTCCATACCAGCTCTGGGGGCCACTTGGTGAAAATAGATCATTCTGGCATCTCTTCACTCTGCACACGATCGTCATCATGAGGGGAGGCTTCCTTCAGGAGTGAAGGACACAACACAATTGTGGTAATGGTATGGAGATGGCAAGTGCTGGATCAAGCTCTTGGGCCCTTGCCTTGCAGATAACTGAACATTTGTCCCAGAGATGAGAGCATTCCCTGGGGAGGGAGCAGCAGAGAGCCTGATACACAGAGGAGTCACCTCAGGCCCCAGTCCCCTGAGTTTTGCCACGTGGCAAGGTTCTATGCCTTGACTTCTCAATCTGTAAAATGGATGAACAACAGCACCCACCTCTCAGAGGCACCAAGAGAATCTGAATTTAATCAGGAATCTGAGACACTTGAGAATGTGAGCTGCTGGCAGAGTGCCCAGGATGCTCGGAGTGTTAAAGAAGTGCTAACTTGTGGTCTTATTAATATTCCCATTGTCACTGGGAAGCTGATAGCTGGGATCAGAACTGTGAAGCCCTTGCTCTTTTCTCTCACCAAAGATGAATAAAAAGAAGGCGCTTCCCCTATCCTGGTGTGTCGCCCTCTTCTTTCTCTTCTGCAAGGCCAGGGAGGGCATTTCCCTTTCTTTTCATCCTAGAGGGCAATTTGCTTTCTCTTGTCGTCTCCCTGCAAGAACACCAGGAGAGAAATTAAAGCAATAAGGGCTAAACTGTGTACAACTGGAGCGAGTAGTGTGTGATGATGATATATAAAGCCAAAAGCACTAAGTGGGCAGAGCTAGTGCTGTTGAAGTGAGTAAAACCAGGATAAATCCATCCCTGGGGAGCGATAACACATAACTCAAATAGTGGGAGCAGCAGGGGGCTGCAGGGCCTTGAAGGAAGAGCAGTTTGCACTCCTGCAGAGCACAGCCTCTGCCCAGCATGGGTAATTCCTGAGTGCCTGGGTCAGCACCATTACCAGCCTCTGGGTGGCTGCAGGTTGGAGTAGGGATTCTTCTGGAACTTAGTCACCATGTAAAAGTGGCAGCAGAGGTCAGAGGTCAGATCCCAGAGGCACTACGGGATGAAGCAGTGTCTGGAGGTCTGACTGGATGGCCTAGGGTCTAATTCTGCCTCTACCACATTTGAAGCTATATGGCCTTAATTAAGGTAGCTCACCTCCCTAGGCCACTGAATGTTCATGTGAGAGTTGAAGGTGAATACGGATATACCTGCTGTTCAATGAGGAGATGTTACAAGGAGATTGAAGGATTATGGTGTTCTGTTTCACAGTAGGACTACTGCAGTTGATGATAATTTAATGTGTATTACAAAATGACTAAAAGAGGGCATTTTAAATGGCCTCAACACAAAGAAATCAAGGATTTTGAGGGAGTAGAGGCAAGAGGATCACAAGTTCAAGGCCAACCTTGGCTACAGAATAAGTTCAATGCCAGTGTGATGGTCAGTCTAGCAGTGAAATTAATGAGGTCTAGAATCACCTTGGAGATGGGCAAGCTTGTTGGAGATTATCTTGATTAGGTTAATTAAATTGAAAATTTTCCACTACGGGTGATGCTATTCCCTACGCTGGGATCCTGAATTATATAAAAAGGGCAAAATAAGCTGAATACAAGCATTGATTACTAGCCATTTCTTGGCTCTGGATGCGATGTGATCAGCTGCCCAAGCTCCTGCTGCTGCAATGTAACTTCTTTACAGTGATTGACTCTGTCCTTGAACTGGGAGCCAAAGTAAAGCATTCTTTCTCAAGTTACTTTTGTCAGGCTATTTTTGCCATAGCAATAGAAAAGTGAAGAACAAGTTGCCAACCTTGGCAACTTAGTGAGATCCTGTTTCAAAGTAGAAAGTAGCAAGTCAGGGGCTATGGAGACACCACAGCAACAGAGCACGCACTTAGCATGCAGAAGGCTGTAGGTTCAATCTCCAGTACAAAAGGAAACAGTACTCATAGATGTGTAAGGTGATGGGCATACTAATTATCCTGATTTAGTCATAGCCTAAAATATGCATGGACCAAAGTAGCACACTGCATTATATATCCATGTGTCAATTAAAATATGTATAGAGAGGGGCTGAGAGAGATGGCTTTGTGGTTAAGAGTACTTACTGCCCTTCCACACATCCAAATTTGGTTTCTACCACCCATATTGAGCTATTCACAACCACCTGTATGTAACTCCAGCTCCAGGGGATCTGATGCACTCTGCTGGCCTCTGCAGGCACCTGTACACATATACACACAGAGAGACACACATGCGTACACATAAATGTTTAAAAATAAATAAATAATGCACATAAAGAAAGAACCATCTGCTGCCATGGGAAATGCCAAAGCCCACTCAGAAAGGTGGCTGTCCGGTTTTCTTTTTTCTTTAAGTGTTCCATTCAAAGTGTGTTCTCTGGATAGAATTTCTTGGGGGAAAAGCTGTAGGAGCATGAGGAATTTATTAGAAATGACAGCTTTTGGACCCTACTCTAGACCTGCTGAGTCAGGAGCTCTTAGGGTGATGGTGATTGACACCAACCATCAGCTTTTCAGGCTCTGAGATGAACTAGGAGTCAAGCCCCTGGGAGTGTCTGTTAGAGAGTTTCACACGGTTGGGCAGTTGAAGTGGGAGACGCACCCTAAAGGTGAGCAGCACCATTCTTCTGGCTGAGATCTATCTTGGACAGAATGAAAAGGAGGTGAGCTGAGCTCAAACATCCACATCTCTGTTTTGTGACTGTGGCTGTGTGTGACCACCTGCCTGACTTTCCTGCTGCCATGCTTCACCCACCATGATGGACTATGCCCTCAAATGGAGCCCAAACAAAACCTTCCGCCCTTGAGTCGCTTCTGTTGGATACTTTGTCAGCAATGAGTTCCCTGAGTTACTCTTCTTGTTGCTGTCACACAATACCTGTTGTGTCATGTTGTTACAACACAGTACCCGAGAGAAGTGATGTAAGGGAGTGTTATTCCCTGTTGCTGTGACAAATGATCTGGCACAAGCAGCTAAAGTAAGACAGGACTTATTTATCTCACAGCTCCAGGTTACAGTCCATTGATGTAAGGATGTGAAGGCGCCAGGAGGCAGAAGCGGCTAGTCCCTTTACACCCAGTCAAGAACAGAGAGCGATGGAGTAATGCATGCCACTGCTCAGCTTACTCTTACTGTTCTATGTGATCCTGGATCTCCCCTGCAAAGAATAGTCCCACCCGTAAGTCAGATGGGTTTCCCCACCTCAATTCACCTAATCAAGATGGTTCTCCATAGACATTCTGGAGCTAACTTTGATCTAGATGATTCCTTATAGATGTTCCTAAAGATGTGTACCTTGATAATTAATAGCAACCACCAGAGGGGAGAATGGCTTGTTTTGGCTCATAGTTTCAGAGGGTCTCAGTCCATCAGAGCAGGGAAAGTTTGGTTCACAGCACTGACAGTGCATGGCAGAGGCTCCTCACAACATGGCTGACCAGAAAGCAGTTGGGGCAAGTTGGAACCAGAGGAAAATCTAATCTCAAAGATTCTTCTCCCATTACCAACATTTGCCAGCTACTGCCCATGTCCCAAAGGGTCCACATAACTCACTGAAACAGCATAATTCACCAGGGACCAAGCATTCAAACTCATGTGCCTGTGGAAGGCAGTTTACATAGAAACCATCCCACAGACCTTCTGATGAATACCACAGTTTAACAATGAGCCCTAGATGGTGACTTACTCATTAATAAGTATGGCAGGGATCCAGCGTCCATGGTGGCTAGCCAGCCTCCCAAACAGGCAGTCCCTGGGCTTGATTCCAAGAGTTCTGGCTCCAGGAGAAGCTGAGGGATGCTGGGAGTCTTATCTCCCCAAGACCTCCCTGCAGGTGCACTCGGTCCCTTCATCTCAAGCCCAGCTGGTTTTCTTCCCTCCCATAGTCCTCTGCTCTTTCTTTTCTTCCTTTCCCCAGACACAAGAAATACACGCTGGGACAAGTTCAGGAACATGGGAAGTTTCTTTTGCCCAATAGCAATTCTTCCCTATTCTGAGAATTCATGTCTTCTTTCCTTTACACATGGATTTCTGACATCTAAAAGCCCATGTTTTAAAACTTATAATATAGACTTTTCTCTTTCTTACTTTTCTGCTGCCCTTTTGTTAAACACATAAGTACCTGGAAATCTGCTTGCTGCTAAAATGGGAGAGGGGAAAGTGAGGCATAGTAGGAGGTTTATTGAGGACAGAGAAGAAGCAGGAGTTTCAATAGTCCAATCTGACCAGACAAACTTGTAGGAGAAATAAAAGGGACAGTCATTCTGCAGAAACTCTGACTAACCAGCCTTTTAGTTCAGAAACTCTTCACTTTGCATCAGTTTGTTGGGCAGCTGCTTGTTTCCAGCTTCCTGGGTCAGCTCTTCCCTACACATTATCTATCTTAAACCTCTTTACCCTGTGATCAGCCTGGGGCCTCTCTTCCTTTGGTCCTGTTACACTCAAGAGTTGTGCATTCTGTCACCACAATAGCCATTTGGTACTGACTTAAAGAGAACTAGGGAAGACTGCTTTGTGTCTACTTAAAAGCCTCACTCTGTTGCTTTCCAAGTGGGCTTTGCAGCCCCGTGTTTTCCTGCAATCTGAATGTTGGGTATCTGGGTGAGAAGAGATTTAAGGCTGTCACAAGGAGCTCAGCTTCTTCCCACTTAGAAATGCAATGGAGATTCAAAGAAGCCACACCTAGAAGAAGGAAACTCCACCTTCAACAGGACAGACAGGATATTTACATCTTACATTTGCATGATGCATTCATACTCATAAAATGTGTTATTATACACTAATCACCAAGATTGAATTTTAACAGGTAACTATTATGAGCAGAGTTGGAATAAGAGGGATCCAAATATATACATACATAACATATACCTACACATACACTACACTACACATACACACACACACACATACACACACACACAAGTACACATATATGTGAATTGTGTGCTTTCATGTGTCCATGTGTGCATGAATGTGTAGAGGGTGGGGCTTAACCTCAAGTGTGTTCTCAATCAGTCTCCACTTTGGGGTTTGGCACAGAGTCTCACTGTGTTCTAGATTGGACGGCTAGTGAGTACTTCCTGTTCCCCCAGCATGCTTGCCAGGCTTTTTATGGTACAGACGATCGAAATGCAGGTCCCCATGGGTGTGTAGCTGATACTTTACTCACCAGGCACCTGCACAGTCCCTGGGGATTGATAATATTTAGGACTAGTCAGAAAGTTGCCGATTAGTAATTGAGTATATTTCTTTGAGCCATGCCTTTCATTGCGTGTAATCCTGCTTATGAGTGCTTATGGGGATTAGGCTTCCCCTACCTCTGCAATGAAATATTCTGCTGTATTTTGTATAGAAAAGCCACATTAAGTAGAACAGCTTAAATAGTGGTGATCCATGGTAATCGTGCCCCATTCACTGTCTAACTACTCTGCAGGGAAGATGATCCAGCGGGTTTCCTTACAAAGACACAGCCACGCACGCTGCCAAAGCCATGGTGACTGCATAAAGCACCAGAAGTGACGGCCTGGCTTTTCCAGGGACGCCGGTCCAGCTTGACCCATGGGCAGACAGCAAAACTCCATCTGTAACCACTCTACCCATCTGCTCACCTGGGAGGCTGTGCTTTTACCTAGCAGGAAGATGACAGCCCCGAGGCCCACAAGGTTTTTGCTGAATGTCAGAAATGCCAAGTCAGTCCCTAGGTAAAGATCACATCTTCAAAGCCCATCCCAGTAGTCTTTCTGATTAGCATGGGCACGCCCCGATGCATTTTGTTATGGCAGGGAAATGAGTGTTTGACTGTCATTCCTGAGAGTAATTAAAGGGTTTGCCCATCGTTCTTTATGACCTCTGTTGGAGCTGAGATGACCATGTGGCACTGTGCAGCTGAACTCAGACATCAGATAGTCAGATGCAACTCTTTCATCAGAAAATGAGCGGCTCTGATGCTGAGGAAGGCAGTTGGGACTCACTTACTGTAGGAACTTCATCCTAACTGCTGCACAGTGTGACAGCCATAAAGATCAAAATGGCAGCAGATGTATCCTCTGCTTCCCAGCCTTATCAGGGGTGTGGGAGGGGCTGGGATCTGCCCATCATTCTCCTGGTATCTCTCTTGGAGTGCAGGGTAACAGAGATAGCAATGAAGGAGGACTATTAGCTAGATGGGACACACTAGTGAGTCACATGTCTGCAGACATTGCATCTGTGGACCCAACCAACCACAGCTGTCATTTCCCCCCCAAAAGTTGTACTACTGGGGAGGTGGAAACAAGAAGATCTCCAAGACCAGCCACTCAAGCAATCAGTGAGCTCCAAGTTCACTGAGAGACCCTGTCACAAAGAATAAGATGGAGAGCAATGGAGGAAGATACCTGACATCAGGTTCTATCCACATGTATGCACATACATATGAACTCATGCACCAGCATATACAGGAACACACACACACACACACACACACACACACACACACACACACACACACACACTGCACCTTTAAGCAATATGCTATTTTCCAACAATATACCTGAACAGCTGTTTCCATGGCACCTACATTGTATTAGACATAGATAACACAGAGAAGACTTAAAGCATACATTGTACTATATGCATCTTCTATTCTGTACAGGGCACTTGATTCCTATAGCTGAGTTTTAGGCTCTGCAGCATGTGGGGACTCCAGAGAGCTCACCAGGACTCAGTTTCTCATCTACTCTTAGGTCTTTATTCCATGCTGAGTATGTTTTCATCAGAGTCACTCCTCTGGACGGCAAAACAGCTGCCAGAAATGCCTTGCACTTGTCCCTAAAGCAAGTGTCACACAACAGCCAGCATGCCCTTAGAAAGCCCTTCACTGGCTTTGGGAGGATCATCCTATACTCTTGGGTTCCAGCAGCTCCAGTTCAACAAGGGGTTGGGGAGAGCGGAATTCTCCACTCAGATCACTTGGATAAAAGTGAGTTACATTTTGAGGCTACTTGAAGAATGTCAGTGGTATATGCAGACACAATCATTTTGTGTCCTCTTTCCAGTCTGAAGATCCATGGTGACAAGAATGTGACAAGACACCAGTGTACACATGGGTAAGAATGTTTCATGTGTGTGTCTCAGAGTGGCTGCCATTGAAGAGTTGTTTATAAACACAAGCATTTCAGAGTTCTCGAAGGGTGAGAACACAGGTCACAAGTGGTGGGTATGCGTGGCAGGGTGAGTCAGAAGGTGGGGGGTTAGGGGTGGGGGACATTAACTGTTCTATCACCTATACAGCTGCCAAATTTAAAAAACAACCTTCATTTTCATAATGAAAATCCAGACCCTAAAGAGTGTCAGCTCCCCTTTGTCTGCTTTCTAGAACACTCCCTTGTATGGGAATGTGGAGGTCAGGAAAGGGGTGATCAGGCTGCCTCCTTATCTCCAAGTGACAGCTAAGCTGCATCCTGAAGAATAAAGAGGAGGCTTCAGAAGTGAGTTTGCACTGTGTGTGCAGGAAGGGCTCTGGGAGCCGTCAAGGGCACAGCATCCCACACTGAGGAAAATGAATATTCTGACATAAACACATCCCCTACCTCAACCTTCTGTCCTGTTCTTGGAGCTTCCCTCTTCCTCTGCTGGGTTATGCTGTCTTCACTTTGTCAGGAGGAAAACCATAATGGCAAAAAGACCAACAAATTGGTTGTTTTCTTGGTTAGGTTCAAAAGTCCAAGTGTGAGAGAAATAGAGAAGGCCTAACTCTCTTGTCTTCCCCATCCATGGATCAGTGATGAGAATCTCAAGGCTGCTTCATGGGGAGCCAGAAGGTTTGTGATGATTTCCAGGGGCAAAGAGCAGGGAAGACATGCTCATGGATTGGCAGGATTAATATAGTAAAAATGGCCATTCTACCAAAAGCGATCTACAGATTCAATGCAGTCCCCATCAAAATACCAATCCAATTCTTCAAAGAGTTAGACAGAACAATTTGCAAATTCATCTGGAATAACAAAATACCCAGGATAGCTAAAACTATCCTCAACAATAAAAAGACTTCAGGGGGAATCACTATCCATGAACTCAAGCAGTATTACAGAGCAATAGTGATAAAAACTGCATGGTATTGGTACAGAGACAGACAGATAGACCAATGGAACAGAATTGAAGACCCAGAAATGAACCCACACACCTATGGGCACTTGGTTTTTGACAAAGGAGCCAAAACCATCCAATGGAAAAAAGATAGCATTTTCAGCAAATGGTGCTGGTTCAGCTGGAGGTCAACATGTAGAAGAACGCAGATCAATCCATTCTTATCACCCTGTACAAAGCTTAAGTCCAAGTTGATCAAGGACCTCCACATCAAACCAGACACACTCAAACTAATAGAAGAAAAAGTAGGGCAGCATCTGGAACACATGGGCACTGGAAAAAATTTCCTGAACAAAACACCAATGGCTTATGCTCTAAGATCAAGAATCAACAAATGGGATCTCATAAAACTGCAAAGCTTCTGTAAGGCAAAGGACACTGTGGTTAGGACAAAACGGCAACCAACAGATTGGGAAAAGATCTTTACCAATCCTACAACAGATAGAGGCCTTATATCCAAAATATACAAAGAACTCAAGAAGTTAGACCTCAGGGAAACAAATAACCCTTTAAAAAATGGGGTTCAGAGCTAAACAAAGAATTCACAGCTGAGGAATGCTGAATGGCTGAGAAACACCTAAAGAAATGTTCAACATCTTTAGTCATAAGGGAAATGCAAATCAAAACAACTCTGAGATTTCACCTCACACCAATGAGAATGGCTAAGATCAAAAACTCAGGTGACAACAAATGCTGGGGAGGATGTGGAGAAAGAGGAACACTCCTCCATTGTTGGTGGGATTGCAGACTGGTACAACCATTCTGGAAATCAGTCTGGAGGTTCCTCAGAAAATTGGACATTGAACTGCCTGAGGATCCAGCTATACCTCTCTTGGGCATATACCCAAAAGATGCCCCAACATATAAAAAAGACACGTGCTCCACTTATGTTCATAGCAGCCTTATTTATAATAGCCAGAAGCTGGAAAGAACCCAGATGCCCTTCAACAGAGGAATGGATACAGAAAATGTGGTACATCTACACAATGGAATATTACTCAGCTATCAAAAACAATGCCTTTATGAAATTCATAGGCAAATGGTTGGAACTGGAAAATATCATCCTGAGTGAGGTAACCCAATCACAGAAAAATACACATGGTATGCACTCATTGATAAGTGGCTATTAGCCCAAATGCTTGAATTACCCTAGATGCATAGAACACATGAAACTCAAGACAGATGATCAAAATGTGAATGCTTCACTCCTTCTTTAAAAGGGGAACAAGAATATCCTTGGCAGGGAATAGAGAGGTAAAGATTAAAACAGACACAGAAGGAACACCCATTCAGAGCCTGCCCCACATGTAGCCCATACACATACAGCCACCCAATTAGACAAGATGGATGAAGCAAAGAAGTGCAGGCTGACAGGAGCCGGATGTAGATCTCTCCTGAGAGACACAGCCAGAATACAGCCAACACAGAGGAGAATGCCAGCAGCAAACCACTGAACTGAGAATAGGACCCCCGTTGAAGGAATCAGAGAAAGAACTGGAAGAGCTTGAAGGGGCTCGAGACCCCATATGTACAACAATGCCCAGCAACCAGAGCTTCCAGGGACTAAGCCACTACCTAAAGACTATACATGGACTGACCCTGGACTCTGACCTCATAGGTAGCAATGAATATCCTAGTAAGAGCACCAGTATAAGGGGAAGCCCTGGGTCCTGCTAAGACTGAACCCCCAGTGAACGTGATTGTTGGGGGAAGGGCGACAATGGGGGGAGGATGGAGAGGGGAACACCCATAAAGAAGGGGAGGGGGATGGATTAGGGGGATGTTTGCCCGGCAACCAGGAAAGGGAATAACACTCAAAATGTAAATAAGAAGTACTCAAGTTAATAATAATAATAAAAAAAGAGCAGGGAAGAGAGGGTCTCCATGATGGAGGTGCGTCACTGTGGACCACTACGCCGCTGCTAGGGTGAGCACATTAAACACACTGCAGTTTCTTTGGAGGGGCTTCCACCTGGGTTTCCTGCTTTGTGACTCGAGGGAGACATAGAAAAATGAATGCCACAAGGCTCTTCTCTATAGAACAAATGTTGTCCGTTTCTGTAATTAACATACTTATTTGCATATGTTTATAGAAACTTGGGAAAAGACTATGGAAAAATATACCCTGTGTGTCTGGGGAGAGAAACAAGTGAAAGGCAAGAAAGTTAAAAGTGCATAGACTAAAATATAAATAGTATATAATTGAGGTAATTTCATGGCTGCAACGTGCTGTATAATGTGAATATATAATGTATAACATGTCACATCTGTGCATATTATATCCAAATGTTCCCTTCAACTCAAACGACACAGGCATGCACAAGAAAACTCTAGAAAAAGAATAGTGACATCTGCCTTGTTCACTTTCCTATACTTACGAAAATTATTGAAATTATGTTTCTCAAGGCTCCTACATTCCCCCACTTTGAAGAAGTCAGTGACAGAACTCACTTCAGCAACATATAGAAATGTATTGATAACACTAGGCACCTCCTCAATGATTTAGAGAGAAACAGTAGAATCCTTAAAATCAATAAAGTGCCTGTCATCATGTAGAGAACTATGCTCGGGATAGAGGTGTGTCTCAGCACCTAGAACTTGGCAGGTATAAGACAGCTTCATCACCTAGCACCACAGTATAGACACAGTCCCTACATCCCACAAAAGATTATGCTTAGAGAAAAAGGTGAGGAAAGAATTCAGGCTATTCTCTGGGAAGAAAGCAAAGTAAATGTGGGGCTCACTTAGGAAGTCTAGAAAAGATAGTGAGGAAAAGAGAGGCCCCACCCAGGACTTCACAGCCTCAGCTGTAACTGTCACGTGTTAAAGATGCTGAGAACTTAGCATAGAACACGAGGAAAGCAAGGTGCTCAGGGCATCCATTCTCCAGTGCTTGGTTATGCAGGGCAGTGGGCTATAGAAGCTGGTATTGCTGCTATCCTGAGGTCCTGACTGGTAGGAGTCACCCTTCTGACGGTCCTTTGTCCACTCACCCACATCAGAAGAGATGGATCCATGAAAGCCATGAAAGCTTCAGGACAGAGTGGGGTGGGAAGCATGGGCAGGTGCTCAGTCCATGCTGGGCGAATGCACGGATGAGGGGCTGAGTGAATGAAAGGTTACGAGTGAGTGAACGGATGTGTGAGACACAGGTGAATGATCACAGCCTCCTCCGACTATGATCCATCTGAGAACAATGTCCTTTTGGGTCTCAACATGCTTCCTGCAGCCAGAGAATGGAGAAAAATGATCTGCCCTTCATCAGGGTCCCCATCAAGCTTGGTCACATGGCTATGGGAGCCAGTCCACAGGATGCCAGATCTCTGTCATATGCCCAGTACTAGAGCTGGAGGGAGACTCAAAACACCTGGTAAGTATGGAACTAGTTCTTCCCCAAAGAACATGCAGAGAGATTGTGATTAGAATATGTATTGGTTGCAAAGCCTTGAGCAGAAGCCATGGCAGATTGGAAGGATTCTGGAACTTTCAGCTCTCAAGGACTTTGAAGAATTACTGAAAGATCACTAGACAGACACAGAAATAGGTCCTCTTTTAAGAACACATGTAGGTCCGACAAGGTGGCCAAGAGAGTTCAAGCACTTGGTGTGGAGGCTTGAGAACCTGAGTCCCATCCCATGGATCCACAGTGGACAGAGAGAATGGACTCCTAAAAGTTGTCCTCTGGCTTCCTCACATGCTTCCCCACTCCCACTTATCATATATGCATCCAAAAAGGAAATATAAGATAGATTTTCAGGAGCACATCTGTATAGAGAGATGCTATCAAGAGTCAGCCCTGAAGGAACACTATGGAAAAATGGGGCAGAAGAGTCTCCATTCAAGGCCACCAATGGCTTTCCAGAGCATAAGAGGGAAGCAGTTAGAGGCTGATCTCTGAAGTCAGACAGGCCCCTACAGTGTACTCCTATCAGATTCCTGACCTCACACAAGTCCTACCTCTCCTTATTTGCAAAAAGGGATAATGATGTTAATAATGGTTTTCAATATTGTGCAGATTAAATGAACACACGAAGAGCTGCAAGCAGCACTTGCTGCATCTTTATTTGACTGTGTGCTCATGTTCATGTGCACGTTCGTGTGTGTGTGTGTGTGTGTGTGTGTGTGTGTGTGTGTGTGTGTGTGTGAAGGTACACGTGTGGTACACGCACCTGGAGGGTGGAGGACAACCTTGGGTACTGTTCCTCAGGCACTCGTCCTCTTCTTTTGAGACAGGGTTCCCTCACCAACTAGTCTTTGCTGGCTGCCTGTGAGCCCTGCTGGTCCACTCATCTCCCTCTCCACAGCTCTAGAATTTCAAGTATTGACCACCATGCTCAGTTTTCTATGTGTGTCCTGGGGTCAAACACAGGTCTTTATGGTTGCATGGCAATTGTTGACCAACTGAACTGTCATCTCAACCCCAGCTGCTGAGCTTTTGTTTGTTTTAGCTTTTCAAGACAGGATTTCTGTGTATAATCCTGGCTGCCCAGGAACTCACTCTGTAGACTAGGCTGGCCTCGAACTTACAGAGATTTGCCTGCCTCTGTCTCCTGAGTGCTGGGACTACAGACCTGTGCCACCATCACCTGATGCTGTTGAGTATTTTAAGAACAATTCATACAGCCTGGTTCCTTTGTCCTCAGTCTAACCTATGAAGATTTCTAGAAAGGAGACCAAGGGAATGCTAGTCTCAGGCTGGAAGCTTGGGCTGAGGTTTTGAATACAATCATCACGAAAGCAGGCTTCTGCTATTTCCTACCTCTGTGACCTTGAACTCAGCTCTTTATAGTATAATAGAACACACCAGTTTCATGGAAAACACACATTAACCATGCCATGATAAATAGTCATTACTAAAGAGAACCACAATAAATAGATCCCAGAGGGTGAGGAATACATTAAGCATGACATTTCTTCCTTCCCCCATCTTTCTCCTCCTCTCCCAGATTTGTTCAAGGCTTCATCATTATCGTCTGGTGTTTCTATTTTAATCATGTTATAGGTTTACAGTACCTCCCCTTCCCCCCACATCTTTATATGCTATAATTTGGGTACTATTTTTACACAATGAGACCATTTTAACCGAGAACAGATTCAATTGTCTTTCGGCATATATCATTGTTTATCTTAATTAATGCTAAAATATTCTTAGGGGGGAAAACACATCCCACAGAGTATTATGCAAGGAAACTTAGCATTCGCTTTTGCCTCCTTCTTGTCTGGCATATCAATTTATAAAGGTCTCAGCATCCTGTTATTTCAATGAAGATATTGCTCTTAAGTGCAGACACTCACTGTTCGGTGAGAATTCAGTCACAAGGTGTCAACAGCAGGTGGGGACTAGCACCAGTGAGACATATGTCAGGGCTGCATGACTGACATTTGAAAGAAGGTTACTTTTCTGTTGCTGCAACCAAATACCTGACCGAAGCAACTTAAGGGAGAAGGGTTTATTTTGGCTCACGGTGATAGCAGGGCAGGTGTGCCAGCAGGAGAGTGAGGCAGCTCGTCTCATAAACAGGAAGGAGAGAGCATTGAGTATTGGTGCTCGGTTCATTTTCTCCTTTGAAAATTCAGTTCAGGGTCCCAGCTCAGGAATGGAGCTGTTCACACTTAGGGTGGGGCTTCTTACTTCAATGAACACAATCTCTTGCAGATATGCTAGATGTAATAGTTAATAATTTCCAACCTGACAGAATCTGGAATCAACCGGGGCAGACATTCAACAGTGCAAAACAGAGACAGACAGACGACCGACAGACAGAAGATAAATATGCCTCACAGACAGTGATGAGCATTTACCATTCTCTCTCCTCTCTTCTAGCAGGTGTTCCACATATCCTTTGGGGAAAGATTGCTTCTACTCTCAGTCTAAATGATTTAACTCCTGCCTCTAGCTCCAGGATGAACAAATGATGCAAGATTGCCCAATCAGTACAAACTAATTCCCTTCCTACAATGATTGGGCAAAGTGCCACTGTGTGACCCAGCAAGAGCCAATGAAATTACACCTGAGCACTTAGCAAAGAACCGTGGAAAGGTTGTTGGATCTGTATCTCCTGGGATGCTAGGCTGGTGAGCCACGAGGTGGATTTGTCATCTCTAAGTGCTTGCTTAAAGACAATGCTCACACAAAGGATCAGGGCTGACCTCTCATAGACCCTGCAGGACTGATCACTTAGAAACATCCAACCAGAAACCCTGGAGTCTTAAAGCTATCTCTTTCCACATAAAATTGGACTGAGCTGTGTTTCTGACCCTTGTAACCAGAGTTCTGCAGAGGGTGGGGCCTCATCGGGGAACTGTGAAGAGAGTGGCCTTTGTCAGGGGGAGGAGGAGGGTCTGTGGGGTTGACCACATCCAGGGAAACACCTCTGAGGGCATAGTCACACAGGGTCCACATGCCTTTTTAACACTGAGCATTTGTTTGGTGTCTGAAATCCCAAATAGCCTTTAAATCACACCAACAGCCCAGAGAAGGCCCCCAAAGGCTGGGCAACATCGTGGTGTGAAATGGAGAGCTTCACAAGGGCCCAAGGTGAGACCTGTGGTTGACAAGTGTGTACATTAATGGTGTAAAAGGCTGGGAGAAACAACCCACTGTGAAGGCGAGAAGATGAACCTAGGCTCCACCTGACTGGAGATGGTGCTCAGGGACCCTGACCTGAGCAAGGACACGTAAAAAGTGTCCACAGGAGTCAATATGTTTTATTGAAATTGCACTGTGAACCATGCACTGTACTAAATACTTGACCACTGTTTTGTATCTTTTCTGCAACATTGTAAACTACCAAGCTTATTGCTTCCATTTTAATAAGGACTTAGTATTTTTATTTCTTTCACACACACACACACACACACACACACACACACGCAATTGTGTGGATCCCCAGGCACTACAGTTACAGGAGATTGTGAACTGCCTGATGTGGGTGCCGGGAACCTAACTCAGGCCCTTGGAGGAACAGCAAATGTTCTTAACCACTAAGACAGCTCTCCAGTTCCTTATTGTCTCCATTTCACAAGAAAAAGCATGGAAATGTACGGAGGAGAAGGAACCTAGTCAGCCGTCTGCCTGACTCATTCTGACTTCTTTACCCATGATCCTGGCTCATCATCTTCATCTGCCCACGCCATATAGTAAAATGACCTTCATACAGCTTACACAAAAGATACACACGTGGCTCAATGTACGTGAGGTTTCGTCATGGCTGTCTTGCTTTGCACTACCTTGGCCAGAAGGTCATCTCTCCTTTCCCGTGGCTCATCTGCCAAGCTCAGGAATGCTGGGAAAATGATGTGGGGGTTTGCAGAGTGTAGGAGTCTCTTTGGGTCATCCCAAGGAAAGTGATATAAGAAACTTGCCTGAACAGAGGATCACGTGAGGCCTCAGCAGTTGAGAGCATCAGCTGCTCCTGTAGAGGATCAGAGTTCAGTTTTTGACACCCACATAGCAGCTCACAGCCACCAGTAACTGGATCCTATATCCCATGCCCTCTGGCGGCCTCTGTGGGCACCTGCACTCATGTGCGTGCGCGCGCGCGCTCACACACACACACACACATCTTTAACCAAAATTTGCTTGCTATCACTTAATAAGGTAATGATTTTCGTGACTGTGATCCCCTCAAGTGTTGTGCATGTGACCCCTCCATGTACCTAATGCAGTCACAGATCTGTAACATCACTGTGATAAAACAATGACCTCTTTCTTATTCTTTTTATCCACCCATCAGCTCAGGGCCTGTCGGTCTTTTCTACCCTCAGCTACTCAACATTATTCACTAGAATGTCTCCTTATCCCCTCACCAACCATAACTCAAGGCTGAGAATCCAAATAATGACACGTAGCAAAATAGAAGAGATTTAAGCAAATTCGACTGGAAATAATGTGAAAAAATATTATTCACCCAGGACAGGAGGCTCTCTTTTGATCTTCCTTGGCCAGGATGCATTTGTTCAAGACGGTCCTTTGATAGCAAGACGCAAGCAGGGGCTAAAAGGAAACCTTGTGTCTTTGTTGGGAAATAATGAGTCTGATCAAGTCCCTTGCTTTTCTGATGCACAAAGTCGTCTATAAAGAAAATCATTTGTGTTTTCTGAGCCCTGGTGCAGAGCGCAGCTTTCTTTGGCTTGGCCTTTTAGATGAGGGTTTGGGGAATGGAAGATTTCCCTGAATAAGAAATCAGAAAGTTTGACCCCCACGGCTGCCTCTTTCTTAACATGATAACAATTGGCAATTACTTTCTGATCCGAAGCGTGAGCATGGATATCGTAATGCATAGCGTGCCCACTCTCCTTTCCTAGCCTGTCCTGCCTGCCTGTTACTTGAGGTGATTTTCCTTTTGTTCTTTCAGGCCCAAAGAGTCAGTCTAATTCATAGCTGGAAATACCTCTAGCAGGTACAGTTGTGTGTGTGTGGGGGGGGGGCACTTGGCAAACTCATGAATTGGGCCCTATTCTTCTTCCCTAAGGGACATTAACGGTTCCCATGGAATTAGGAATGACCTGGCTGCTAGTGTTAGCCTGTTGCACAGTTGCTTGACACTCTGGCTGTAGAGAAGAAATGTGTCTTCAGAGTCGGGCGCCAGTGCGTCTAAAGCTAACAAAATACATGTGAGCACATTCATGTGGCTAAAAAAAATGAGGCTCTGAAATCCATCCTGCTTGGCCCAAGACCCTACTTGTTCTTGGTCACTATTCAATCTCTCCGATGCTCAGTGTTCTTACCTGTAAAATGGGAATATTAAAAGCAGTGCCTTTGGACAACATGGTTTCTCATCCTTGGTGTTATGAACATCTTGGGCCAGACAGCTCTTTGCTTTGAGAAGCCTTCACAGTCATTTTCCCTGTTTAGCAACAAGCCCAGCTTCTACCCAATAGATGCAAGCCACATGCGACCTCTCCCCACCTCCTTAGTTGTGACAATCAGAAGTGGTTCCAGATATCACCCGATGTTCCACAGAAAGTTTAGTCCTTCCTGCCGCCCTCATTGAGATCCCCTGTGTCAGAGGCACTGTGGGAACTAGATAAAATGATCTGTATGAAATATTGAGACATTGCTCGGGAGATGTTCTGTAGTAGGCTCCCACAAATACAAACTATATTGTAACTGTGAAACAGCAAATAGAAACTTAATGCAAGTTTTCAAAGACTTCCTTTTTTCTTTCTAAAGGTTCTTTCTGTTGGGGATGAGGTGGGCTATGTGCATGTGAGGTCTGAGGTACTGAAGCCCTGGAGCTTGAGTGCTGGGACCCAAACTCAAGTCCTTGGCAAGAGCAGCAAGTGCTCTTAACCATTGATCCATCTGTCTAGTCCTATTTAGAATTCCAGTTCTCAAGTCATGACACCAGAATCCTAAGTACCCCTGTCTACCTCTGATAACTCATTTTGTCTTATATCAAAGCTTCCAGCTGCTACAGGACATGGTGTCTCATGCCTTTGATGCAAGCACTACAGAGGTAAGAGCAGGTAGACTTCTGAGAGTTCTAGGCCAGCCAAGGCTTACAGAGTGAGACCCCAACCCACAGACAACCAATAAACCATCTAACAGCTGCTAGGAAAAGGGAGTTTCACTGCTAGGTGACTGTGAACAAGTGGTGTCACCTGACCTTACCTCAGTGGAAATGGGAAAGTTGTTTAGAGAAGGATCACTGAAAGGGGAGACACCCAATGTCAGTAGTGTGTGAGCTATGGTCTCACCCAGAACAAAATGCTTGGCAGAAACAAAAAAGGAAGGAAGGACAGTGGGGAGATTACTTTTGTAATCTCAATACTTTCAGGTTTTAGTTTTCTGAGACAGGGTTTCCTCTCACTATGTAACTAAAGATGGCTTTTCTCTCCTGCTCCTCCTACCTCTACCTCCACAGGGCTGGGAATACAGGTGTGAGTGACTACTCCTGGCTTGATATTTGGACTCGATACCACAGAAGTAGCCTTTGAGTTTCACTGACTCTAATTTTAATCAGAGAGAGTTGAGGACAATGCCCTTTAGTCCCCAAGTTTTCCAGGTGCGGTCAACCAGCTTGGTCAAGTCAGTGGCTGCCCCTTTGCTTTCTGTGGGTACTTTGTGTATGCAAGTGCAAGTGATTGGTTTCGGCCTGCAGAAGGAGGGAGAATATCCTTCCTCTTATCATAGATTGAAGTTATCTTTCTGCGGTTGGGGGGCTACAAACAAAATACGTCTCCTTCTGTCCTTCCCAAGGATGACACAGTCTAACCAGCCATGGCAGAGGGAATGACTTGACTTTCATGGTGCAAATCTCTAATGAGACATGAGGCTGCTTGATCTTACCTTAGAATCACTGTGGAGTGTAGGTGCTGTCCCACTGACTAAACTGAGGCACAGTCAGGACCCTTGGCCTCGTATTCATAGTACCCACATGGGTGGTACCACTGGAGGAGTGGCAGTGCCGTAGCTACTTGGTACCCTGACTTCGGCCAAGGCAGGAAGCCGTGAAGACAAGACCTCTGAGCTTGGGTGCTCATCTGTCACCATTTGTCTGACTTTGAACCTTGCCCCTAACTTCTCTAAAAGGAGGCTCAGCAAAGACAGAGATGGAGATGATATCATTTGTGGTCTTTCTATCATCTGAAGCTGTGTGGAAAGCATAGTATTTGAGATGTAGTTTATCTTCAGTAGCTGCTTTTGTTGGTCTCAGTGGGTTAGAACTTTCTAGAATGCATATCATCCATATTTAAGGTTAGGTATGTCTCTAAGAACTCTGGGCTCTCTTCAGGTGTGAAGCTCTTGGAAGGACCTTGGAGGCCATTCTTATTTTGACTGGGGGTTGCATCCCCAACTTAAGGTTGGTTTTAGATGTTTAAAAGTATTAAAATTATTTAATTGAATAATTAGTGGTCATCTAGGTCTTGAGAATTTGAATGGCCAAGAATCAACAGAACTCATTGTTTGGGGACCCAGCCTTTGAAGCCAGACTCAAGACCCATTTGACACCATGCAAACACAGATAGGAATCTCACGGGGTTATTTGGAAACTCTAACTGGACCAGGCAAGCAGCGTGCTTCGCGTGCCTGGCACACCATGAGCCAGAGGAGCCGGCTCAGCCTCAGTAAGCATTTCCTCCTTGTGTGCGTGCAGGGAATAGCTCTGAAAGTCCTTTAAGTTTCCTCTCTCTGCTTCCTTCTCTGTTCTGCTGGAAGGTGACTACAATACAAGCCTGTGTGGGGCCAGGTCTATGGTCCACTCCTGTAATCCCAGCATGAGGGGATCTTACAGCAGGAGGATAATGAGTTTGGGCACAGCCTAGGTTACACCCAAGGCTCTGCATCAAAATATTAATCTTTCCTCACCGGAAAGAAAATTTCCACCTAGAAGAAAGTGTCATTCCTCCACACCCACGGTATCGGGTTAAGATGTTATTTTGCCAAGGTTGTTGTTGAATAACTCAGCAATGACTAAGCATGCCATCTCTTCAGGTGATGCAACCACCTGGGAAGTTGTCAAAAACACCAGTTCCTGGCTAAGTTTGCCCTTCACTATGAAATTTGGGGAGAGGATTCCCTTTGCCCAGACTTTTAACTTTAACTATTCTAGCAGGACTAAAAGACAAAGCAACATCTAAATTAATCCTCATTTGAATATATCATGATTTATTTTTTTAAAGTATTGAGAATTTCACCCGTGAATATAATAGGTCTTTGCTGAATCTGCTTGCCCCTCCCTCCTCTATAAGGCCCCTCCCATGCTTCTAACCACCTTTCTTGCTCAACTTCATGCACTCTATTTTAAACCCACTGAGTTCACTTAGTGCTGTGGTTGTGTGCATGGGTTAGGGAAAATTCCTGGAACATGGGCAGCCTATCAGGGGCTGCATCTAGAAACAAACAAACAAACAAACAAACAAACAAACAAACCAAAACCCCCAAACGTCTTGACTTGCCCTCTTCCACAACCTGCCAATGGCTTCTCAGCAAGAGGGTGGGTCCTTTTGGGCCCTCCGAATCCTCCCTGGGATTTAGTCTGGCTCAATCTTGTGCTGTCCCAGCTGTGAGTTCATCAGTGCAGTGGTGCCATTGTGTCCAGAAAATACTGTTAACAGTGGCCCCCACCACCTTTGGTTCTTACACCTTTCTGACCATTCTTCTTTGATGATCGTTGAGCCTTAGCAGAAGGGGTTCATATAGATGCCCCACTTAGGGAATACCCCATAGTCTCTTACTCTCTGCACATGGATCTATTGTTTTAAAAGCCATTCCTCTAATGACCAAGGCTAACACTTACTAGGCCCATGATCTAAGATGACAAACTTATTCTGGCTCTCACCTCCCATTTTCTTCACTGTTTTCTCAGTTTATGCCTTCACTTTTTGCCCAGAGGGATCTATGACAAGCAGAGATGCATTCCTCCCTCGTCCCCAAACTCATTTAACCTGTGTTTTAACATTCCTCAAAGAGGAATATAGTGTTCGATGTGGGCTTTGAAGTTCAAATCCCATTCCTGCCCCTTCCTAGCTATGAGTGTAATACTTCCTTAGCATTCACTCATTTCTTCATTGCCCTGAACAACTTCTAAGAGAAGACTTGGGTGCTGGTAGGGCAGGCATGAGCTCTGCCTTCTAAGAGTACAACCTGTGGGCTTTGAGCGCTCTGAGCAGGACTCATGTGAGGATGGGAAAGAGCTGATGTTAGGAGATCCCATAGCAGAGGACCCAAGTCTGGGAAGGCAGAGGTCAGGGAAGGTTTCCCAGTGGAAGCTATGCAGAAACTGAAATCACCTTTCCTTCTCCAGGTTTGAACCCTGGATCTTGGTTAAATTAAGCAGATACTCTCCTAGTAAGCCACATCTCCAGGCTCATACAGAAAGAAAACTCACACAGAAAATATGAGAAGATGATGCATACACGGTAGGAAGATGATCCCTTATAGAAGCTAAGAGATTAGAAGTAAACAAAGAAACAACCTAAGAAAAGTCCAATGGGGAAGCGGGGAAGGGTACGGTGAGGGGAGAAAGGGGGAGCAAGGGCCAGGGTGCAAATGGAATGTATGTTTTCAGTTATGGAGAATAGACTGCAGTCCTCAGGGTAGTAGGAGCCTCAAATTGTACAATCAAGTTTCCAAAAAGTACCTACAGGGTGTCTACAGAAAATTACAACGTATGGCATAGTTCAAGAAACAAGGAGAAAGGATATTGCGCGCTTTTGTCTTAAGGAAATGACGAATGTTTGAAGATACAGATTTTTTTTACCCCGGTTTGAACTTATGCAATACAGAACTGCATGGTATCTCATTAATGTACATCATGTTTTAATGTATTAGTCAAAGTGGATTTTTAAAAAATGGACCATGTTGTGGAGAACGGTTTGTGTGGGAGGAGAGAAGCAGGAGAATGTGAAGGACGACACCATGATCCAGACAGATTGCTAGAACAGCTCTCCCCCAAGCCTGGGACCTTTGTTAGGATATTTCTTAGTGCCCCGAGTCCTTGGAATGAATGGAGTTGGCACATGCCAGAAAACCAGTCAAGGCTTACAGAACACAGTGTAACACTGCCCACAATGGTTGCTGGGTGGAGGGAATCTTGGAGACTTCAAACCTAAATCTAAAGAATTAATAATCAATCAAATGGGGATTTAGAATAATTCCCTGGGTTCTGGCTTGAGCCTATAGCAACTGATTAATCACAGGGGTTGGTTGTGGTTTGAATGCGATATACACCCCCCTCCCCTCCAGGTTTGTGTTTTGAAGCGAGCTGTAGTGTTTTGTACACTATACAACCTTTAGGCAGAAGGGTCTATCTGGCAAACAATCACCATTAGATTTGGGCCTTTGAAGGTTATATTCACTGCTGGTTTTGGCTGTGGTATCAGTCTGATAGAAGCAGCCTGCCACATGTGTCTACAGAGAGAGCTGCTCCCACAGGCCCTGGTGTAATGGACTGAAACCTCTCTGAAACAGGGATCCCAAATAATTAAGCTTCCCTGCTTAATTAAGCTGCTTTGGCAAGGCTACTTTTTGTCCTAGTGCATAGAGAATAAGTCAATACAGGGATGCTCTCTGCAGAGAAAACTCCTTAGCCCAAGTCTCAGTTTCCTGACCTGTAAGATGGGGCTGACTTTTGATATCTTCTAAGAATGTAAAGGGAGTCACCTGATGCCTGACACACAGGGGTGATCAGTGCGCTTGACATACAGAGATCACTTTTACAGGGTGCCAAGTCTGTTGTAGGACATGTGTGAAGAGTCCCCGGAGTCCCTAGGTACAATCTCTGTCCCCAGGGATGGCTGTGGCAGCAGAAGTATTAGCAACACAAGTGGAAAATGTTCAGCCTGGAAACAGACAAGCAACTGCAATTGCTAATTTGAGTTTATTTTCTAAAAATGCACCATGATTCTCAGTGTGGTGCACTCACCTGCAGATCTGGTCCTTAATGAGCTATTCTGCCGTTGCTGGTACGAGGGCTTTAGCGGTCAGAGGGGCAGACGGGTGATGAAGCTTTCTTCAACCAAGGAGAATGGGGACGGGGGTCAGAAAATAGCAGAAAGAAAGTTAGTTTGCCCTTTGAGCATCTGATCAGCACAACTCCTTAGGGAGGTTGTTACTTCAGCCCCATATCCTAGGAATCATGGCTGGCAATAGCTGGAGGTGGCGTCATGGAGACCACATTTATTTTTTCTTTTGTGGGAAAAAATATGTAACCATTTATTGGTCATGGTGGGTGTGTAGCTGCCATCCCAGCACTTGAGAGGCTGAGGCAGTTTGAAGTCAGCTTGGGCTACATAGCCAAGTTCAAGGTTAACCCTGAGAGAGACTCTGTCTCAAAACCAACAAACAGCCATGCTGCTAGAGACACTGCAGGCCTCTCAGGACCACAGTCTCCCTCTGCCTCCCCTGCCGGCTTCTCCTACTTCCTAATGATGGAAATGAACCAGTTCTAGCCCATGCCTTTGAGAGAAACAGGGGCAAGCAGCCACTGGCAACCTACAGCATCTAACTCATTCTCGGTGAGGATTCTTTCTTGACTGAGTGATGAATGAATGAATGAATGGAGGGAGGAACAAATGAATGGAAGCTGGCATCACAGAAGCCTGAGTCCTTGGAGGGGAACTTGCTTTTACAGTAGGCTTGAGCATAGTGGTTTTAGCCCCTCCTGTTTGAAACGACTTGTTTGGGAGAAATAGAATGACAACTTAAGGACTATTAAACCACGTGGGCAGGAAAAACTAACCATGCTTATCCCTGGAGGGATCTGAAGGACTCTGGTAGTTTTTGCTCAGGCTTTCATTACAGTCTTCAAAAGCAGGACGAGGTGTCATCAGGGGATGGTTTTGCCTTTTGTGGTTTGAGGGAGCTTCTTTTTTCACACAAACATATTTGTTAAAAATACAAATGAACAAATATGAGTTTTGGAGGTGAATCTGAATGCTGGGCTGGCTGTGGTGGCATTCAGAATATCGCTTATGTCCTCTGAACTCGGTATCACAGCTGCGAGAACTCGCCTCCTGGAGCATCATGGGGATGGAAAGTCTAGTGCCTGGAATGGAGGGGCCATTTGATAAATGACAGGTTCTGCTGCCGTTATTAGCAGCAATGATAACAGCGACACACAGGAGCATGACAAATCAGGGTGCACAGAGGTCCCTTATATCCGGGACAGTCCTTGAATCTGATTTTATTTATGACCTGTCTGGTTATGCAGGGTGGCTTAACATATTGATTCCCTGAAGACCATATGGCTTAGCTGTGTAACGAAGGCCTTTTTAATAAACTCCTCTTACTGACTATTTGTGCAAGAGGCAGTGGTGTGGTCTCAGCCATGAAGGGATGCCAGGAGCTTGTGGTACTTGCCATTTACTAAGCTCTTCCGATGCAGTCATCAGTCCACGGTACAATGTCATTGCATCTGACCATCTCTGTTCCACAGAGGAGAGAGCAAAGGGCAGGCTGGGGAAATTCTTTACAGCCACACGGCTGGTAAGAGAGTCAAACTCAGGCCTTCTGGATCAGGGTTGAAAATCTTTTCATTAGACCTGATGTATCTCTTGCTGCAAGTTCTGGAAGGTACAGAAGAACAGTGAGGCTTGGAAGAAAGATGGACAGCATTGTTATCTGTCATAACCCACTGGGGTATAGAAGCCCAGGAATGGAGTGTGGCTCCTCTTGCTGCTACAGTGCATGCCAGAGACTCCTGTGAAACATGAAACAGAGTACAGGTTGGGTCAGAGGAAAGGTTGCCATGGATACCTGAGGATGCTAAATAAGGGACTACTAGTTTTCCCTCTCCGCTCAGTTCCCTTTGTCTAGCACAGTAAAATTATCTTTTTGTCTAAAGTGGAGACTATGGTGTGTAGATTGAAGAAAATGCTTCTCAGCTGTCCTTGGAGTAAAGTGTGGGAAGTGTCCATGCCTGGGCTGATAGGTGTATGTGTCCACACCTGGTACATGCAGAACATGGCATGTTCAGTTCTACAGAAGGAACCCGAATGCTCTTCAGCTTCTGATCCTGCTGGGACGGCAGCTGTGGTGGCTCATGCAAACACTCTGGTAGTGACGTACACGGAGAGGTGGCTGTTCACGGTAGTAAAACCGGGAATTCTATGGTTATGGAGAAGACGTTCACTCCATTATCAAGCTTGAACGATGAGGACATGACACAAAAAGATGGTTGGGGGTTGGGGGGAGACGGGCGGAGCATGAAGGGGCGCAAAGCTTATCTATGGCCTGGGACGGTTTGTTGCCTAAGCTGAGGATGCGCTGCGGTGGTGATGGGCCAAGTGAGAGGTAAGGAGATGACAGTTGCAGAGGAAGAGTTGGGGTGGTATGTGGTGGGTGAGAGAGCCAGAGAGGCTCCATCAGGCAGGTGTCTAAGCGTACTCCATCTTGCTCAGAGTGTTAGACACCCTGAAAGCAAGACACTGGGCCGGGCAGTGTTTGATTCAACAGCAACGAAATCGAACATGGCCCAGAGACCCTTCTCTAGAGCAATGTGGAAGAGGAGCTGGGCCAAGGCTCCCTAACTAGAGGGATATTTACAGAAGAATCCACTGCGCACTCACTCCAGCAGGCGCACACACGTACCATACCACACACCGCAGGGAGTGAAGAAAGCCCCAAGTGAACTCCTGAGTGAATGTGTACAGTTGGCATGGGCACAGCCTTGTCGAGGACTCCAAAGCCTCAGACCCGTGGGAAATTAGCAAAGCCTTCCTCACATCTAAGTGCAAATGTTGAGTGTGTGTGAGGAAAATGCTCACCATGGCTCACTCCTCCACGATGTTGACAATCTGAGGACTCTCCTACAGAGACTGCTCCCACTGAGATTAGCTGAACCTGCCTATTGATCTGGCACTTACCATAACCTCCCACCTCCTTGTTTATCAGTATGTAATCGCTTTGTTCTGCCGAATGTAGTTACCCCAACTCTCTGTTCAACTCTATGTTATAAAAATACCGAGCTTATGGGGTATAGCAATTTCTCCATCCAAGGGCCTGCACCACCTAACTCCAGGACCCAGTTACTTCTGTCCGTGTGTCTGTGTTTATCATCCCTAGTTAGGTCTGTCCTCAGAGCCATGCAAGGACTTGCAACATATCACACACACACACACACACACACACACACACACACACACACACACATTTACTACACATCCGATCACACTCGCATCCACCTTTACATATCAAAGACTGATGTCAGCAAAGAGTGGGTCCTGTAACTGCAGTTGGAGAGCATTGTCTTTAGTCTTTGATGGTTGATTTAGGGTCAAAGGGTAGCTTGTAAAAATATCTTTTCTGGAATGCACACATGAGAATTCCAGAACATAAGAGCAGTATGGTACCTTGCTCTTCTGCTGAGAGAGAGAGAGAGAGAGAGAGAGAGAGAGAGAGAGAGAGAGAGAGAGAGAGAGAACTCTCCCCTAGGCTTTCTAGTTTCTAAGAGCGTAAATGTCCTAAGGTAAAACCCTCCACCTCCATGGCATCTAAGTTGCAAGGGTGGCCTCTGCCCTTGCCCTTTTCACTAGACCCTGCCCTTCATCTGCAGCATCCAAATCTGTTTTGAAGGGTGTCCCAGAGGAAGGCATTATGGATAGGCATGAACACCTAAGGAAATACAGGATTAATTTTATATATCTGCTTAATTTCAACATGAGAATCCAGGCAGAGGAACTAGAACTTTGTCCTCAGACACTAATATTTAGGAATGATGAAGTTAGTGAGGACTCTTGCCAAGGGGAGGGAGCTCTGCACCCAGACCACTTTCTTGTTGGAGCATGTATTAGTTACTTTCTTGTTGCTGTGACAAAAATACCAGACAAGAAGCAAATTAAGAGAGGAAAGGTTTGTATTGACTCACAGATCAAGAGTACAGTACCTCATGGCAGGAAGTCACAGCAGTAGGAGCTTAGGGCAACTGGACACTTGTCCTTCAATAGCTCACTAGGTACCTGCCTCACACAGCATCCAGAGTCACCGAACAGGGAGATGAACTCTGGTGTTCATCCTACGGGACAGGGCTGCTGATGGTCAGATAGCTCTTTCTTCCTCAGGCAAACATCTCTGAACACACTTGCTCGGATATACAAGTGTGTGGTGTGTTTTCTAGTGTTGACAATGAAGATCAATGGCCATGGAAGGTCACTCTTTGTGTGTTGTGTGGGGTACCCATGGGAGTCAGACAAACTACCCACACCAAAGGGGTCCTACAGCAGTGTACTGTCTCACTCTGGGAACTGGAAGACTGAGATCAAAGCATCAACTGGATTGCTTCCTTCTGTCTTTGGCTTCTAGATTGTGTCTTCTCTCTGTCTCTATATGGTCACGCTGAAGCTGTATTCTAAAATTCCTTCTTCCGGGAACAAATTGGAACTCATGAAGCTCAAAAGCTCCTGTTTGAACTACTGTCCTCTTCAAAGATGGATCTCAGCTACAGTCATAATCTGAGATCCTGCATGTTCTGACAGGGCCACTCTCCTGTTGTCAGTGCTCAACTGTACTATTTGGGTGGTGCTTAGAAACAACTCCCTATAAAGCCCCCCCCCCCCAATACTATGGCAATTGGCACTGAGGCTGACCTCCAGACTGGGTGTGCCTGATTGAATGAATCTGTGGCCATCTGGTTGCAACAGCTATGTCTGGCCATTCTTTATCTCTGATGATATTACTGAGAAGGGTTAGTCTTCATCTGGGTTGGTCTTTATTCACCTCTTTGCAGACATTTGCTATGGCAACCATGGTGGGAAGAGATGACCCAGGGAATGGCAGGGTCAGCTACACCTCATTTCTCCTGGCTTCCTGGATGATCTCACTGTACTCTGGCCACTAGCTTACTAGAGTGTTTATAGATAATGGTTCTGTGTGTTTGTGTGTTCTTTGTGTCTGTGTGTCTATTGTGTGTTGGTGTCTGTGTGTATCTGAGTGTCTGCATCTTTCTGTGTATATGTATGTCTGTAGGTATGTCTATCTGTCTTTGTGTAGGTGTCTGTATGTTTGTACATGTGTATGAATGTATGTCTGTCGTGCACATTCACATGAAGTATGGGGGGGTTGGGAGTGTAGGGGGCAAAGCAATTCTTTCCAGGATGCTGCCAAGTGGGAAAAGGATCCTGTTGTACTTTGGGGAGATGGTAACTACATCTGTGACTGGGTCATATCTGTGCGATCTGTCCCTAGTCGTCCCATACTCTTGTTAACCTGTGGTTCAGCTTCAGCAATGCTGAAAGTATTAAACAGGGCTCTTCCTGCCTACTCTGTGGCTGGGATAACGGTCCCCACTCTTCACATCTTTCCAGAATTTCCTCTGATCCTGTGCATGTGGATCTCCCTGCTGAGCCTCTTGTGGTTTGGAGTCCATTCTGTGCCAGTCTTAGATACCACTCTGGAGACCTCCATGTGTCAGAAGCAGCATGTTAGAGATGGGCAGACAAACAGCAGTGGGAAAGGATTCATCAGTCAAGTAGTAGGTGACTCACTGACTCACCTGCCTGAGCATCATCTGTAATGTCCCCTGAAGACTTGGTGAGACCATGCCTGTGTATGAGAGATAGTTGGGTGCTTGATGTCCCTAGGGCCTTAGATGTGGTGAGACAGTCATGTGCATGAGGGGCCTGGAGAAGGAGATGTGTGGATGTTTCCCCAGTGTAAGGCAGACTGATGCTCTGAGAGGGGCCTGAGGTGGTCCCAGCATCCTGCAGCCTGTAAAGCACCTGCTATAAGGAGCACATTGTGTGTGTGTGTGTGTGTGTGTGTGTGTGTGTGTGTTTTCCACTTTGTCCCCACAACATGCTGGGGGCCTGATTTGTGCAAAAATTGCTTTCTCAGCTTGCTTCTCTACTGAAATTTAGAATGCTCTCTGGCTGACAGACACTGCCTGGAGCAGCCTGTGTGGCTTCCCTTGGGCCTGTCAGAGGTGAGCTCTCAGCATAAAGCCTGAGGAGGTCTGGCTCCTTCTTGCTCTTCTCCTTGGGAGCTGGCTATGGCAGCTGCCAAGGACGGGTCTTATCACTGTGCCTGTTCCCACTTCTCTGGTGGCTTCGTTTGGATGTTTCTTTGCTCATGCAGTCACTGTTTTATAAACATTTATCAAATACCAATGATATATTACTACACATGGCCTTACCCTGGGATCATAGAAATAAATAAAGGCCTGCTGTTAGTGCTCGTGTTTTAGTGTAAGTAGGTGGTTAATACATTTGCATTCAGTATATAATCATAAACTTGTATATCACTTTAAATTCCACAATAATTTCTAGTTGGAAACCCAATCACATTCAGATACCCCACTCCATTCTGAATCTCTTTCCTGGATGGGAAGGGATGTGAGGGTTGGGGGGTGTATCCTTAAAACAATGTATTTGTAAGTGTACACACACAGAAAACAGGGCAGGTCTTCCTGCATCTAGAATTACAGATTATTGTGAGCCATTAGACAAGTGTGACAGGAACTTAGCCTGGTTATCTGGAAGAGCAGTTATATGTTCCTAACCACTGAGCCACCTCTGCTATAGAACCCCATTGGGTTTCTGAAATGTATAACATAGAGTACACAGGCCGGCGGAGAAGACCTGTGATGTAAATGTTATGTGCTTCTCACGCTCCCTAAAGCGTTGCTGTCTGATACTGAGTGCTCTCGACTGATGCGTGCAAAGTCATGATTTCACGGTAGGATTATCACAGCTGTGATTCCCAGGTTCTGACGAGTGTCAATGCTATTTTGAAGTATCTGTAACACCTGAAGAATGATAAGAAAATGCCACTGGTTTTGACTGGTGACAAAGTCCCAGATAGCACAGGCCTCACTTCCCCTTTACTTAGCACAGGCCATTTGTCTGTTGTATCAGTCAGCCAGCGTCTCTGCAACAAAGCTGCTGACCTAGACTGTGTCCTGTCCTGCAGTTCTGAGGCCTGGTCTGCGATCCAGGTGTGCATAGGCCACACCCATTCTTAGGTGATAGGAAGTGGCCAGATGATGCAGCCTTTGCACATACACCCTCCAGGCACATAGAGACAGCTGAGCTGTATTCACAAGAAGACAAACTTTCTAGCCTGTACTCCCTCATTGGGTGACTATTTGTCCTTCAATAGCTCACTAGGTGCCTGCCTCACACAAGCAGCTATAGTGACCTCAAGTGACCTGATCCTCTAACACCTACATAGTTATTCTAGGAACACAATGAAGGGTGCTGTCTCTGTTTTCATTATTTTTAAAAGTTATTTGTATTAATTTTTGGGATTCCTTCTATTTATTTGTTTGCCAATTTCATGTATGTACCACAGTACACCTTAGTCAATCTATTCCCAGATCCATGTCCACACTTCCTGAATACCCTCAAAACATGCCTTCCTACCTTCATGTCCTCTCCTCTTTGTTTCTATGTAACCAGAGGAGTCCAGTTAGTGTTGCCTGTTGGGATGGTAATTGATCTTGTCTACTTGACTTTTGCAGGTCTTGTGCAAGGGACCACAGCTGTGTGTGAGTGGTATGACCAAGTCCTGAAGACAGCATTTCACAGTACTCTTCCTCATTCTCCAGCTGTTACATTCTTCTTGGCCCCTCCTCCACAGTGTTTTAAGAGCCATGGGCATGCATGTATGGGGGTTTTATACAGATGTCTAATTTAGGCCTGAGCTCAACAGCCACGTGTTCTCAGCATTTTGACCAGTAATGAGTCTCTGTACAAACTGTTGACCACTGCAGAATGCAGCTTCTCTGCAAAGCTGAGAACAGTGGCAATCTATGGCTATAAACATTAAGTATTTAGAAGATGGTTTAACAATGTGCCCATTTAGGAAAACAGGGGCAGTAGGTTCATCGGTAGGGCCCAAAACCATTGGCTTTTGACTAGGGTAACAATGCCAGTTATGAGTTCCCTCTTGTGGGTTAGGACTCAAATCCAATCATAAAATGGTTGACTTCCCCTATAACTGTGACACTATTGCTTCAGTGGGTACTTCTTGCTTGGTAGATCAAAATTGTAGCATGCCTGAATATCATTGATGACTTCCCCCTGCTTTCCCCCCACCCCAGCATCTTACATAGCAACTTCTTGATCTATGAAAGCTAGCCAACAGGGAGGGAGTTTTCAGGTCAGTTTCAGTTTCTTTCTATGTCTCACAAACAAAGTGTGTTATGTCTTTAGCAATAGGGTCGTATCATCTAGTTTTTATGGGCAAACCAGAACAATGGAGATAGTCTATGTTGTTGTGAGTAGAGGGTCTCTGAGACCTTGGCATCTAACTCACAGGAAGGCATTTCATGCCTGGCACAGAGATTTTCATTTAATAACCCATGACATACATTTTTGAGAGAGTCTTGCTTTGTAGTCCAGGCTAAATTTGAGCCCATGGTAGACATTTGTCCCATTGCCCTCTATCAAGTCATAGGACTGAAGGCTTGAGTCACCACACCTAGATGTCTTAACTTTAATCAACAAGTGAAAAGTCATCATGTCTCTTACCTCACACTCTAATGGCTTTCTTGCTATCAGTGTCCTTGTGGTAGAGTTTACAGTCCATTATAAGTGGTTTTTTTTCTCTCTGGCTTCTTCCTAGTAACCCCCGAGAGAGTCTGGGCACCCTCTTCCTCTATGGTTAATGAGCATACAGCTCCTTTCTACCTCCTGCCTTAGCACGTGGCATTGTTCTGTTGGGATTCAGAAAGTTTGAGGACTTCTGGCAGATTCCAGAGGCATACACCTTTCCTGTTGCTGAATGGGTAAGGGGAAGATGGTGTGAAAACCCAGGAGCTTAGCAACCTGACAAGGGCCTTTCTGCATGAATGAGAATTTCATTAATCTAAAGGTATTTTGGAATGAAGCAAATGTGTCCCCTTCCTACCAACTATTTCTTGTATTTCAAACTTAAGTTCTGAGTATGTGTGCCTCTGCGCCTGGGCAAATATGTGCATGTGTGCATGCGTGCCTGTATGAATATGTGCCTGTGTGCCTGTGTGAACATGTGCATGTGTGCATGTGTGCCTATGTGAATATGTGCATGTGTGCATGTGTGCCTGTGGATATGTTTTTCTCACAGACTTGGAATAATGAGCTCCCCAGATGTGCAAGCTGTTTGAATAATAACCAACCTGTTCTCTGTAAACTGGGTTCTGATATGTTACCTGTGGGAACAGGAGCATGCCTGAGAGATGAAACTAGATTTGATCTGTATCTATTAGATATATATTTGTGTACATGAAAGAGAGGAGAGAGGGAAGGGTGGAAGGGCGAAGGGAAGAGGGGAGAGGTTTGAGTTTGAAATTTCTTAGTCTTTAAAAATATGTGCACTGCCTTCGCAATTTCTGTCCTAGTATACTAGATCTTTATTCTTTAGAGATGCTTTTCTATAATGTATACACTTGACTGGAAGAAAAGATGTGCCATCAAAACAATGTAGTAAGAACTCATAAAACTTAACAAGGAAGCAGAGAAACTGTGCAGGGATGAAACAGTAGTGGTAGAGAGAGCACTTGGCTTTACAGTAGTGAAGTCTTGGGCTTTGTTTCAGAATAGGCAGGAAGGAAGGAAAGAAGGAAAAGGAGAAGGGAGGGAGGGACTGAGCAATGATTTCCCCATACTATCCACAGCTGTGTTATATAGTGATTTCCTCTGAATTGAAACACTTCCTTCTGGAGGGAGAAGGAAGGTCTATAAGACTCAGGAAGTCAATGAAACTTACAAGATTCACAGCCCCCTCCATAAAGCTATGCAAGCAGCAACAATCCTAGGGGAGGAGGGATTCTCTAACCACTGAGCTGACTGCTGTTGTGTGAGGATTCCATGGCGTCATTTCCATGAAGTCATCATTAGTGGTGGGATGAGACTCTGCAAGGACACAGCTACTTTGAAGCCTGCTCCTAGCAACTTCCCTATGGTCTACAAGGTAGTCCATCAATCCCTGGTTCAGTATCATGAACTTTGGTGGAGTTCCTCCTTCAGTGTATCATTAGAGGTGACTGTATTAGTTACTTTCTTTTGCTGTGATAGGACACCATGACCAAGGCTTATAAAATAAAGCATTTAATTGAGCTCTCAGAGGGTTAGAGTCCTGAGCAGAGGCAGCTACCTTCTTGTATCTTTCCCAATAAATCTCTTGTGTGAGGTATGCCAGAATACCTTTCCCTTCACATTTGCAACACTGCTTATGCCCTAACTGAAATGAATGGATATTTGTTCACAACACAAGTCCCTAGGAAAAGTCACCTGAAAAAGGAAGCTAAATATATTACGGACAATTTAACACCACATGCCATCAGGGGCCACACATCAAAATGGCCATGTGACAGCATCCCTGCCCATATCAGAACAGCTAAAACCTAAAACACGGACAGCAATAGAGGCTGAAAGAGGTGGTAGGTCACCATGAGCTCATGTCCATATCCGGTGTGAATACAGAACGTCATAGCCACCTTGGGGAGACAGTTTTGCAGTTTCTTGGACAGCTAAGGTGTATTCTCACTTGTTTCTCACAAACATATGCTAAAAGTTACATCCACACAACAATCTGCACGGTGGTTTTAAAATTATGAGCAAATCTTGAAATCATCCAAGGTGTTCTTTTATGGATGCATGGATTAAAAAAGTAGTGTACTAGAGAGATAAATATTACTTAATGGTGGAGAAGGCTCCTGGGTGGACAGAGATATGGTGGAAAAGAGTGCAGATGATTTTGAGGACAGTGGAAATTACTTTATATGACATGCCAGTTGTGGAAACATCTTACACATTTGTCCAAACCCATAGGAAGCACAACACTGAAGGAAAACCAGGTGTGATTACTTTCTAGTTAAGAGTCATGTATCAATAATAGCATGTCAGTATAACGAAGGTGGCACAATGTAGCAAAATGTTAGTAAGCTGGGAGTCTGCAGGGGTCAGAGCAATAGCCCCAAACTCTCTGCACTTACCTCTCAGCAGACCAAAACTGGCCCTCTCCCAAGCCTACTGCCATCTTTTAAGAACATTTGCAATATTTCAGTCAGTTGAGACTGGAGAGATGGCTCAGTGGTCAAGTGCACACACGGCTCTTACAGAGGGCCTGAGTTTGGTTCTCAGCATCACACAAGTGGTTCACAATCATCTGTAACTCCAGTTCCAGAATTTAATAACTTCTTTGGGCCTTTAGGTCATCTGCTCGCATGTACACATACCCACACACAGATGGCACAGACGTAACTACATGCAATTAAGAATATGCATAAGACTCAGCTTATTCCCCAGCATCATACAAAACTGGATTTGGTGGTACATGCTTGTATCCCTACCACTTAGAATGAGGAGTTAGAGAGGTCAGAAGTCCAAGGTCATCCTAAAGTACGTGAGACCCTCTCTCAATAGCCACAATAGTTGTCACCTAATATGCAGCCAATAGAAAATGTGCTATATATTCTCAGCTTTAGCCATTTGAAAGGTTTCTTCTTCCTCCTCTCCATCTTTCCTCTCCCCTTTCCCCTTTCCTGCCTCCTTTGTAGTGGTTTGAATAAAAATGGCCTCCATAGGCTCATAGGGAGTGGCATATTAGGTGCGGCCTTGTTGGAGGAAGTGTGTCGCTGAGGGTGGTGGGCTTTGAGATTTCAGATGCTCAAGCCAGGCTTGGTGTCACGCTTTTTCTGCTGCCTGTGGATCTGGATGAGAGTTCTCAGCTCCATTTCCAGCATCATGGTCTGCCTGCACAACACCATGCTTCCCATCATGAGAGCAATGTACTAAACCTCTAAACTGTAAGCCAGCCCCAATGAAATGGTTTCCTTGATAGGAGTTGCCACAGCAATAGTGTCTCTTCACAGCAATAGAGACCCTAACTAAGATACACCGCCAACTGGCCCTCTCCCATCCCCTCGTCGCCAGGCTTTGTGCTAAGGGATGGACTGGGACCATTCATGGTCTTTCATAAGCAGATGCCATGTACCTTCGAGTTCTTACACCCAAGCATCTCACCTCCCTCTGCCTAGCGAGATCTTTCTTGGCCTGAAGAATCTGCTGCACAGTTGCTGGAGCTGAGATGGCACAGGAGGTCTAGAGTTCTGAGCTCACCTTATTCTCTCTTCTTTTCCATGGTTCCTATGACTGTTCCTTTCACCCAGAGGGCAGATGGAACCCTGGTCCTCTGAGGAACAGAGCCAAGAAAGTGATGGTCTAAAGGTCATAGGGATAGGCCTCGGTAGGGATGTGGATAATCTACTTCTTACCAAAGACCCCAGCAGATGTGCATAGCCAATGAGTGTGGACAGGATTTTCAGTCCCTAGGCCACAGGTCTTAGCTAACTGGAAGTGCTCTAGAAATGAGGAGGACAGAAACTTGAGGTAGACCCACATGTCCATGGAAGTCTCTTGACAGTTATTCCCGGCTAGAAGTTACTCCAGCTGCAATTGTTTAAGGTACACTACCAATGGGGATGGGAATGGACGCAACCACGGCAAGGAGTAATTTATCACTGTGGGGTCAGGCGAGCTACTAACCTTCTGACCTGCTGCTGTTGTACTTGCAGGATCATGCCCAGAAATTCTTGTACGTGGTCCCAGGGACATGTGCAAAGGCAGATACTGCAACAGTACTTGTGGATGTGACAAACTGGGAGCACTCCAAATGCCCATCAAGAGGGGATGGGTAGCTCACTGCACAACCACAAAATGAAGGACTTGGCAGATGACATCAATGAGTGGCAGCGAGGCTGGATTTCTGAACAGTGTTGGACAAAATAAAAATAAGCCTCAGAGCTCTTTGCATGGGATCCTATTTCTTCTTTAGCTATTGAGCCTGGGTTAGTTTTCAACTCACAGCGGTCTCTTGTTCCTTGCCATCTCCATGTGCCGGGATTGCAGTCCTGTCCTACCATGTCCATCTCTGTTCCTGTCTTTGTAATTGTCAAATACATCAGCCATGCTAAATGCGCTTAACAGATACATGTAAGTATAGAGGCATTAAAACACTGGCTAAAGGCTACATGCCAAGCCCATGATAATGGCTGGGAGAGAATCACCAGAGACTGGGTGACTTCAACACACTCTGCTCACACTAATCTGATAAAAATGTAACTTTTCTGAACATTGATCAATACATATTTATTTATACCTCGATCTTTGTGTTCTTGTTGTAATTTTTGTGATGTAAACTGTACAGATTTATAACCATGAGATATTTCTCTACATGCATCCATTACATCATGTTCAGACCAAGGCAAACATGTATTCCATGAACCTTTGGAGCACCTTTCTTCTGGCTTCCTCTGAAGAGCACAGAGTGCTCTTGTTACCCCGCTCTACTGTGTGGCACTAACTCTTCGTGATTACTGCATTAATTTTTTTCCTGGAGTCAAAAGAATTCTATCTTGCTACAATTTACTTATCAAACAGTTCTGCAGCCTGTACTGTGTATCAGACCTGGAAAATCATAATAATTCAAACTTCCTATCAACCCCACAAAGCACTAATTTTAGAAGAGAGGAAATGGATACAGAGAGAGGCCAAAGTAACAGCCAAAAGTAACTCAGCTGGAACGACAGAACGAAGCATGAAGCGCGTCTCGAACAGTCCATGCTTCCAAGAGCCTGCCATGGGAGGTCTTGGAGGCCCTCATCATGTTCTTCGGGTGTGCCCCATGACCTCCCTCACACTGCCTATCTGCCTGTCTTCCCCAGCTTTGTTTTAATCTGAGCAGGAGACGGGTTCCTATCTCTCTCATCTACCGTAGGCTGAGCCAGCATTATCCTGGCTCTGGATGCAGGAGAAGGAAAAGCAGGTGAGGTTTGGGTGCATGGGTGTCCTTGGTTTTTAAATAGGTCATCTATAAATGTTAAGGACAAGGTCACTGCCTCTCAGGTGGCCGCCGTGTCTTATGTCATCCTGGGTGCCGACACTAGTTACACAGGAAATCAATGCAACTAGCAGAAAAGTTGGCTAAAGCAGACACAAAGACACATTGAGTGGGAGCTTTGCTTAGTGCTACCTCCCTCCCTTGCTGTGGAGACAGGGGATCAGGGAAAGCTGATGGGTTTGGAACCTCCAGATCTCAAGGCCAGCTCATTACGTTCTTCGGTTAATTCTCACTCGATGTTGGTTTCCAATGTAATGACGAATCCTTGAGGAGGCTTCCCTAGTCACCTGCTAGTCTTCTGTGAAAATAAATCAAGGCAAAGGACAAGCTTGGTGAATCTGAGCAAGCGACAGCAGTTAGTCCTCAGAGTAACCCCAGCCACACTTGATTCCTAAACAGAAGCAAACCTCAAGCTATTACGTGCACATGCCTGTATTAGAAACAGAACAGCAACTTGACTAACCAGAGGCTTTCAGCACACTTAGGACTATGCAACTGGAGGCTTCCAAACAGAGAAACCAAGTGAGCAGCTATGTAACTATAACCTACTAGACGCTTGCTTTGCATTACTTCTGTTCCATACTGTAGAAGCATTCCCCAGTGTCAGCCCAAAGAATGCCTCCCTTGTGTCCAATCTGTAAAAGCTTCTGCTGTATCAGTCCTGTGAGAGCTTCTCTGTGTCCATCCTGAGAGAGCTTCTCCTGTGTCTTTGCTCTGTGTAGTTCCATTCAGGCCTGGGATTTGGAGCTGCCCAATTTGCGAATCACTGTTCTCTCAGATAAACTCTTACATTTCCTTATGCCCCCATTCGCCTTTTAAAGACTACCCTTTTGCGTCATTAAACTCATCACAATTTATGAATTTGTCTGTGGATTCGGGTGCTTTTTCGTGTTTGTCAGCCCTAGGAAACAATCAAGCCCCAAAGACAAGTCTCTCATATGGTTCTATTCACACCTTATTACTGTAACCTGGTGGGGAACCTGCTACACGTTAGTCATTTTTATGCATCTCGTTGTTGACTACAGTAACTTAGCTGAAGGACACTTTTATCATAATTTTGGAGGTGGAATTTATAGCTCTATTCATTTACACACAGTATTTACAGTGTGTGTGTGTGTGTGTGTGTGTGTGTGCGTGCATGTGCACACGCGCAAGCGCACACGTGCATTTTGGGAGTCACATTATGCGTGTGAAGGGCAGAGAACAACTTGCAGCTGTCTGTGCTCTTCTTCCATGCTGTGATGTCAGGGAGATTGAACTCAGGTCATTAGGCTTGTGGCAAGCTTTCTTTCTTTTATACCACAGAATTCCTTTCACTAAATGAGATTGTTAAGATTTCCTTACATAAACCAACATGTTTTCTTGGTTAAATTGGGACAGAGGTGGCATAAGAGAGAATTAGCTTGTCCGACCCTCTCCTCACTGTCACTACAGAACTCTGAGGTACCTCACACACTGCTCCTGGGCAAGCTCTTCTGAGCTCACCTTGAGTGCAGCAGAAGGACCTTTTCAGCAAGGGAGTCTCCCTTTGAAGGTTGAAAGACAGGCAATGTGTCCTCTCCTCTCAATGCTGGAGTCAGCCTCCTGGGGCTCTCTGCTAATAGAGCTATAAATTCCACCTCTAAATGAGCATCCTGATTTGGTTTGCTCTTCAGATGACCTGGGGGAAATGCTATGCTTTCCCTGAGTTATGGCGGTGACTCCAGTGGGTGGCTGTGTTGTGTCCTGCCTCTGCCATCTGATAGTCTAATTCCTTTCCAATTTACAGGCTCGTTAGCTCCCCAGCCAGTTCCCACTTCAGTGCAGCTGACCCAGTAGCAATATTTGCCTGTGTCATCTTGCTCAGACAAACATAGGCATCCCTGCTGGGGAGGCAGCCATCCAGCCTTGTCATCTTGTTGACTGACCCTGGCTGACTCCTTTGAAAGCCAGGGAGGAAGGACGATTCATCAGACCACGAAACAGGCTCTGTTCCCATAGTCATTAAGGCCCTCATTGTCACCGAGCATGGATGGAAGTAGAGGCCTTGTGCTTACTGAATGCCTCAGCACCAGGAAGACTCAGGGTAACGTGTGCAGGCCTCTCACAGCGTTAGGACTGCTGTGGGACCCAGCCTCTTTTTCCTTGTCCAGTTTCTGGATCTCCCCGGGTTCTTTCTCTGGAAGCTTGCTGGCCACGTAGAGAGGGCCTCTGCTCATGTTTCATTTATGGAGAAATCTGGGAAGGTTAGATGATGTGTGTGCACTTAGTGTCACAGGGACCATTGGCACTTGCCGATAGTTATTGCTGCGTGTCAGTGTCAGCATCTCTGTCTAGCTCTGGGTCCGAACCTGTCAGCAGTAGGAAGCACCGAGCACAGCAGCTTAGAAAGCTCCCATAAGCTTTTAGGGAGCCCAACCCAAGTAAAACTGGACCCTTGGCCTTTACATAAAAGCTGAGATGTATAAAGCAGAACTGGAATTTATTAAAGACATGCTAGTATGGATTTTAAGAACGGGGCTTAAGAGGAGCCCCAGAAGAGACTAAGAACATTTGGGTATGCTTCTCAAGCTGAGTCCCTCTTCATTGTCTTTGCAATAATCATGCTTAGGATTTGTGGGGACAATGTTACCGGTGTCAGAGAAGCAACAATGAGAACCCCTGACAGGATTATAATGGATAAAATAAAAGTCTAGATCCAAAGTATGCAGGAAGGCAGGGTATCTTCGGTGTAAACAAAGCTCACAATCTTGTTAATGATTTTTGGAAGCTGTCTGGGAAAGGAATAAATCCCTATCAAGGTCACACACATTCAAGGCTTAATCCTGCTTTATTGCTATTTTAATATAAAACACCTATATGAACTTTTGTAGCGGCCCATGCCTTTAATCCTAACACCCAGGAGGCAGAGACAGGTGGATCTCTATGAGTTTGAGGCTGGCCTGCTATGCATTGTAAATTCCAGGACAGTAAGGGCTACATAGTGAGAACCCATCTAAAACAAACAAACAATAAAAACAAAAGAAAAAAATAAACCAAACCAAAACAAAATGAAATCAACAAACAAAACAAAAGCTAAGACCTCCAAACCCAAACCAAAACACTGTATGTAAAGAGACCATTACATCTACGCTGGAAACATTCATAGAAGGTGCTGACTGTACAGGGGTTTTTCTTCACTGATAGTGGAAGGTTTCAACCAGACTCTGAGATGGTGGGCTGTACTTTCTTCCTGTGTATCTTAGTTACCTTTCTATTGTTGTGCTGAGACACTGTAAGATAACTTATAGAAGAAAGAGTTTATTGAGGCTTACACTTTCAGATAGTTAGAGTCCATGACCATTACTGGCGGGGCTTGGGGTGTGTGTGAGAGCAAGCAGAAAGGCATGGTACTAGAGCCATAGCTGAGAGTTTACAATCTCCATCTACAAGTATAAGGTCATGAGAGCTAACTGAAAACAGCATGATTTTGAAATATCAAAGTCTGCCCCCATTGACACATCTCTTCCAACAAGGCCACACCTCCCAATTCTTCCAAAACAGTTTCACCAACTGGGAACCAAGGATTCAAAGATATGAGCCCGTGGGTTCAAACATAGCCTTGTCTCCATAATTTTCCCTTGAATTTTTATCTTGTCTCATACCTGCACTTAAATCTGTGTCGGTGTTCTGTGGCAGCTACAACAGGAAGCCATAAACCAGTGGCTGGCAGACAGAAAAGCTTGCTGCTCAGTGGTGGCACACACCTTTGATCTCAGCACTCAGGAGGCAGAGGCAGGTGAATCTCTGTGAGGCCAGCCTTGTCTACAGATCAAGTTCCACAGTAGCCAGGGCTACACAGAGAAAAGCCCTGTCTTAGAAAACAAACAAACAAACAAACAAACAAACAAAGACAGCAAAGGTTGTGCTCTCAGGACATGAAAGGCAAAGTCTGAAATCAAGGCATAGGCAGGGCTGCATTCTCTCTGGGGTTTCTACAGGGTCCTCTCTTTGCCTCTGCAGCTTTGGAGGACTGTCAGTTTATACAGCGGGGCATCAGACCATGTTGTTCTACATCCCACCTCTGTCTTCACAGCTCCTCCCCTCTTGCCTGTGTGTCCCTCCTCTAGGTCTCCAGTGAAGAGATAGCATTAGAGCCCTAGCCCTGGGCAATCCAGGGGTCTCATGGAAAGACCATCAACTTTATTCCATCTGCAAAGATCCCTTTCCCCAAAGTCCCTTTACAGGATCCAGGGTTTCAGGATGAACATAACTTCCTTCTCTGCATCAGTATCTCTCTTCTCTCTTATAGCAACAATAATAAAGTTCAACATAATAACACAATCATAAACATCTGAAGAAGGCTGTGTTATCACATGCTTGTAGCCTAGTGCCTGCCACACAGTAAAAACTCAAAAAATATGCATAAACATCATCTGAGTCAGGTTTTCAATGGCATAATAAAATACTAGGGGATGGCTTGTTTTATAAACAAAAGAGATTTATTTAGCTCATAGCTGTGAAGTTTCCAAAGCATGGTGCTGGTGTTGGCTTAGATCTGGCAGGAACTTCCTGCTGGCAGTGTCAAGGTTGCACGTGGCTTTACGAGTTAAGAGACAGGAGTGTGCACATCCCTGTGTGCCCTGCCTCTTCTCCATGTTGTTATAGCGCTGCCAGAAACTAATCAATCATGGGAGCACAAGCCCTATGTCTTGAAGATCTAATCATTTTCTAAGGGTCCTTCCTTTAAATCCCACAGACAAGTTTCCCCATCTTCGCACCACTGGCTAGTAACTTCAGAGACTGAAACAGGGCTCACGTTCAAGGCGACAGACAATATCAAACTGCAGCAGTCATCGACATCATAATGCATTCTTTCCTTGTTACACTCATTAGCAGTGTTGTGGGGCATGCATTTGGGGGGCTACTGAAGATTCTTACGCTGAGGTTTGATAGTCAAGGGAAGCAGAATCTAGAAGGATCCCTGCAGCAGGCAGCAGAGGAAACCATTGCTTGGGAAGAAGAGGGAAGGAAACTGCCTGGAAGGCTGTGGTTCTGTTCCAGGCAACAGGAGACAGTCCCATAAGAAGATGGGAAGAAGATGGGTTTGAATTTGGTGAGTGTCACACGAGAACAAGGTAAATACTGATCAGCTTTGTCCAGAAACTCATGGGTAATAGCTTGAGAGCGATCTACAGGAAGTTCTACACTAGGAAAAAAAAATACATGAGTCCATTCAGGAACAAGTCAAGGGTAACCTCATGGCTGGCATAGCTCCCGAGTGCAACCCATGACTTGTAAGGACAGCGGGAGCTAATATGGGGCATTACACTTGCTCACTGCTCAGTGCCCATGTGCATAAGATGTAAGTCACAGAACTGCTCAGCCTTTAAGGCTGTGTGTGGATCAACGGGCTAAGGTGGATTCAGGTTTCATTTTTGTTTTTATTTGTTTTATACAGGGCCTCAAGAAAACCAGACTAGACTTCAGCTCTCTAAGTACACTTCTGATCCTCTTGCCTTCTCTTCACATATGTTGGGGTTAGAAAAGTGCACCATAGGACACAGTTTATTAGATGCTGAGGACAGGATAGAGCCCAGGGCTTCAGGGGTGCAGGCAAGTGACCTACCAACTGAGCTGCATCTCACTCTAGCAAAGACCATAGAATAGTTCCTCTGGACATAGAACCCTGCATGCTTTAGGAAACTCTTCCAGGCAATTCTCAGATGCACCAAAGAGGGAGAAACATTGGGATTGGTGTCCATGGGGCTCAACAGCATTCAGCCCAGAAAACATTGTCATGGTAGTGTGTGAAGGTCAGGGTTTGGGAAACTGAGAGTGATTAAAATCAAACGAAAATGCAAAAAATCTGAGAGATCACACAATCAAACAAGAAAGCAAGGCTGCAAATTGTTCTCCTGGTGAAGAGGTCAACTAAATCCAAAGCCATGGGCATCACTGAAGGGGCACAGAAGATAGGGAAGCAGGAAGAGGACTGACCAGAGCAAGATGGACTATGGCACATAGCATTCTTCAACAGCATCGTGGTGCTTCCCGAGTGGGATGAAGACATTGGAAATCTGACAGAATGCGCAGCCCTGAGTCACACCTCAGCCTTAGGCAGAGTCTCTGGAAAGCTCTCTGGGGCTTGCTCGTGGCCCGTGGCCCGGAGGTAGGGTCTGTCTTCACACTTCAGAGGGAGCCCTGGCAGCTTGGCATCGATTCCTTTGGAGCTTTGGTTGTTGAGTAAAGCCACATTTACTATAAAAGAAATACTGATAATTAAAAGCAGAAGATCAAAGGTAAATACAAAGTTTCCTCATGAACTACCACCAAATATGCTTTACCCATTGCCCACCCTTCTTTCCTCTGCTCAGAGAGCATTTCAACAACACATAAAACAAAACAAATTAAAAAAAAATTACCCCAGACCATACTAAATCTAATTTTGTAACTTTTATTTAAATGTATATTGAAAATGGTTTTTCCATGATAATCTTTTATAAAAGGGCAACCAACCAAACTATGAAGGGAAAAGGGAATTGACTCTGCCTCCATATGACACAAGTTTATACATAAACAACCCTAATAGTCTCATCAAAAAATTATTACGGGTCCTCTTGCAAAGGACCAAGGTTTGGTTCCTAGTACCTTGACCTGTAATTCCAGTTCCAGGGGACCCTAAACTCTTTGGATAATAGCACACATATATACACCATACCCCTACACAAACATATACACATAATTCAAAATAATAAAAATAAATCTTTAAAAAAGTTATTGAAACTTATCTTCATTTCTTCCCCTACTTCTGTGATGAGATACCCAGGCAAAGGCAACTGAAGATAAAAGGTTTTATTTGAGTTTGTATTTGAGGGTACAGTCCATCACAGTGAGGAAGTCATCACAGCAGTGGAGTGACATACTGGCACTGGTCACATTGCCTTCATAGAAACACACACACACACACACACACACACACACACACACACACACACACACACACACAGAGAGGTTAATGCTCATACTCAGCTCACTCTTTTTTATTCACTGTATGATCTCAGTCTAGGAAATGGTGCCGCCCATAGTGGATGGTCATCCCACATAATAAAATGACTAAGAAAATCCCTAACAGACATGTCCAAAGACCCAACACTAAGATGACTCTAGATCTCATTAAGTGGACAGTTGAGATCAACAACCACTATACATGAACTCAGGAGTTCTAGGACATAGACCCAATGTGCAAAATCAACAGTGTTTCCATGTAACAACAACAAAATATCAAAGACAAAAAGACTCAAGAAACAATCACATTTATGGCAACTTTGGAAATATATTTAAGAACAAATAAACCATGGAGGTGAAAGATTTGTGCTCTGAAAGCCATAAAACACTAATCAAAGAAGCTAGAGAAGACAACAAGTAAATCAAAATATATTCCATGTTTATGGATCAGAACCATCAATGCTGTTAAAATGTCAATGCTACCAAAAGTAATATGATGTTCATAAGGTACTAATGCCATTCGTACTGAACCAAAAAGATTCTACATCACCAAGAAATCTTGAATAAAGAGAACAGAACTATAGACTTCACAGTCTTTTGACCTCAAAATACACTACAAAGCTATAGTTAACCTAAACAGCACACTACTGGCAGACAAACATGCAGACCAATGGGATATGGATCAGGAATACAGAAATAAATTTGCATGGCTACAGCTACTGACTGTAGACAAAGGTGCCAAGAACATAATGTTGTGTGACGAATTTTTCCTGGGGAGATGCAACACGCATGCCTTTTCAGTCCAGAGGAGAACCCACAAGACAAAGTGATGATGCACCAATGTCTACTTATGAACCAATGACATATTTTTTTTTATTGGAGTTGCTAACAGGAACTTGGGTGAGAGGTCGCTTGCAATGAGCAGTGATAACTCAAAAGCAGCTGTGTCACTGAAAAGCCCCAGCCAAGACAGGTGCCAGCTCTTGAAACCTGAGACCCTGAATCCCCCTGCACAGCCTGCAGGCTGGTCAACTATTCAAATATCTCTTCTCTGCTGTTGAGCTGGTCCAGTCTTCTCTCTCAGAAGTTGGTTACTCTCTCTTATACTATGGACAGGGGCCCTCAAGAATCATCCAAGTTTCTATTCTCCCAGAATGTGACCTTTGTTCACTTGAGGCTCATGAGTTCCCTCTCCCTCCTACAGGGTATTTTAGTATTGAAGAAACTGTCATTCAATACCTAGAGTGATGGAGATTAGGAGAATAGATCTGTTCAGTAGAGAGTTAGGGAAAGGTATCTATGTGCTGAAGAGTGCAATTAGACAATACCATTACATGGTATCAACTCTAAAATAAAGATTTAAATATAAGATGAGAAATTGTAGAATCACTAGAAGAAAATATAGGGCAGAAACTGTAACATCAGTCTTGATGATGATTGTGGGGGTGACCTCAAAAAGCAGGAGAAAAACCAAAACCAGATCATTAAAATTACCTCCAACTAATAGGATTCTGCACAGAAAAGGGAAATGCTTAAGAGCCAACCCAATGGGAAGAAGTGTTCACAGCTACATATCTCTAGTGCTTGATAGACATGGTATCAAGGGAGCTCAGGTAACTTGATGGCAAAAACAAAACAAAGCACAAACCAACCGAAACAAACAAAGCAGTTGAAATATAGGCAAAGGACTTGAGTAAACATTTCTCAAAGTATCATTGACACATAACTTAATTTTATGACTGTCGGCCTAGTGTTTGATCTTTAGTCTGCTTTAGTTTATACATGATTTCTCTTTTACAAACGACACAATAACAAACAGGAGGCATATGTAGTCTGAGCCACTAACTGAGTGTTAAGTATTGGCAGAGCATGTCTCTCTGGAGGGAGACCCTTTCCCACTCTTTAGTATTCATATTGGATGTGTTTGTTATCTGCTTGAAAAACTAATAATTTCTTAGAAAAAGAAGATATACAAATTACTCCTGGATGTGTGATAAAATGTCATACTTCTGTAGCATTCAGGTCAACACAACTTAAAATGATGGCAAGGCTCCACCTCCCTTTGGTCGAAATGGATACTGTTGGAAAGACAAGAGGTAAAGTTGGCAAAAGTGCAGCGAAAAGAGGTGCACTAAGGGTGGGGGATGTAAAGTAATACAGCTGCTTTGAAAACAATGTGGAGGCTATAAAATAGTTAAAAAAGAAATAGCATGAGCCCTATTACTGAGCATGTAGCCAGAAGAAACTAAATCAGTATGTTGAAGAGGAGTCTGCACTCTGTATTTACCAAAGCTGTAGTCACAGCAGTCAAGATACGGAATCCACCTGTCACACGGTGGATGAATGAATGGAGGAAACGTGGTGTATCTACACAATGGAAGCCATTCAGCCTTCACAAAGAAGGAAATCTTGTCAAGCTCACTGATCTTACGTGAAATAAACCAGGCCCAGAACCCACCAGTGAATGAGCCCTCTAGTGTGGTTATCTAAAAGAAACAAGACAAGACAAAATGAAAACGACAACCAAACAAACAAAAACCATGTGATCTGAGCTGGTTGGTTTCTGTTACCTGGACAGAAACCTCGACCTATCATCTGGGAGGAGGGAATTTCAGTTGAGGAATTACCCTCTTCAGGTTTGCCCATAGGCAAGTGCCTATGGCATTTTCTTGGTTAATGATTGATGTGGGCAGGCCCAGCCAATTGTGGGTGGTGCCACCCTCAGACAGGTATTCCTGGAACATACAAGAAAGCAGGATGAACAAGTCATGGGGGAGCAAGCCAAGGACTTTGCATCAGTTCCTGCCTCAGTGTTCCTTCAGTGATGGATTATGATTGGAACATGTAACCACTCCAGGTTGCTTTTGGTCATAGTCATTATCCCAACCATAGAAATCAAAATCAATCTTAGATTTACAAGAACCAGAGAATATACTGATAGATGATAGAGCACACCTATCCTATGGTATTAATAGGCTATGGTGGGAGTTGGGAGAGGTGATGAGATGCTGATTTAAGTGTATATTACTGAAATTAGGAGACAGAGTTCAAGTCATGCACTGTACAGCAATGGCTGTAATACGTGGAGAGATGATTATGTTAATTAGCCAAATGTTACTATTTCATGATACATATGGGCATCAATGAAGCACATCGCATATAATCAATGCATGTGATTCTGGCCCCATTGCTGAAGACAACACCTACACAAGTCATTGAACATGGAGATGTTGAGCTGGTGCCTACATTCACAGTACACTACTGTGACTGCACTACTGTTCACAGTACAGGAAGGTACTCTGCATGCTACCCAAGGAGAAAAGTAAACACCAACACAGCTACAAACACTTCAGTCTACAGTGGTGATCTGTCTGTAACATACACGACTGCATTAGAAGTACAAAGCTTGTGGGAAAAACCAACCAAGATCTGATTTGAATTATGGCCTACTCTAGAGATAGACTCCATGCCCAACCTTGCTCAGGTGGCCAAGAACCTGAGAGGGCAGGAAAAAACCAAATACTACTCTTCTGCTTAAGGAATAAAAGACTCTTAATAGCATCCTGCTAGACTTACAGATCGGCGCTCTGCTCTGGATCTTTAGAGCAGCTTCCTCCTGCAGCAGATATGAGCAAAGACAGAGACCCACAGCCAGGCTGTGTGCAGGGACTGAGAGAGCTTGGAACACTCAGTCCTAAATGGGATGTCTCCAACAGATCCCTCCCCTCGGGGCTCAGGGAACTCTGTAGAAGAGCCAGCGGGGAGGGAGGACACAAGGCAACCAGCAGAAGTGGACACACACCCTCATCCCTAATCCAAAAGCTGTCTCCAGTTGATAACCATTTACAAATGAAAAATTATTTTTCTCCAAGGGAGTCCCATTGGGGAAACAAACCCCTCTAAGGGCAGGCTCCAAGCCCAGCTGAAGATGCCCAACACAGAAGGAACTCAATGGCATCCTTGGATGGTCTTTGTGTCATAATGTTGGCAGGGGTTCCTTTTTAACCTTTTAACCTTACAGCTCCTTTGTGAACATATGTTGTTTCCCAGTTTGGGGATTTTATAGGATTCTCGTGTGTGAATGCGTGTGAATCTCTGAATCTATCTCTGTTTCTTGTGCTTTTTCTTTAGCTCCTTTTCTTCTGTTAGTTTGTTTAGTCCCATTTCAATTTGTTTGTCTTTGCTTCGTCTCGTTTTATTATTATCTTAGATGTCTGATGAGAGACAGAAAGGAGTGAGTCTGGATGGTGAAGAAGAACTGGGAGAAGATGGGGAGAAGAAACTGTAATCTCAGTATATTTTATGAAAAAAAAACTATTTTCAATAAAAGCCCCCAAATAATTTATTTTTGTTATTTACATTGGTGTTTTGACTGTGTGAGGGTGTCGGAACCCCTGGAACAGGAATTACATACAGTTAGATCTGGGTCTGCCACGTGGGTGTTGGGAAATGAACTCAAGACCTCTGGAAGAGCAGAGCAAGCTCTTAACTACTGAACCATCTCTCCAGCCCCCCAAAAAATAATTTTTGAAAGAACAAGTTCAGGATATTTAAAAATATTACTACAACATTTATTTATTTATTTAATCTGGCATTGATTCACATGAGTGGAGATCTAATGACAACCTATGGGAGTTGGGTCTCTCCTGTCAAGTGGGTCCCAGAGACTGAACTCAGATCATTAAGCATGGTGGCAAGTACTTCATGAGCCATCTCACCAGCCTCGAGCAGTAGATATTTTTTAATGGTTGTGTGCCATTTCGCTGTGTGAATACTTTAATACTAGTCTCACTCTTGAGATAAGCACAAAAAGCAACTTTTGGTTTTTCCTTTACACTCATTATTGCTTTCTCCCAACACATTTACCTTTGTACAGAAAGCAGGCCTTTGCTCTAGGATGCGCTGCTCCTCCGCTCCGCTCCGCTCCGGGTGGATCAGCTGCAAAGGTAAATGCATTGTGAGGCCTCTTGTTGCACAGCTGGCCACCAGCTGTGATCACCCCCTTACTTCACCCCAGTCACCCATCCTGTGCAGAGTTGTTCCACAATTAGTAAGTGAACCAACTTTGTCTTCCGGTTCAATAAAGTTTATGCTGCTTGGGGATTTTTACTTTGGGAAGGGGAGGTGGGATCTGAAATTTCTGCTACAAAGTTACAATTTATCAGAGGAAAAGCCTTCGAATCCTTGTCAACCACATTTGTAAACCTTCTGCTGTGAGTAGTGTTCGTTAAACCATATTGGGGACAGCTCTCCTAAACCTTCAGGATCCCACATATCAGCAGTTCTCTCCTGACAGGGAAGATCCCCGCCTCACCAGCTTCCAGATTTTGGAAAGCACTGATCCTCTGTAAGGCTGACCTTCGGAAGTCCCTGCTCTTAGGAAGAGATTGATTTGCATGTGGCTTTGGCCTCTAAATACTCAAGAGTTCTGGGGTAGCCCCCTCAGCCGCTGGGTGCTGGGTCTCAGCTCTCATTTCACACTAGACTGGCTTGGAGAGCTTTTGGAATGATGTCTTCTGATGCAGAGACCTCAGCCAGTCCATTTAAATTAGGATCTCTGTGGCTAGTTGGGGGCCTGCAGTGCATCAGACTACCCAGGTGATTTTAATTGTCCCTAATTGAGCGCTGCAGCCTCAGGGCTTTGAGAGGGAGAGGGAGAGGGAAGGAGAGGGAGACGGAGGGAGGAAGGGAGGGAGGGAGGGAGAGAGAGAGAGAGAGAGAGAGAGAGAGAGAGAGAGAGAGAGAGAGAGAGAGAGAGAGAGAGTGTTAGTTCAATCCAGAGTACTAGAGAAAGTGAGAAAGTCCGGAGAGTTTTCTCACCACCTATTCAAATGACTTGAAGCTTTAAAACTTCTTCTTGCCCTTGGGATCATAGCCCAAGCTGCAAACTCCTACTGATCAAGCAGAAATCCAGCAAGCTGCTGTCCCACTCTTGTCTGGGCTCACTCCCATCAGCCTGCAGATCAGGCTCAGCATATCCTGATGACTGATTTTGATCTCCTGCCCACATCAGGGGCTGCACCCACCCTTGCCTTGTTTAGGAGTGCTACTGCTTGGCTCCTGCTCCTCAAGACTCAGTTATTCCTGCTCTGCCATCTTTCCATTGTGAATTTGTTGACTTAAATCCCTCAGTTTTGAAAAGAGGAGTTCTATCGGGCAGCTGTGACCGTCAGCATCATTAGGAACAGGACAATCCCTGTTGAAATGTTACTGGGAAAATTTTCCTTTCCTGTGAGCCACTCTCAAAGCAAGCATCTCAAGTGGGAAAAAAAATCAATTCAAACTAGTAATAATTTTATTTAGAACTTTTACACAGCAGTAGAATCAGATAGGAACTTGAAGCAGAGAGAAATAAGCAGCATGGGGATATAAGGAGGAAACAGAATGTTCTAGAAAGAACTCTGGAAAAAGTGCTTTTAATCTAGAGATGTTCTGTTCTGACCTTCCCACCCACTCGAGAAGGGAAGACATTACTAAATGTGTGCTATCCCACTCAACCTGGTAGAATCCTTCTTAAGTCAAGCCTCTGGGTACCCAGCAACAATCAATGAGGGGTGGTACAGAAGGTGAGGCCTATTTATTATTCTCTCCTTTGTACCCTTTTTATGCCTTAGGTAAACAATACTACATACTCAAAACGAAGAGTGAGCGTCCCAAAAGATCAGAACAACTGCTTTTAACTTGTTCAGAACCCACAACAAAAGACAGAATCTTCATTCCTGTAGGACAACAGGAGGCCCAGGTTATTCTAATAATGAGAGGCTTAGAATTTAGCTACAGCCACTGAACAGCAAACCAGAGAGAGGGATGGGGAGGGGGAAGAGAAGGGAAGAGAGGGAGAGAGGGAGAGAGGGAGAGAGGGAGAGAGGAAGAGAGGGAGAGAGGGGAGGAAGGAAGTGGAGGAGGAGAAGAGGAGGAGAAAGAGGAGGCTCAAGGGAGGGGTGTTTTGTGTTGGGCCTGAGTAGAAGTCGTGCATTGGTAATTGTTCTATTTCTCGTCTGAATACAAAGCACTAGCTTTGTTTTGTGCTCTTCTGAGATACATTTCCAACTTTAGGTTGAAGCAATATTTTTAAAAAGTCAACCAACCCCTAGAAGAGATTAGAGGAAAGGTGGGTGGGTTTGGCTAGCGGACTGCCTCAGCAAAGGGCAGTAATAATATAAGGGGTAACAATGTAAGGAGTGGGGGCTTCAGCAAGGGGCAGTAATAATGGCAGTGTACTCCTATTTTCTCGTTGGCAGATGTGTTAGGATGGCTGAGGGGGCTTTTCTCACTTCCTCCGTACAGAAAGCCCCCTGAGAAGGACTGTTAGCAACCCCCCTCTCTCTTTAATAGGGGAGATGCCTTCTGCTCAGGGCAGTTAAGTCACCTCTCAAGGCCTCACAGGCGGCAAGCTGTAAGGCTGTGGGACTCCAATGTGGCACTTTTGCTCTTTAAACTGCGCATTTTAGACCAACAATGTAGTTTTCTTTTTTTTACTTCAGAATTTAAACAATGATGACTCACTGGCCAGCGAGATGGCCTGGCAGTAAAGGAGCTTGCAACGTAACATGCTGACCTGAGTTCGATCCCTGGAATCACAACAATGGAATGAGAGAACCATCTTTCCTGACACCTCATTGAGAGTGAGGGATTCGACTTTCTTGTGCTTGTCCCTCTTGCTTCATGGCGGATTGGAATTAATGTCTGTCACATGTTTGTCTGAGGGCGCTGCTCGTAGTATACTTGTTTCTAACCTTATAGAGGAAGGACTGGCTGTTCCTGTGGCCATGGCACCTGCTTCACTGGCACCTGCACACATATTTATTGATCACCTATTGTACGTCAGACAACTCAGTGCCAGGGTTGCAACTGAGAGGTAGACACGGGCTCTGCCTTAGACTTGCAGCTCAGGAAGGAGGCAGCCTGAAGAGCAGAACAAGGGATAAGAGAGAACCAGGGACAGGTGTAAGCTGGGAAGGTGGCTCTGGTGGTAAAGTGCTTGCTGAACAAGCCTGAGGACCTGAGTTCCAGCCTAGCACCTAGGTAGCCAGATGAAAAGCCGGCAAGGTGGTGTTTGTGGTCCCAGCACTATGAAGGCAAGGACAGGAAGAGCCTGGTGTTCCCTAGCCAGCAAATCTAGCTGAAATGGTGAGCTAGGTCCTACCTAGAGAGACCTTGTTTGCAAAAAGCAAACCAAAGCAAAGTAAAACAAAACCAAAACAACAAACCAAAAAAGGAAAAAGTGGGTGAGGATGACTTAGGCAGGAAACCCAAGGTAGACCTCTGGCCTCCACACACACACACACACACACACACACACACACACACACACACACACACACGCATGTACTCAAAGAACAGACACTTCCTCAGCCCGGGCAGCTCACAAAGAACCCTGTGAAAGTAACCCCACAGAACTCAATTACACAGCACTGGCCATGGGCAGGTGCTCATCTGCAATAGCCTGTGTCTCACACCAGTTGTTAATCCATAAACCATAAAGTTGTCCTCTCCTCATGCTACACAAAGAGACGGTGGACATCTCTCTCAAGGTCAGGACAGTAGATGCAGGTACTGGATTCAAAACTTGGCTGTGGCTGGAGTTCAGCCTCTCCCCTAATTTACTGTGCTGGGACCCGAAACTGATTTGGGAAAGCTTGGAAAAGGGGGTGAGGCTGTGCAAGAAAGAGGGGTTAACCGCGGCCTGGACAGTGGATAAGGTCCACGAGCCCGAACGTTCCCTGGGAAGAACTGGATGAGTTAAGTGGGTATATGATTTGGAAGGCCTCCTTGAGTTCTTCAGGAAAGGTGGGCTGCTGACTTTCACTTCAACGCTCTTGAGAGCCAGCAGATGGGAATTTTGTCCAGGGGAAGATCAGTTTTTATGTTTGAACACAACATGTCATGCTTGAGGTCCATTTTCCATTAATTTATTTACTCACTTTAAAACAGCCCCCACTTCTCCTGGACACTCCTTCCATTCCCCCTCCTCTTCTCCTCTGATGAGGAGGAGACATCCCTGGGTACCAACCCACTCTGACACTGCAGGACTAGACACATCCTCTCCCACTGAGGCCAGACAAGGCCGTCCAGTTAAGGGAACAAGATTCTCAGGGAGGCGACAGGTTCAGGAGCAGTGCCTGCTCCAGTTGTTGGGGGAACCACAGGAAGACAGTTCTGTATCTGCTACATATGTTCGGGGAGGGGGAAAGGGAAGGGGTAGATCTGGCCCAGGTATACTCTGGTTGGTTGTTCTCTGGGAGCTCTCAAGGGTCCAGGTTAATTGATGTTGGTCTTCTTGTGGAGTCTCTATCCCCTCCAGGTCCTACAATCCACAACTCTTCCACAAGACTCCCCTGAGCTCTATGTTTGGCTATGGGCTTAATATCTGTTTCAGTCAGCTGCTGAGTGGAGCCTTGAAGAGGACAGTTATGCGAGGCTCCTGCCTGTAAGCACAACAGAGTATCATTTACAGTGTCAGGGATCAGTTTTTGCCTATAGAATGTGTCTCAACTTAGGCCAGTTATTGGTTGGCCATTCCCTCAGTCTCTATCTTTGTCCCTGCACTTCTTAGATGTAGGGCAAATGTGGATCAAAAGTTTTGTGGGTGAATTGGTGTCCTCATACCTCCACTGGTAGTCCTACCTGGCTACAAGAGGTGGCCACTTTAGGGTCCATATCCCCCACTGCTAGGAGCCTCAGCTGGAATCACCTTCAGATGCTTTCTGGAGTCTACCCTGACCCAAGTCTCTGGTGATAATGATGCTCCCCCTGCCCGCTGCCCTCTGCTGATTTCCATTCACTCTCCCAGATCTTCCTTGTCCCCTTTCCTGTTCCTATTCCTTTCATCTAGTTCCTTCCCTTCATCCATAGCCCCCCCCTCCACACACACACTATTTTATTTCCTCTTCTAAGTGAGATTCCAGCATCCTCCCTTGGGCCTTCCTTCATATTTACCTCCTTTTCATCTGTGGAATGTAGCATGATTTTCTTGTCCTATATGGCCAATATCCACCTAGATACCATGCATGTCCTTTTGGGTATCCCACGATGTCTTAATTTTTAACAGCTGAGTAGTATTCTATTGTCTACATTTCCTTTATCCATTCTTTGCTTGAGGGACATCTGGGTCGTTTCCAGTTTCTGGATATTACGAATAAAGCTGCAATGAACATAGTTGAACAAACGTCCTAGTGGTACGGTGGAACATCTTTTGGGTATATGCTTAGGAGCAGTATAGCTGGGTCTTGAGGTTGAACTATCCCCAATTTGCTGAGAAACTAACAGATTTCCAAAGTGATCATACAGGTTTGCCCTCCTACCAGTAGTGGAGGAGTATTCTCCTTGCTCCATATTCTTGGCAGTGTGTACTGTCAGTCTAATTTTTGATCTCAGCCATTCTGATGGGTATAAGATGAAATCTCAAGTCATTTTTTTTTGTTTGAATTTTCCTGTTGTCTAAGGACTCTGAAATTTTCTTTAAGTATTTCTTGCCCATTAGAGGTTACTCTGTTGAGAATTCTGTTATGTTCTGTACCACATTTTAAAATCTGGTTATTTGGTTTGTTGGTGTCTAATTTCTTGAGTTCTTTATATATTTTGGATATTAGCCCTTCTGTCAGATGTAGAGATGGTAAAGATCTTTTCCCAATCTGTAAACTGCCATTTTGTCCTATTGGCTATTTCCCTTTGACTTACAAAAGATATTTTCAGTTTCAATTTATTGATTGTTGGTCTTTGTTTTAGTTAAGGTTTTACTGCTGTGAATAGATACCATGACCAAGGCAATTCTTATAAGGACAACATTTAACTGGGGCTGACTTTCAGGTTCAGAGGTTCAGTCCACTATCATCAATGCAGGAGCATGGCAGCACCCAGGCAGGCATGGTGCAGGAGGAGCTGAGAATTCAACATCCAGTTAGTCTAGCACCATTTGTGGAAGATACTTTCTTATTTCTATTGTATGATTTTGGCTTCTTTGTCTAAAATCAAGTGTCTATAGGCATGTGGGCTTATTTCTGAGGCTTTGTTTTGATTCCATTGATCACCTTGTCAGTTTCTATAGCAATGCCATGCAGTTTTTATTATTGCTCTGTAGTACAACTTGAAATCAGGGACAGTGATACCCCAGAAGTTCTTTTATTGTACAGGATTTTTAGTTGTCCTGGGTTTTTGCTTTTTCATGAAGTTGAATAGTGTTCTTTCAAGGTCTGTAAAGAATTGTGTTCGAATTTTGATGGTAATTTCATTGAATCTGTAGATTGCTTGTGGTAAGATGGCTATTTTTACTATGTTCATTCCTACTAATCCATGAGCATGGAAGATCTTTTCATCTGAAATCTTCTATTTCTTTTTTCAGAAATGTGAAGTTCTTGTCCTACAGGTCTATCACTTGCCTGGTTAGAGTTATACCAAGATAATTTATTTCTCTGACCATTTATTGTTTGTATAAAGGAGGGCTACTGATTTCTTTGAGTTACTTTTATATCCAGCCACTTTGCTAAAGGTGTTTATTAGCCGTAGGAGTTCTCTGGTAGAATTTTTGGGGTCAGTTATGTATACCATCATATCATTGACAAATACTTTGACATCGTCCTTCCCAATTTGTATCCCATTGATCTTTTTTAGTTGTCTTATTGGTGTAGTTAGAGTTTCAATTACTATGTTGAATAGAGAAGAAAAGAGTGGACAGCATTGTCTTGTCCTTGATTTTAGTGAAATTGCTTTGTTTCTCTCCATTTAATCTGGTGTTGGGTATTGGCTTACTGTATATTGAATTTATTGTGTTTAGGTACATGCCTTGTGTAGTGGCTATTCCTGGTTGTCAACTTGACTATATTTGGAATGAACTATAATCCAGAATTGGAAGGCTTACCTCTGATCCTGATCTTGAGGCTAGGCGATACAAGTTTCTGACCTGGATTTTGGTATGGAGATCTTGAGGCGAAGTGGCTATGAATCTCAGAAGCTTAAGGCAAGGAGATGTCTGAATTTAAGGTCACCTGGGACAAAACAAGTCCCAGACCCAGGTGTGGTGGTACACACCTTTAATCTGGTACACACCTTCTGCTGGAGATTTACATAAGGACATTGAAAGAAGGAAGAGTCTTTTTTGCCTGACTGCCTGCCTCCGTAGGACTGAACCACTTCTAGATCCTTGGACTTCCATTCACAGCTGCTGCTGATCATTGTTGGAGAGTTGGACTACAGACTGTAAGTCATCAACCAATTCTCTTACTATATAGACACTATCCATAAGTTCTGTGACCCTAGAGAACCCTGACTAAGACACATTGTATCCTTGATTTCTTTAAGACTTTTGACATGAAGGGGTATTAAGTTTTGTCAAAGAGGCTTTCAACGTCTAATGAGATTATCTTGTGCTTTTTCTTACAGTTTGTATGGTGGATTTGTATGTAAGTTGATGAATTTTTGTATATTGAATGATCCATGTATCACTGGGATCCAGCCTATTTGGTCACGGAGGATAATGTTTTTTTGATGTGTTCTTGGATTTGGTTGTGAATATTTTATTGAGTACTTTTGAATCAATATTCATAAGGAAGGTCAGTCTGAAATGCTTTTCTTTGTTGAATCTTTGTGTGGTTTAGGTATCAGGGTGACCGTGGCCTCACAGAATGAGTTTGGCAATGTTCCTTCTGTTTCTATTTTGAGGAATAGTTGGAGTATTGGTATTACTCCTCTTTATTAGCTCTTCTTTGAAAGCCTTTTAGAATTCTGCACTAAAACCATCTGGCCCTGGGCTTTTTTGTTTGGGAGACTTTTAATGACTGCTTCTATTTCCTTAGGGGTTATAGGACTGTTTAGATTGTTTGCATGATCTTGATTTAACTTTGTAAAGTAGTATCTATCAAGAAAATCATCTATTTCATTTAGATTTTCCAATTTTGTGAAGTAGAAGCGTTTGAAGTATGACCTAATTGTTCTTTGGATTTCCTCAGTGTCTGTTGTTATGTCTTCCTTTTCACTTCTGATTTTGTTAATTTAATTTGGACACTGTCTCTCTGCATTTTAGTTAGTTTGGCAAAGGTTTTTTTTTTTTATCTAGTTGATTTTCTCAAAGAATCAGATCTTTGTTTCATTGATTTTTTTTGTATTGTACTCTTTATTTCTAATTTATTGATTTCAGCCCTGAGTTTGATTATTTTCTGCTATCTATTCCCCTTGGGTCTATTTGCTTCTTTTTTTCTCTAGAGCTTTTAGGTCTGCTGTTAAGTTGCTAGTATGATATCTCTCCAATTTCTTTATGAAGGCATTTAGTGCTATGAACTTTCCTCTTAGCATTGCTTTCATTGTGTCCCACAAGTTTGGGTATGCTGTGTCTTCATTTTCATTAAATTCTAGAAAATCTTTAATTTATTTCTTTTTTTACCCAGTGGTTATTGTATAGAGAGTTGTTCAGTTTCCATGAGTTTGTAGGTTTTCTGTTGTTTCTGTTGTTGTTGAAGTCTAGCTTTAATCCATGGTGGTCCGATAAGATACAAGGGGTTGTTTCGATTTTCTTGTATCTGTTGCAGCTTGCTTTGTGACTGAATATATGGTTAATTTTAGAAAAGGTTCTGTGAAGTGCTAAGAAGAAGGTATATTCTTTTGTGTTTGTGTGAAATGTTCTGTAGATATCTGTTAGTTTTCTTAGTTCTTTGTTTGGTTTCTGTCATGATAACTTGTCCAATGGTGAGGTAGGGTGATGAAGTTTCCCACTATCAATGTGTGTGGTTCAACGTATGACTTAAGCTTTAGTGGTATTTCATTTACAAGTGTGTGTGCCCCATGCATTTAGGGCAGAGATAGTAGGAACTGAGATGTCACCTTTGGGGTTATTTCCTTTAATGAGTATGAAATGTCCTTCCCCATCTCTTTTCATTAATTTTGGTTGAAAGTCTATTTTGTTAGTTATTAGAATGGTTACTCCAGCTTGTCTCTTGGGTCTGTTTGCTTGGTAAACCTTTTGCCAGTCCTTTACTCTAAGGTAACGTTATCTTTGTTGTTGAGGTGTGTTTCTTGTATGCAGCAACATCCAAGATCCTGTTTTTACATTCAATCTATTAGCCTATGTCTTTTTATGGGGAATTGAGTCTATTGATGTCAAGAGATATTAATGAGTAATGATCATTAATTCTTGTTATTTTAATGTTTGTGTATGTGTGCGCATGTGTGTTTTCCTTCCGTTGGTTTTGCTTGTATGGGATTATTCATTTCCTGTGTTTTCTTGGGTGTAGTTAGCCTCCTTTGGTTGGAATTTTCTTTCTAGTATCTTCTGTAGGGCTGGGTGTGTGAATAGATATTGTTTAAATTTGGTTTTGTCATGGAATATCTTGTGTTCTCCATCTAAGATGATTGAAAGTTTTGCTGGGTATAGTACTCCGGGGTGACATCTGTGTTCTCTTATGGTCTGTAATACATCTGCCCAGGCCCTTGTGGCATTTAGAGTCTCTGTTGAGAAGCTGGGTGTTATTCTGATAGTTCTGCCTTTGTATATTACTTGGCTTTTTTGTTTTGCAGCTTTTAATATTCTTTGTTTGTTATGTACCTTTAGTGCTTTGATTTCTTTATGGCAGGATTTTCTTTTCTGGTCCAATCTATTTGGTATTCAGTAAGCTTCTTGTATGTTTATAGGCTCATCTTTCTTTAGACTGGGGAGATTTTCTTCTATGATTTTGTTGAAAATAATTTCTGGGCCTTGTATCTGGGAATCTGCTTCAATTTCTACTATTCTTAGGTTCGGAGTCCCTGATTTCTTGGATATTTTGTTTTTAGATTTAACATTTTCTTTGAATGTTGTATCGATTTCTTCAATCATATCCTCTGTACCTGAGATTCTCTCTTTCATCTCTTCTATCTGTTGGTGATGCTTGAATCTGTAGTTCCTGTTCCCTTATGTAGGTTTTCCATCTTCAGGATTCCCTCAGTTTGTATTTTCTTTATTGCTTCTATTTTCATTTCCAGTCTGAAACAGTTCTACTCATTTCCTTCACCTGTTTGTATTTTCCTGTATTTCTTTAAGACTTTATTCAATTCCTCTTTAAAGGCCTCTATCATCTAAGTATAGCGATTTTGAGGTCACCTTCTCCTGCTTCAGCTGTGTTAGGATATCCAGGGCTTGCTGTAGTAGGATAGCTGGGTTCTGGTGGTGCCATATTGCCCTGACTGTTGTTGATCATATTTTTGCACTGGTCTTTAGCCATCTGATTGTCCCTGGTGTTGGCTGGCCATCTGGATGTTTCTGCTACTGGCAGGACGCCTCTAGAAGGCAGGCAGAGCAGTCTGACAGACAATGGAACTCAGGGGACAGAGCTCAGCTTAGTGTACCCCAGAGGGACCTGGCCGGCAGGGGATTGGGAGGTAGGGGTTTAACTTCTATATTCCTCAGGGAGGAAGGTCTCCTTGGGAAGGCAGGCAGACCAGTGGCTGAGCCAATGGAGCTCAGAGGACAGAGTATTGTTCACTAATGCTGGCTGTCAAGGTCCATGTTTGCAGAGGCCATGGAATGGAGCTTTAAAAAATCTGGTTGGAGGAAGCAGGTTCCTAGGGTGACCTTTTGAGGTTATAGTCACTGCTGGCCATCTTTCTCTTTCTGGTTCCTGGTCCATCCTGACACCAAGGCTATGATGGTCTCACTGCTATGCACCTAACTGTTCCACCATATCCCTTCCCAGCCATCGTAGGAGGAATGAGTCAGCATGTTCTGACTAGCGGCTGCAGTGGCCCACACATGCGCAATAGTTGCTTCTGCATTTACTAACCCTGAAACCTGCCTGATGCCTCAGAGATGAATGACAACAGAGCACGTGACCAGAACAACCAATCAAATGGTGCTAGTAACAAGGGGTGAGAAGTTGTAGACCAATGGGGCACGGGTGGAGGGTTTATTGATCCTGCAATAAACAAACCTGCTTTCACTTCTCACCTGGTTTCGGGAGTCTGTGTCATCGCTTCTGTGCCTTCTTATCCCCTACTTCCATGGGCCATCTTGAGGGGTCGAGGACTAGGGCAATATGTCATGATGAAGGAAAGCCTCTCAAACTGTGAGCCAAGTGTCTTTCTATTTATAAAATGCTGCTACCAGATATTTTGTCATAGTAGGAAACAAAGCAGCTGATAAAAGGCTTGCCCTGTAAAATGCTCTATGGACTACTAAGATGGTTCCTGAGGGCTTGGGGGGAAGGGTAGTTTGTCAGAGCTGGAGCTAAATGACAGAATGAAATGTCTTAGGACAACCACTATTCCCACAGTGAGGGTTTCCCCCAAATACTTGGTCCTCTCACCTTAGCCCTGACCCTGACATGTAGGTAGAAGTTCCAGGTACAGGTAACATTAGCCAGGCTCACAGGGGACTCATAGATATGGAGCCCACATTGTCTAATGACTGTGCTGATCATCACCAAGCTTATCTCAGTTTTTGCAGCCAGAGGATGGAAAGTTGTATTGGGTAAAAATGTCTTTTAGATGTGTGTTCATTAAAAATCTTACAAGAACGTATGTATGTGTATGTGTATATGTGTGCAGATTCTTGTGTGTGTGAGATAGTGTCTGAGTATGCAGATACCTTTGTATGTGTGAGTATGTGTGTGGTTTGTGTATGTAAGTGAGCGTGCATGTTTGTGGAGGCCAGAGGGCAATCATGTGTATTGACCCTCAAAAGCCACATATTTTGTTTCCTGAAAAAGGGTCTCTCACTGACTGGACAGAGAGCCCCAGGAACCCACTTGTCGCTTGTCCACATTGCTAGGATTACAAGGGCACACTATCATACCCAGAGTTCTCACACAGGTTCTAGGGATGGGTATGGAAGGCAGGCCTTCACGCTTCCACAGCAAGCAGTTCTTTGATTCAGTCGTCTTCCCGGCCCCTCCCTCGTTTTAAAATTGGTGGTAGAATGGGAAGGGAGTGAGGACCTGAGGACACAGCGGTAGAGACAGGGCTTTGAACTAGTAGGATGGAGAATTAGATAATAAACTTGTTGGTAAGTGTGGAGCCAACAGGCACGCAAAGCGAGTTCCTGCAGAGTGGGGAGAAAGCTGACACTGCCTTGCAAGGAAAGGTTCATCCTCCTCGAGGTATGGGTTCTCAGCATCACTTCCTTGTTCTGAGGCCCTGGGAGAGAAGTTCACAAACCGTGCTTTAATCTTCCGCAGCAGGAACCTCTGAGATTTGCTAAGACTCAACCAACTTGGACGACTTTCAACAGAAAAGATGTTGGCTACCTCTCACTGTCAGCCCTGGAAAGTTCCTAAAAACCAGAAAGATTAAAGGGTTTTTGAACTGATTCTAAATGCCTGCAACAGAGGGGTAAGGATCCTGGTAGAGTACATTTACATTAACTATCCTCTGGAGTCCTGGAGTCCTGTGCTTTTGGGTTTCCATGCTAGGGAAACTTCTAGATTGAGTTTCTTGGGGAATAAGTTCTGTTTCATCTTTATTAATTTGTGTTTTTTTCCCTCTAATACTATGGCTATATCCTATGGCTGACCCCATACCTAGTTTGATTCAATCCCAGCCTGCTTGGACCCCCTCAAGATTACAAGCTTGTTTTGCCTGTCAACACTTGAATGACCTAAAGCCCCACCAAAATGGATTTGGGTTTTGGTTTGCTTTTCTGTTTTTCAAAGGAGGATGTCGGGCTGACCTCAAGCTGCGTATATTTGGAAGGAGGTTCTTGAACTGATGCCTGCCCCTTCCAGCTTTAGCTTGAGTTTAAGTCCAACTTTGCTGTGCATCTGCCTGTGAGCTTGAGCAAGCAGCTAGACCTTGATAAGTGTGAAAGGGGGATTAATTGCAGTGTCAGGCTCCATACCTGCTAGAGGCACGAGTCTAATCGTGAGACAACACGTACCAGCTGCGGGCACAGGCTAAGCATTTGTTACATGTTCTTCTTTCAGTGTCATTAACAAAATTTATAGAAATCACAAGGCTTCACTTTTATAATTGATTAACTACTGTGCACTTAAGATATTAACTTTTATTAGTACATTCCAAGTGATTAAAATTATTAATAGGTTAATATACATTAATTTCCATCAAATAATTAGATTAATTACATTATAAATACATCTCTAATGATTAAAAATCATATAGCCAATAATGAGACGGGTTGAAAGATTAAACCTGTTGACAGACAAAAAGCATTTGGAGTAGTACTCAACATGCCTGCCAGCACTCAGCTAACTGTTTTATTATTTCCTATTATTATTGTGGTTGTTTGGAGGCAGGGTCTTATTATGGACCCCAGCGGACTATGAGACTGAGATCTTCTTACCTCAGCCTCTAAGTGCTGGGATTATAGGTATGCACCACACACCATGTCTCCCCACTTAGCTGCATTGAAAATTTTTGAGCATTGAATCTACCTGCAGAGATTTCTTCAAAGTGACAATCATCTTGGGAAAAAACAATTGCATTTCTTCACCTGGATTATATCAATAATGTCACATTCTTCTGTGTTCCCTCTAGTCCCCCATTTGACTTTCCTACTCTTCTCTTACTCTCTGAGTGCTGGTAGTCTGAGAGAGGGAATGGCAAGGAGAGAGCTGAGGTCTTGACCAACAGGAGAAGCACTGTTGAACCTCATTTGAGGCTGAATTTAAATTTTGACCTCATTTCAAGTTTTCAGAGACACCACAAGAATATCAAAGATTGTGATCTGATTGTCTCCTCTACCCAGTTGCCATCGGTCTGCCCCCTCTCTGTTCTGTCTCCTCCTTCTATGGCCTGCTCTCCCAATGTCCACTCCCAGAAGCTCATTGCCTGGTGTGGCTGTGTCAGGCAGATGAAGTAGATCAGTTCATCAGAGATGCTGTCTTCTGATGCAAGAGATCCATGCTGGTCCTGCAGGTGTTGTAAGGTGGGGTTGGGGTCTAGCCTTAGCCTGGCATGTATGGAACTGATTCACTTTTTGACACTGCAACGTGTTGTGAAGAAGTTGGGGGTCCTTGGTGGGCCCCTGTACCAGGTTTTTATTTTATTCATTTATTTATTTATTTTGAATGTCAAAGTGACCAAACAGGTGAGTGAGGTAAAGTTCTTTTATTGTGATTTACCCAGTGTCTGGTATTTTCCTTTCTTTGCATGCCATGTAACTTTTCTTGGGGACATGTGAACAAGTGCTGTTCACTGCAGCTAGGACACCAATGACAGAAATAATTCTACCTGTTTAGCTCGAGCTCATAAGTTTACTGGGGTTACTTACAGGCACATGGATGGGGATTTACTTCGAGGAACATGGTTGAGTCAAAAGCAACTGCATCACCCAAAAGCCCCCCACCCAAGCCTGGGTGATTATTCACAAAGGCTGCATCCCTGGAATTGCCTGTCCAACTTGTAGGCAGTTCTACTGAAGAGGCTCCTGTCCCAGGCAACTGTTACTGTTTATATGCATCTAGGAATGGGTCATGAAACCTGTCTGCCTAAGCTTTGTGAACCTGTACATTTCACTTTCTTCCCATGTCTTCTAAAGCTCTGTCCTCTTTCTAGGAAAGGATGCTTCAGTTTAGGGAAAATACCTCCTCTCTCTCTCTCTAGAAGAAAGTGTTTTTAGTTTAGAGAAAATAGCTGCATAATAGTTTTGTCAGGAATTGATCCATCTGCACATATTAAATATATATCCACATGCACAAACATATACACATGAACATATGTGCACATATATCACACACAAACATACATACACACATACATATACCCCTACACAAACATATATCTCTATATAGTCTTATTTCCACAAACACACATACTCATATATACATACATACATGCATACATACACTAAACACAAGCACATTTACACATACATACAGACACACACGTACATACATATACCACACACACATACACACATCACACATATTTTTAAGTTTATTTTTAATATTAAAGAGTGTTTTTGTGTTCATGCCCATAATACTCCTTGTTCCAAAGAGCAACAGTGCTCTTTCCCACATAACTGTAGTTCAGGGAACTTAATATTGGTCTATTTCAGGGTCTATATGAAATTTTACTAGATGTTAATTATTTTCTTCCATGTCCAGAATCCAGTTTAGGCTCCTCAGTTTTCCTCACGTCCTTTGTCATTTTGGTCTCTCTGAATCTGGAACAGAGCCTGTGCTTTGTGAGCATGGCATTTCTGGGGAACATAAGTCGTCATTTCAATGGCTGCCTCAGTGTGGGTGTATTATGTGCATGGGCTGAAATGTCCTGGTGACTTTGTCAGTTGCTTTTTTGAAGGATTTTTGAAGCTCGTATCAGTTGGAATGTTCTTGGCTGCAAGTAAAAGAGGATCCAGGTAACTGTAGTCCCTGGGGAATCTGGCAGAAGCTGTCCAGACTTGACTGGACTCTCTCTGTGTATATACTCTGCACACAGATGTATATGACAAAGTTAACTGACTTAAAGAAGAATGGGACAAATGATTCATTTCCTATTATCATCTTCACAAAGGCAACTTGAGCATTAGAATAGGAACAAACCATGTTTCTACGATGCCACATGTGCACATGTGCTGATGGCTTTGAGAGAATGCTTTCCTAGAAGAAGTTGGAACAAGGATGAGGGTTCAAGGGATTTATGGGATGGATTTGAGGAAGTACCAGTCAGGGAATGTGGAACAAAGCAAAGGAAGATGTGATACTGGAGCTACTCATAGGCAACCAGGGCTTGGTCCTCTGGAGACTTCTGAGGCCACTAAGGGATAATGAACTAACAGGCTATGTGACAGATCCTGCCATCTTTAAGAGATGGATTTGCTCCTTATCATGCACAGACTAAGTATAGTGGGGCAGCTCCCTGGGAGGGGCTTCAGATCCTACTCCTGGCATAGGAGTGAAGGTGGTGTGGGTGGAGCCTGGCAATAGCTGCACTTCCTGCAGCTGAAGTGAGTGTTCCCTCACATGAACACCAGGCCCCTCACTTGCCACTTTGCACATATCTGTCATGATGTGGAGACAGGCTTATTGCAGTGCACCTCAAGTCTCTGTGTCTTCTCTTCAACTTTTATTGAGATTCTGTTTCAGTAACCCAGAACCCAAAGCCACAGCCTTTCATGTGGAGGAAGGTCTTTGCTTTTTTATATATACATTGTCTGTGTTTTCTCCATGGAGGTAGCTTGTGTAATGACAAGTGGGTGGGTTTGGGGGTGGGGCAGGGCTCTGGCTCTGGCTCTGGTCTGTGTGACTGTTGTAGATATGGACACTTTTCTAAGCCTGAGTTTCCTCATGGTAAGCTGGAGATTAAATATCCACTGCAGAGGAGCAGAAGAGAGGATTAAATAAGACTTAAGCATCAGCATCCAATTCATATGTAATGGCAGTTCAAAGCAATAATGTGTATGAATTAGTTTGCATAGTGCCTAGCACAGCACCTCTGTCATAAATGGTAACTGTAATTCAGAGGTGGCAAGCTTTCTCCTTTTCTCTCTACCTCCCACCCTTCTTAAATCACATTTAAAATACTCTTCTATAATTTCATATGTACATACTGAACTTCAGTCATTTTCAGCCACTGTTTCTCATCCCCTTTCCTTCTCAGGCTGAACCCCTTTTCCTAACAAGTCTTACCCTTCCTTCTGTGGCTCCTCTGTGTGACATACTGAGTTTAATTAGAGTTGCCTGCAGGAGCATGGGTGGGAGGTTGTTTACTGGGGCCTGAGCAACTCATCAGTGGCTGCACCATGGAAGAAAGTGTCACCCCTGTTCCAGCCATGTCCCCTGCCAAACATCCTTCAGGGAGTGGCATTGCCTCATGACCTCCTCCCTCATTTGTGATGTTTTATTTTGAAGCAGCATCTTACTAAGGTGCTCAACAGGCCCTGAACTCACTGTGTGGTCCTGGCAGCCAGTGAACTTGGACTCCTCCTGCAGACTTTTACCCTTATTGCACTTAAGGGCAATAGGAGCACTTTAGCATTGTGCTTGGAGGTGAGACATGGGTGGGGTCAAAACCAGTTCAAGGAGGCAACTCTACCCAAAATAAAAGAAAGTATAAAAAAATGTGAAAACATTCTCCCTTCTAAGTAGGACTAAAGCATCTACTCTTTGGTCCTCCTTCCTCTTGAGCTTCATGGGGTCCGTGAGTTGCATCATGGGTATTCCAAGCTCTTTGCCACTTATCAATTAAGTACATACCATGTGTGTTCTTTTGTGACTGGGTTACCTCACTCGGGATGACATTTTCAAGTTCCATCCATTTGCCTGCGAATTTCATGAAGTCATTGTTTTTAATAGCTTGAGTAATATTCCATTGTGTAAATGTACCACATTTTCTGTATCCATTCCTCTGTTGAGGAACATCTGGGTTGTTTCCAGTTTCTGGCTATTATAAATAAGGCTGCTATGAACATAGTGGAGCATGGCATGTGTCCTTATTACATGTTGGAACATCTTTTGGGTATATGCCCAGGAGTGGTATAGCTGCATCCTCAGGTAGTAGTATTACATCCAATTTTCTGAGGAACTGCCAAACTGATTTCCAGAGTGGTTGTACCAGTTTACAATCCCACCAGCAATGGAGGAGTGTCCCTGTTTCTCCACATCCTTGCCAGCATCTGCTCTCACCTGAGTTTTTGATCTTAGCCATTCTGAATGGTGTGAGGTGGAATCTCAGAGTCATTTTGATTTACATGTTCCTGATGACTAAGGATGTTGAACATTTCTTTAGGTGCTTCTCGGCCATTCAAGTTTCCTCAGTTGAGAAATCTCTATTTAGTTCTGTTCCCCACTTTTTAATAGGGTTATTTGGTTCTCTGGAGTCTAACTTCTTAAGCGGTTTGTATATATTGGATATTAACCCTCTATCAGATGTAGGGTTGGTAAAGATCTTTTTCTAGTCTGTTGGTTGCTGTTTTGTCCTAATGACAGTGTCGTTTGCCTTACAGAAGCTTTGCAATTTTATGAGATCCCCTTTGCTGATTGCTGGTCTTAGAGCATAAGCCATTGGCGTTCTGTTTAGGAAAATTTCCCCTGTACCCATGTGTTCAAGGCTCTTCCCCAGTTTTCCTTCTATTAGTTTGAGTGTATCTGGTTTTATGTGGAGGTCCTTGATCCACTTGGACTTGAGCTTTGTACAGGACGATAAGAATGGATTGATTTGCATTCTTCTACATGCTGACCACCAGCTGAACCAGCACCATTTGTTGAAAATGCTACCTTTTTTCCCACTGAATGGTTTTAGCTCCTTTGTCAAAGATCAAGTGACCATAGGTATGTGGGTTCATTTCTGGGTCTTCAGTTCTATTCCATTGATCTACGTGTCTATCTCCGTACCAATACCATGCAGTTTTTATCACTATTACTCTATAGTACAGCTTGAGGTCAGGGATGGTGATTCCCTGAGATGTTCTTTTATTGTTGAGAATAGTTTTCATTATCCTGGGTTTTTTGTTATTCCAAATGAATTTGAGAATTCTCTTTATAACTCTATGAAATATTGAGTAGGGATTTTGATGGTGATTGCATTGAATCTGTAGATTGCTTTGGCAAGATGGCCATTTTTACTATATTAATTCTGAAGAGAGGAGGGGGAGGGGAAAAGAGGAGTGGAATCAGATATGGGAGGAGATAGAGGAGATGTACAAAGGATCAGGAAATTGAACAGATGTGTGTAGCAATGGAGGATAGGAAACTGTGGGTAGCAACTGGAAAGTCCCAGAAGCTAGGAAAGTGAGAACCTCACAGGACCCCACGGGGATGACATTAACAGAATTACTCCACAAAGGGGAGGAAGAACCTGTCGAGATCATATCCAGAGGTTAGGCATGGCCCCCTGGTTGAGGGATGGGGCCACCCACCCATCTTCAAAATTTTAACCTAGAATTGTCTAAAGGAAATACAGAGACACAGAGTGGAGCAGAGACTGAAGGAAAGGCCATCCAGAGACTGCCCCACTTGGGGATCCATCCCATATGTAGACACCAAACCCAGACACTATTGCTTATGTCAAGAAGTGCTTGTTGATAGGAGCTTGATACAGCTGTCTCCTGAGAGGCTCTCCCAGATCCTGATCAATACAGATGCAGATGCTCGAAGCCAACCATTGGACTGATCGCAGTCCAACAGAGGAGTTAGGGGAAGGACAGGAGATGAAGGGGCCTTATCTGGCATCAATGGGCAGGGTGGCCCTTGGTTATATGAAGGCTTGATGCCCCAGTGTAAAGGAGTGCTAAGTCAGAGAGGCAGAAGATGGGAAGGTTTGAGGAGTTGCACCCTCATAGAAGCAGGGTAAGGTGGGATGGGATGGGGGTTTGCAGAGGGGAAAATTGGAAAGGGGAAAACATTTGAAATTATTACATTATTTATGTAAATAAATAAAATATCCAATTTTTAAAAACGTGAAAATGTGGCATTAATCAGACAGTGGGAGCTAAAGCAAGAAACTGGAACTCTGCCTAGCTCAACCTGAGCTGGAAATGTGTGTATGAGTGATGCTACAGAACCAAAGGAAAATTCCACAAGCTACACCCCTCCCCTATGAAAAATTCCCCTGTCGGGAAATTCCACCTGTTATACCTCCTCCACCCATTTGTGGTTTTATGAACTAGTTACACCCTATCCTCATGGTCCTATGACCAGCAGGTGGTAGCCTCATGACCAGCAGGACCAGCAGGGACTTTCCACTGTCCAAAACCACAGCATTGCTCCAGTCACCAAAGACAATGTGACCACGATGTGGACCAATGAAGTTAAAGGGCAAATGGTTCCAACCAGTCCTTGTGTGCCTTTATGTACCCATCCCCATTCCTGTGTTTTTTGTGTTTTTTTTTTTTTGTGCTTAAAAGTAGCCTCTGTCTGTAAGACTGGGTTCTTCTCCTTCTTCCTCTTGAAGGCTGAGGAACCCCGGCACAGTGGAATAAACCTCTTGCTGATTGCATCAAATCTCAGCTCTGGTGGTCTTTGAGGATGAGAAGATCTTTGGTGGTGGTCCTTGGGGTCCAACAATGTGTGTTCATATGTCCACGTGTGTGTGTGTGTGTGTGTGTGTGTGTGTGTGTTTTGCACACCATCTGTGAATGATGTCAGAAGGGCTGCAGTTTTGATCCTGATGTTATATATACATTTTAGCATGTGGGCAAATTTAAAAGTATGGGCTCTGTGAACAATGAGGGTTAGTTGTATTTCCTCAACTCTGGTCAGTAAATCAAATACTGAATGAGTGTTTGCTATGGGAAATGAACATGTGAGGCCAACCCCATAGGCTTTGTGTGGTAGAGCTGTCTTTGTTCTTATTTTGTCTGAGTGTTCTCTAGTTAACTCTTTAATAGTTCAGCTATGAGTACACGCTGAATACAAAAACATTAAAATGACACAGTTATAAATAGTAAAGTGCAATTCCTTTGCCTTGGGTCTATCTTTCTGGAGAGATAGCCAGAGAGTGGTTCTTGTGATTCACTGAGATGTAAACAAATGCGAGTTTATGCCTGTGGTAGTCTGAATAAAAATGGCCCCTATTGGTCCATAGGAAGTGGCAGTATTTGGCCTTGTTAAAGAAGTGTGTCACTGGAAGTGGGTTTTGAGGTTTCAGAAGCTTAAGGCAGGTCTAGTGGTTCACTTTCTCTTCCTGCTGCCTGTGAATCCAGATATAGAACTCTCAGCTACCTTTTCAGCACCAGGTCTGCCTGCATGCTGCCATGCTTCCCACCATGATGATAATGGACTAACCCTCTGAAAGGCGAGGCAGCCACAATTCAGTGTTTTTCTTTATAAGAGTTGCCTTGGTTGTGGTGTCTTATCTCATCAGTAAAACCCTAAGACAATGCTTCTAAAGATTATTTTAAAAATCAAATGGGTATGCAGAGTTTTATAGTGGCTTTATTTAAAATAGTACAAATTTGTAAGCCATAAGTTTTGTGTCTTCATTCAGTAGGATAAATGGCCACAGTGGGGTAAATGAGTTGTCATGTGTGATGACACTGGAATATTATTCATCTCTAAAGAGAGATGAGCTAATGAGTTGTGGGAAAATGTGGAGGAAACAAAATGACTAGTGGCAGTCAGAGATTGGGGCAGGGAGGGTTGACTAGGTGAAGCACAGAGGGTTTTTGTGGCAATGAGACTATTCTGCATGGTACTTACTATAAGTACAGGGACAGTAATGCAAACTAGGAGTTTGGAGAACTACAATATAATTTGGCCATATAGGTGTTAAATATGAGGGAGGAAGAGGAGGGAGGGGAGGAGGAGGAGGAGGGAGAGGAGGTACAGTAGTAGTAGTAGTCCAGGAAAAGGGAGCTGGCACATTATTTTCTTCAAAACAAAAATAAGGTTTCTTAGAAGGGCCTTGAGAATATGATCAGGCCTTAAGGTGACAAGCATTGGAAAGAATTATTTAAAGCAGCATAACAAGACCTGAAAATGAGTTTCAGAGATAGGAGAGAGGAGGAGGGAATGAGAGAAATGGCACTTTAGAAAACATTCCCAGATCAATCACCAGAACTGTTGGGATGCCCTTCCCCCTCACTGAAAGTGTGTCCCTGTTTTTCCAATTGTTAATTGCTGCGCCTGCAGAGAGCTAAGTGCTGCCAGGATTTCCGTATTGTCATTTCTATGGCCCATTGCCAGTTTTCTAAGTTTAAGATTGTCCTTCCTCCCCTGCCCAAAAGATGATCCTCTGAGACTATCACATTAAAAAAAAAGCTGTCCTGGTGAAGGGCAAGGGAGACGGATGCAGCTGGAAGCAGGTAGTGAGAACCAAGTGGAGAGAGGAGGAGGTAGTGCAAAAGTCAGGATAAGTTAGCTAAGGGACTGCCCGAGCTAAAGGCCAACAGCTTCAAACCACATAGAAGTGTCCATGTCTTAATTAAACCTCAAGCGGGATCCTCAGGAGCTCCCAATACAGAACAAAGGAATTATCAGCCTTTCTTAAAGTTTAGGGCGTTGGTAGGAAGTTTCCCATCATGTGATTTAGTTCAGCACTGTGCAGTGACAGAGCGTGGAGGACAGGCAGGTACCATAAACTAAGAGCTGTCAGGTCACAGAACAGACTGCTTCTTGAGTCTGTCCCAGGGAGATGCAGGTGGGTGTGACTAATCTCTTCAGGCTGAAATCTGACCTTGTAAGAGTGATCACTCTCTTAAAAGGTCATGCTCACTTTATGATCACAGCTCTGTGGATAAAATGCTCACAGAACGCTTCCTTTGTCCGAGGAGCATATTGCTCTTCAAGTAAGCCCAGTGCCTGCCTTACTGTAATAAATTGTTGTCAGTTCTTTGAATATTCTGCCATACTTCCTTGCCATCCCTCTGGAACCACAAGCTAAAATAAAGCCTAGTATTTTATCCTACCGATAGAACAGTACTTAATATCTAGTTTGGTGAGATGTTCTTATGAAGAACATGACGATGCTAGGTTTTTTGTTTTGTTATTTTAGACATATGGAAGACTGTGGGAATTTCTACTAGGAAATGCTGCAAGTAGAGCCTAAAGGACCACTTGTCAAAAGCCATCTTAGCCATCCAGGGTAAACTTAGGGAGGTCAAACAGTCTCCAGGAAGCTCACTTGCCCATTACAGCTCCTCCTGGATGGCAGCCACCAACCACTCAAGCAGGAGCCTGGAAGATAGTAGTGTTGCAAGCAGTACAGATATTGGAGGCCCAGCTAAAGGGGGTTCATAGATGAGCAAGGACTCTGGAAACAGGCCATTCATGTGCTATTTGGGCGAAGAATCTGGCTACGTTCTGCCTGTGTCCCAAGAACTTGCTTGAGGCTAAATTAAAGCATAATGGAAATTTCAAGGCAGTATAACAATGGGTCCGTGGAATGGCTATTGCTGACTACTGTGTGTAGGCCTACAAGGAAAAAGAGCAACAAGAGGGGTAGAAAGAAATAAAAACAATGTGTAGTTTGGAATGGAAAGGGATACTGGGAAGCTCAAGGTTGCTTTCAAGTTGTGTACAAAAAGAGGCTGTGATTGTTAAAGATCTTGTTGACATTACAGAGCACAGAGGGGGTGGGGCAGCCAAATACTCAATTTGTGAATTTTCTGCTTTATAGCCAGTAAATGCTAGGGAAGGTTTTCACCACATTCATTATACAAAAGCTGCTGGAACCGTGGTTTATGGAGACCAAACTTCATCTCAATCTGGCAGTTCAACTTGACGAAGTCATCTATGTAGGCTGATTTGGGGAGCAAAACTAATATGCAAAATGGAGAGGGTCATGGATTCTTGCTCTTTAAGAGAGCTGCTGAGTAACACATGGTTGTGTCAGAGTCCTTGTAAGGAGGCTCTCAGAAGGCAAAGCCTGTGGAGGAGACCCCAAGATGTTAGAGATACCCAACTGTCAGACATCTTCTAAAGAAGGTACAGAGTGGGTGGAAGCAGCCCAAGAAACAGATGCATGCTGGAGGCACCAAAGCTAGAGGGTGAAGCCATCAAGCCCTTTGAAACTAAAGTCCCAAATACTAGACCTGAAGCTAAAAGACCTGGGATGTGCTCTTCTGGGTTTTGGTCTCTCCTTCACCCAGTATTTCTTCACTACACTCCATGTCTCACTTTGGGAATGGCGGGATGCATTCTGTGCCATTGTATAAGCTATTTTTAAATTATTTTACAGAGGTCACAGTTAAGAGAGTGCCTTAAGGCCCGGAAAGTGGATGGAAATGCCCCAAGAGGCAGATGTATGCTGGAATTTTGAGTGTTGAGACTGTGAAAGACGATGGAGATGTTTGAAATTGAGCTAAATGTATTTTTCATTAAGACACAGTCCCAGAGTCCATGGGTCCAGAAAGTAGAATGTGGTAGTTTGAATGAGAAATGTTCCCAATAGGTTCATGTATTTGAATACTGTTCCCCACTGTTTAGGGAAATTTCAGACCGTTAGGAGGTGGGGCCTCACTGGAGGAAGTATGACAATGGGGATGAGCTTTGGGGGCTTATAGTCCCACCCTAATTGCTATTGTCTCTGCTTCCTATGTGGAGATAGAATACATTATATCTGCTGCCCAATCCTGCTGCCATACCTTTCACTCTGTTATGGACTGTCTCTCTGGAAATGAAAGCTAAAATAAACTCTTTATTTCTTAAGTTGCTTCTGGTCATGGTATTTTTTCACAGCAACAGAAAAGTAACTAATTTAAGAGCCCATACATATTAATAAAGGAAAACCCATGTTGCCTCAGGCACATTGTAAGCATGATATTTTGAGGTAGTAGTTAAGAAAGGGATGATGAAGGATGTACTTCTGAGCATGCCCAGTTCAAGGTCATGAGAGCACATGTTCAAAAAGGAAAGATGGCAGACATGAATATTACTGGATACTCCCTGCTAAATATATGTATCAAGTTTTGCTCTAGGTCACCTATGAGTCAGATTGAACCAATGGCTTTAAATGCTTCCTTCTAAGTTTCTCCAAAGAATTTCAGCCAAAATGAAATGGTGCGTTCCTGTGGGAATCTTTCTTTAGTAGCCAACAATTGTACCAATTTATACTTGAGTCATATACAAGAGTTTCAGATAATTCACTCTCTTTTAAAATTAGTATCTCGGGGCCAGATGGTGGCAGCACACACCTTTAATGCCAGTACTCAGTAGGCAAAGGCAGGCACATCTCTGAGTTCAAGGCCAGCTTAGTCTACATAGCCAGTTCCGGGACACCTAGGACTACACACAGAGAAACCTGGTCTCAAAAGATCACAAAAGAAAGTTCAAAATTTTATTATTTTTCATATGTAAAAAGAAAGTAAATTTATGTTATAAAATAGTGCGATGTCAGTGTGCAATGTAATATATATATACATATACATATATTGTAAAAGATAGCAATATCTATGGACTGAACACATTGTAACAAAAAGGGAACAATTGGAGTGTATAAAAGAAAAAGGTTTAAAAACATACAGTATGATCCAGCTGAAGAAAAATAAATGTGCATAAACATTTAATATACCTTGGAGAAGTAAAAATAAACAATATAATTGAAGTTTCAACACAGTTTTAAAGAAAGAAAGATTTCTCAATATAGGATGTAATTAAAGATCTGTGGAAACCAGCGCTCCACAGACTGGGAACACACAAATGACAAACTACAGCCTTTTTAGGACGAAACAAAGAAGAAAAAAGGGCTTGTTTTATTGCATTTGAAAGTACGCAAAGATAACTCTTCTACCCTAATATGTTTTTGATTATAAAGAAATATACAACTCACAAAGACAATAAATGTCTGCCTCAGAGTTGATGCATTAATCTTAGTCCTCAATAAACATAATGTTCATGGCTCTGTTCTCACTATAAGTTCTTCTCTTCTGACCATCATGTTTGGTGATGTGTTGGCACAGTGTGGATCCTCACGACTGAGGTCCTCTGGAAGACGAAGGCACTGGTCCTTTGTTCTCCCTCAGGTGTTTCCTCCGCTGGCCAAGATTACGTGGTTGGCCACATGACTTGAATCATTCACTCAGTGTTGTCTCTTAACCACCGCAAAGTTGAATCTGCTTCTTTCCAAAGAGGAGTTCTGAGATTCTGCTTCATTCCAGGCGGTAGGAACATTCAGAGACTTGCGTGGGCTGGCCCTTGGCGGAAAGACTGGCTGCCTGAGCGGTGATGATAGAGAAGTCTGGTACCATGGTACATACATGCTCAGGGGATGCCTCCGCGTGAGCAAGGATTGCTCGCCCTGAGCGTGCACGTGCACTGCGTTCTTGATAACTTGCGTCAGGCCCAGCCCACACAGAAGAGAGTAGTCTTGTATAACTTCGTAGTGTGATGTGTCTGGATCACCAGCGCCTGGGTCACATGCTGCTCTCTCTCATCACTGGCACACAAGGCTCTTCTTGAGTGGGTCTAATGGTTTCCTCAATCCCTTTCCCCTTGCGTCTTTTTATCCTAACTGGTTCTATGTTCATTTCCTGGACAGTCCCTTCTTCTGACCCACCAGTGTCTTTCAGACTGTTTCTCAGGGGTTTCCCTCATCTGAGATGACTTTGGTTTTTATGCGAACGCAGCTCTTGCTAGAAAGTGAAGTCTTTTTTACATTTTTCTCGGAACTGATTCTTGGCCTCTTTTTTTTTTTTTTTTTTTTTTTTTTTTTTGAAAGGGTGGCACTAAAATTCAGGACCCATGTTGGTATTATGAAGTGCTTTCTCCCTGCTGTAGCCCCATTTACACTGATTTTCAATGATTAAAATCGATAAGTTGTAGGCTGTTAAAAGAGGTATCCCTGGTCCAATTCTTTGTTGCCACATACGATAAGCAGAAACCTCAACAGGTCATCTTTGGACTCGAACCCACACTTCTCCATTGTTCCTAGGTAGTCTAGGCACATAATCACCATGCCACAAAGACATGTATACGTTTCACTCAGGGTGTTCATTGGTAACACTTCTCTGTTCTTCAGGACACCCAGATGAAATGCTCTCCCAGTCCCCATTCCTAGAAATAGACATCGAGACTGGCAGTCTTCCCACATTCTTGCCAGGACTGGCTACTATCAGTTTCAATCTGCCAATTTGATGGGCTCGTTTTTGTTCACAACTTAAGCTCTTACAACTAGAACCTCTCACAAAACCAATGCCTACAGACTCCCTATTAGGCAGTGGGGGAAGGGGGGGGCGGGGACAGAAGGCGACCGTTTCTCCACCTCTCTGATTTGCCACATACACATTTAGGCTCTTAGGAAGATTAACAAATATCTACAGGGGCAATTCTGAAAAGAAGTGGGGGCAGAGATTCTCAAGCAGAACTTAATGGTTTCTGAGTAGGGGCGTGATATGATTGGCTACAAGACCCCCTTTGCCGGATGTCAGCAAATCAAAGACATTCATCCAGCTGAAAGCAAGTCATTCAGGCGTGTGGGCAACACAGGCAGCCAGAACCCTGTGTGCTTGGCTCAGGGTAGTGAAGTAAATAGGACTTAATTTATATTTTAAAGTCTTTTATTTCTCTTTAAGCCCTCGTGCTTCACTGAAATGGAATTTGATGGAGGTGGGAGGAAGCGGAGGATGGGGGTTTAATAATGCATAGTGCCATGCCTCAGCTTCGCCCTTGTCCTGAAGGCAATAGTTCCCTTCGCTTCCTCTTTCCCGACTCCGGAGTCTGGTCCCTCTTCAGCCATATTCCCTCTAGTTTTAAGGGAGACCGGAAGGGTTGGCACCCACTTTGACCAATGAGGGCCTTCTCGGGCAAGCTGGGTCCTTTACCTTTCTCTCCGTGAACCTCTGTCTGCCAGTCAGCTGCCATATTGGTGAGATTAGCTAGTAATTACCAGCCCAGCCCAGCCAAGCGGAGGAGAGGACTCAATTAGCAAAATGTCACCGCATCTAATTTACTTTGCTTATCAGAGATTTAGTCTCTAATGACTACAGGAAAGAGAGCAGGGCACCTTCAGTACAAGTGATCTGAAGGGTTTAAAAGCTTAAATGTGGTCTCACCTTACTGTCTGCTGGCTTGTCTGGCAAGGAGGAGTCTGATACTGCCAATCTGGGGGGACTACTGGGCTGATATATGGATCTCAAGCCTGAAGGGAAAAGGAGTAAACATTTTTTTTTTTTTTTTGTTATTTGAATCCCTCGCTTCCACTTATATGTTGAGATAAGTGTGCTTATTGTATTTATTTGGTGAGGAAGCTCCTGCCTCGAACTTTCTGAATAAAGGCAAATAAAGGGTTGGCAAACTATTTCCTACAGGGCCACACAGGAAAAAAGTTGTCTGTTTGTTTAGCTGTGGGGATGAAGGGCTATCTGTTTTAATTGCCCGACTTTGCCATTGAATCAAGAAAGTAGTCATCAGTGAGTAACTAGATATGATTGTGTTCCAATAAGACTTTATTTACAAAAAACAGACACCCAAGACCAACCAGTACCTGCTCTGTGATCCATCCCTGAATCAGTGAGGGTTGCAAAGAAAGTCAATTTTGTTGTTGTTTCTGGTTTTGTTTTGTTTTTTAACCATAATATTTTTATCATTTAGGAGTTTCACATAATGTACCCCAAACATATTCACTTCCCAGCCTTCCGAGGTCCATCCCCTTTGGCGGGGCGACCTTCCCCCAAAAACAGAAGAAGAAAAGAAAAAAAAAAGAAGAAAAACCTGCCAAGTCAGATTTGTATTGCCCATATACTCACTGGAGCATGGTCAAACTCTCAGTGGGCAGCCCCTTAAAGAAAACCGAGTCTTTCCTCACTCCCATCCTCACCCTCTCCAGAAGCCATGGAGGGTGTAAGGGCTACACTTCAGGACCCCTATCACGATTTTTAAGAGTTCTTTTTAATGGCTTCCTGTCTAAGCTGTTTCTTTTGTGGGAGTACAAGGGTCAGGGAGAGAGGTTGTCACAGAAACCTTTCGCGTCTCTCATTCTTAACTGTGAGTCTGCAGTCATGGATTCCACTGATGGAATCTGCTACTCTAGAAGAAGCCTCCTTGCCCCTTCTATCTAGGGGCATCACGGATAACAGACTTCCACGTGGACTCTGCCACAGCACAGCCCACAGACCTTCAGCATGGTCTCTGGGAGCAGCACAGGTCACACACATAGACACAGCCTCAGGCAGCAACATGGGTCAAGGACACCAACATGATTTCAGGAAGCATCGCAGACCACAGACATATGCATGGCCTTTAGTGGTGATGTGGACCACAAACATCAGGCCTCCTGTGAGTGCAGAGACCACAAACATCCACATGGCCACTGGCAGCAGCACACACCATGCACATAAATATGGCCTTTAGTGGTAATGGATCACAGACACCATCATGGCACAGATCACTGACATCCACACAGCCTTTGGTAGTAAGACAGACCATCCATATCAACATGCCCCCCCCACCCCCAGCTGTAGCAGGACCATAGACATCAACATGGCTTCAGATGGCAGCATAGGCCAAGGCCACACACATCAACATGACCTCTAGGGCCAACATGGACCATGGGTATCGATATGGATTACATGGGCACTCACAGCAGTAGCACAGGCCACTGATGTCCTCTGGTCCTCAGGCAGTGGTAACCCAGACCTTTAACAACATCGACCTCAGGCATTGATATAGCTTGAGGCGACAGCAAGGACCTTGAGCACCAAGGTGGCCTCTGGGGGACAGCACGAACCCTAGAGGCCTTTTGAAGAATACCAATCCAAATAAAAAGAACTATTTTTTTATTTTTTTTATCTCAGACATCCTGTTGTTGCTCAGAGCTGGAGTAAGTTTGTGTCTGAGCAGGAAGCTCAGCATAGAGCCAGCGGGAGCTTCAGGGTGCTGCACATCACCCTGCCAGCCCTGCTCAGCAATGACATGCTCTCTTGTCCCCTGCAGCCTTCTCTGACACCTGTAGCCTCTAGTGCTGCCTCTCTTCACTGAGTATGCGCCGTTCCATTCCTCCGTCTTTCTTACCTTGCCGCCGCAGTATTTGTTCTCTGAAGCCGCACTGCTAACTGCAGTGTGTCTCACAGTATATATTTGTTCGTTTTGTTTTCCCCAAACAGCTTTATGTGCAAATATTCATTGCAAGGAATCATTGGTTTGGTTCAAGGTTTCTGGTTTCTGAAGAACCGGAAATACTGGACCATCACTGGTCTTGGATATCCTGCTGTTGTGCAGAGTCAAGATGGTCTTGAGAGTAGTCGGAGCAGGTCCTGGGATCAGGGTCCAAGAGAACGCTAGGCTGCAGTACACCTCCCTGCTCTGGATCTGGCACAACCTTTTAGCCTGTGGGCAGTGTCTCGGACCCTGAGCTCCTCTCCTCCCAGTAGGGCGAGCTGCTTGGGCTGCAGTAAAGTCAGCCCCGCTGAGGACTGGCTGTCCGGCCCAGGGCCCGCCCGATTCAATAATGGCCTGTTTTTGTCAGTTGTGGCCAAGCTCTCCCATATTGCTTCCATACCCTTTGCTGACGGGTCTCTAGTTTCTCCATTCTCTGCCACGTGTGCTTTGCCATCTTTCAATTTTGTGAGACCATGTTTTAAAAGCACCTTCCCATCAGACGTTATTGTTGTTGTCGTCGTCGTCATTGTCTTGGAGATACTGTGGCTCAGGGTTAGGTTGCAGCCACCATGGCTCCTTAGTGATGGGTGTAGGGCTGACCTCAGGGGCAGGAGGCAGGATAACAGGTTCTTTGCAGCATCTCTCATTCATGCACTGAGCCCCATAGGGCTGCTATGTAAAGCAAATCAATTTTAAAGACACGAATTAAACCCAGGCAGGATGAAAACCATGTCAGTATATCACATTTAACATGGATAATGAGTGTTTTGTGAAATTTTGACTTCTCATGTGTGCACATATATGCACTCAGATATGCCTATATATGTGTTTATGTCTCCGTGTACGTGTGTGCTGGGCTTGGATATATAGTGTATATTTTATGCAGAAAAAATACTGCTCTTAGCTGCTCCCCTGTTCCCACAAAAGACCAAGTCCCATTATCCCTGGCATTTTACAGGTAAGAAGACAGAGACATTAAATAACTTGCTAAAACCCACACAGCTGGATCCCAAATGCATCATCACTCTGAGTAGGCTCCAGAGGTAGAGAGCAGAGTCTGAGACAAGTAGATGAAAACTTAGGATTTTCCCATAACACAGGAAACCTTCAAGGTATAGCTTCTTCCCTTGCCCACTTTGCAAATGTTCACCAGAGGGGCAAGGGTTAAATTCTTCACTGTGAGAGGAAGATAAAGGTGCCCAGGTGACAGGTCCATTGCCGGACCCAACTGGACGTCTCTCAGCAGAAGCCAGCAAGCAGCTTTTTTCCTCTCTGTGTTTTCATTACAATTGTTATTTATCACAGTGTATTTTCCCCTCAACACATTTTCAGAAAGTCAGTTGGAATTGATTTGAGACTCTAAACAGTCTCCTGAATGAAAAAGCGAAGTGCAACCTATTCAAACAGTCCCTCTTCCTTAATCTAGTAACACAGGAGATGCAATTTAAATGATAATGTTAACAAAATTCAAGAATGCAAGGCTGAACCAGTAGTATTTTTTATTTTTTTTAAACCTTCACAGAAAGACAAATGGCCGAGACATTTATATCTGCAGCAGTTATTAAGGGGGAAATGTTCAACCCATTAATTCTGCTGCTGTGGTGCTGACTATGAACGAGAATGAGTACTGAATGCTGAGGACTCCAGCAGTTCATACAAGATGGCGGCCGGTAGAGCCGATTACTAGCCACACCCAGAAGCTTCAATCTTGCACACCACAGCCTTCAGGAAAGCTCTGCGGAGCTCTTGGTTCCGTTAGTTGGACTCCTCCAAACTTGTTCTTTTAAATTCAGGCTTTGAGTCACTTGGTAAGTTTGTGTTTTCATATCCAACCCTAAATAAGGTGATTGTTCATCATTAAAAGACAGGTCTCCCTGGCAACCACATTTTACTCGGGGTATGGATCATGCATTCAGAGCATGGAAGGCAGAGTCATCAGTAATATGGTGTGTACATGTTAAGTTTCAGTGAAAATAGTTAAAAATGAAAGAAAGCACGTCTAAATCAAAAATACATAGCTCGGAACTGAGGAATAAAATAGAGTATGTGTGGTCCTGGAATTTGACTTTTAGGGTATAAGTCTAGGGAGCCCCAACAGGCTGACTTCAGGTACTCATCCTCTTATGTCAATCGGGATGGAGCAATGGGGAAAACCAGACAGAAGATTTAACCAGTGATGTGGTCATGCTGGGAAGAACAGAACAGGTCCAGTGCCCCTCCACCCCCAAGCCCTGCACACCAAGCCTATCTTATGGTACTTAGGTGCTTAGTTAGGTACACAAGCTTTAAGTTTTAACAGAGAAAGACTGGGTAAGGGCCAAGAGGCAGGCACAATGAAGCTGCCCAGGGCAGGTGTGGTGTGCTCATCATTATCTGCTGCTTCTGCAGGGGTTGGGGGTGGGGTGGGAGTGAGAAGAAGTCCTTATAGCACAAGACCAGTGCTTCTCAGTAGAGAGAGTGTGAGGTGGAGTCTCAGGGCTGATTTGCATTTCCCTGATGACTAAGGATGTTGAACATTTCTCTAGGTGCTTTTTGGCCATTTGATATTCCTCAGCTGAGAATGTTTTGTTTAGTTCTGTACCCCATTTTTTAATAGGGTTATTTGGCTCTCTGGAGTCTAATTTCTTGAGTTCTTTGTATATTTTGGATATTAGTCCTCTATCAGATGTAGGATTGGTAAAGATCTTTTCTCAATCTGTTGGTTGCCATTTTGTCCTAATGACAGTGTCTTTTGCCTTACAGAAGCTTTGCAGTTTTATGAGATCCAATTAGTCTATTGTTGATCTTAGAGCATAAGCCATTAGTGTTCTGTTCAGGAAATTTTCCCCAGTGCCCATGTGTTCAAGACTCTTCCCCACTTTTTCTTCTATTAGTTTGAGTGTATCTGGTTTGATGTGGAGGTCCTGAGGCGCTTGGACTTAAGCTTTGTACAGGGTGATAAGAATGAATCGATTTGCATTCTTCTACATACTAACCTCCAGCTAACCACCTCAACCTAAAGTAAATCTGTGTTCATCCGGGAGGTGGCCTTTCCCCCTCGACTTGGCTGCCCTGAAACCCAAGGTAAATAAATGGACTTTTTAGACAATGGCTGAGACCCATAGGAACCTTGGGAAGGTCTGGCACAGGACATCATAAAACATTGTCAGAAAGATGCCTGTTATTCCAGCCTTGAGAGGTGGAGTAGGCACCCTGAGAATGGTTGATGCCTATGCAGAATCAAGTGGTAATCTGACACAAAGTTAAGGAGATAGACACAGAAGGAGGGGGAGATGCTAAGCTGTCAACTGGCTTTCGTCACCCTGAGGGCCCAAGGGAAGCATCTGAACATCGCCATTGCCTTTTATCAGGAGAGGCTTCTGACCACCTGTTATTGTCCCGCTACTTAACAAGACACTGCCACTAGGTTGTTGTTGTTTTTCTTTTATGTGCTTTTAAAAGAAGCCTTACAGCTCTCCCTGATTAAATCTTAGACAGGAAAGCAGAAACACAAGATGGGAAATGTACCTGTCAGCATCTTAGGGCTCGGAAGTCTGGGACTTATGTTCAACAAACAGAAATGCCTAGACAAGGTGTCCAAATGAATGGCTTCTTGGCTTCTTGCCTTTCCTCCACAGCATGGAGAGCATTGAATCCATGCTGGAAACACAGCCTAAGACTTAACGGAGTCCTGCATATCAAGGCTTTGATGTCAAGTGATGTAGGGTATAGACACACCTAGCTAGTGTATGAAACAACAATGCCCCAAATCACCAGAGTGCATTAACAACTTCTCATTACCCAACTAGAATCATTCCTCCCACGGCACCTCCTGCCATTAAATATGGCTCCGGGAAGTTCAACAATTGCCCATTGGTTGGTAGTTTCATAAATCTAGTCTGATGACATACATTTCTTTCAAGAATCTATCAATTTTGCTTGCTAGCCGTTGAAAGATCTGAGAGAGCATGAACCTCCCTTTCTTTCTTCCAAGCGAGGAAAGCCAAGCTCTTGTGTTATGTAGACAGATAGCTTGGTTACACACACACACACACACACACACACACACACACACACACACACACACACACATTCTAGCCCCAAGAGGAAAACATTCAATTTTCAAAGTTGCAGATACTTTGTGCGTCACAGGATCATGTCTGTCTGATCCCCACTTTCTGCTACAGGAACCCTACTTGCCCATAGTTGCACATGAAGTCCATGGTAGGATCAGATGAGAATGCAGGGCTTTTGTTTATCTGGTTTCTACTGAAGTCTGAGGTTGAAGTCTCCAGGCTCAATGATCTTGACTCTCTTGGCATGACCAGGAAGAAGCTAATTCACCTAGAAGGGCAATGCTGGGCCTGCCTTCAGAGTCCTTTTGAGCAAAGCCACACTGTAGTCAAGCTGAGGAGAGCACCATGCTGGGAACCAGCAGGTTAGAAATCCATCATTCCTCAGACATTTGTAGAACAGAGGTCCTTTGTGCAGATCCTAGGGAGGACTGGATGCACTTGCAGTGCAGTCTGGAGGACAGGGACATTTCTGCTTCCTTTGCTGTGGCTGTCATTGTATTCTCCCTCCTTGTCTGTCTTCTTTTAATACATTAGGTTGTTAATTGTGTCTGAGGAAGACTGTGTTGACGGCACCCATATTTTTTCACCAAGACCAGAAAGCACCAGGATGGCCTCAAACCTCACGATCAAAAGCTATTGTTTTAAGAGAACAAGGATCAGGTTTTTCCACTTCAGAGTCAGAGCGATCTTGTGACTAATTTCCCCCAGTCTCTTCCTTATCAGTACAAAAAGCAATAAAAAAGAGAGTAATCAAGAAAAATCAAATTGTCTTAAGTACTTGAAGTAATAATGGCAGTAGCAATCAGCGGCAACAACAGCCTGGGCTGTGTTTTTGGGATGCATCTTTACGCCTGCGCCAGACTCTGCACGAACTGATCCTTCCTTCAGTCTAGGAAGCACTGAGAGGGGAGCTGTGATTTTTCACTGCTTTGTGGGTGATTTCAGCAGACCTGTCTATAGAACTTTGCTAGACTTCTGTGTGAGTTTGGAGGCCAGAGGCCAGTGTCCAATGTCCTCTGGCCAGTGTCAATGTCCTGTTTTTGAAACAGGCTCTCCTGCTGATCCTGGAGCTCAGTCACTAATTTGGTCAGCCTGGTTAGCTAGCACATCCCGGGCCTTCTCCTATCTCCTCAATGCCAAGGATGAGATTCTAGGCACATACTCCTGTACCTGGCTTTTGGGCTTCTACATGAGGCTGAGGATTCAGACTCAGAAGCTTATTATCCCTGTCCAAAAGCCCAGATTTATGTAGCTAGTGGAGCTTGGATTTGAACTTAGTCATCTGAACTGCAGTGCTATATTGCTTCTTTGTTTTTATTTTGACTGATTGATTCACTATTTTGATAGTTTGACTGATTGATTCACTATTTTGATAGTTTGATTTCCAGATAGAGACTCAAGTACCTCAAGCTGACTTCAAAGTCACCAAGTAGCAGAGGATAACTTGCCTCTCCTGCCTCTACCTCCCCAGTGCTGGCAATTCAGGCATGCGTTGTGGATCTGGCTTATTGCTTATATTATGTTAATTGGGTTTCCAAATTACATGAGAATTTGCATGTCTGCATGTAAAATGCCTCAGGTCCCTGCCCCCAGGTGACTCTAATTGGTAAATAAAGTTGCTGGCAAACAATGACTGGGCAGGGAGACAGAGGCAGGACTTTGGATTTTCCAGGCAAGGAAGCCCAGAGAATAAGAAAGATGTGGTACCACCATGCTGGGGCAGCAGAAGGATCAGGCTTGAGGACAGAGAGACTGCCAACATGTAAGAGTTGGCTGTTGTGGCTCTAGAGGGCTGCAGGCCTGGGTCTGGTGTGGCCAGGTTGGAATATAGGTTTTAGTAAGTAATAATCAGGAATATTAGAGGGGAATGTGCTAGCTGCATGGAGTATTAGAAGTGTACAACCATTGAGCTGTTTAAGGCCTATTAAAAAGTCTCTCTCTCTCTCTCTCTCTCTCTCTCTCTCTCTCTCTCTCTCCCTCCTCCTCTCCCTCTCTCCCTCTCTTCCTCTCTCCCTCTTTCCCTCCCTCTCTCCTTCCTTTCCCTCTCTCCTTTCCTCTCCCTTTCTCCCTCTCTTCCTCCCTCTACCTTCTTCTCTCCCTCTCTCCCTCCCTCCCTCTCCCCCTCTCTTCCTGTCTCCCTCTCTCCCTCCCTTTCCCTCTCTCCCTCCCTCTCCCTCTCTCCCTCCCTCTCCCTCTCTCCCTCCCTCTCCCTTTCTCCCTCTCTTCCTCCTTCTCTCCCTCTCTCCCTCTCTCCCTCTCCCTCCCCCCCCCCTGTGTGTTTCATTTGAGAATCCAGAGCATTTTGTCAGGTGGTGAGCAACACGTGCCACAGCCACTGGCGTGGTGATTTGAGTAGAGCACCCATGCCTGTTTATAGTGTGCTGGGCTTGAAAGCTTCCAGGAAGCTGGGCAAACAGTCTAGCAACCGGGCCAGACCCCAAGGCCCTCTTGCCTCCTGAAGAACATCTCTACTGTTCGCTGTCACACTGGATATGAAGCAGAGTGTAGGGCTTCTTTTCTTGTCATTGGGAAAACCCATTAATTTTCAACTTCCAAAAATATGCTAAAGTATACACAAAATTTACTTCTAATATTGTAACTTTTTTTTTTTTTTTTGAGATAGGACCTTGCTATGTATCCCAGGCAGGCCTCGCTCAGACTTGTGGTCCCAGTGCCTCAGCTCCAGAGTGCTAGGATGAGAAGTGGCTTCACCATGCCTAGCTTGGGCTAAATGTCATCTTGAGTATGGTGGGTGGCATTTGTAAACTCACAATGCTGTACATTTCCCATTTTTGGAGTTTAACTCTGTATCCGTTAAACAATAACTCCTTTACTCTCCTATCCCATCTCCTGGTAACTCTTAGGTCCTCTTGTCTTTATAAATTCCTGCTCTAGGACATCAAACAAGTAGAGCCACGCTGTCTTTATCCTTTTATGTCTGACTTCTTTCGGTTAACATCATCTGCTATATCACTTCTATTGGAACCCCAACCTTTTAAAAGATGAATGAAACTATTTTATATCACATCACATTTTGTTTAATCTGTGGATGACATGTTTGCTTTGTTTCTGCCTATAAGTTGTTAACAATAAAGTTTCTATAATCACTGATTTGAGTGAGCAAGTGTTGGTTTGAGCATCTACATGCATTATCATTATCACCTTTAACATTGTCACCACCATCATCATCATCACTATCACCATCAATACCATCATAACCATTGTCCTCTTCTGAACACTAATGTACAACTGTTTGCCTGAGCGCCTGAACTCCCCATCATCATCACCACCACTACCACCACCACCGTCATCTGAACACTGGTGTGCCAGTGTCCGTCTGAGCCTCTGATTTGTCGTCGTCTCGTCTCGTCTCGTCGTCGTCGTCGTCGTCGTCGTCGTCGTCGTCGTCGTCGTCGTCGTCATCATCATCATCATCATCATCATCATGTAGTGTCTACTTACAAACAGACTTGATGGAACACTCAGCTGTCCTGTTTAGGTTTTGTGGAAGTGTTACCTGTTTTTCACAGTGGCTCTACAATTTACAATACCACCAGTAAGGTACAGATGTCATTTCTGTGCTATCGGCCACACATTTTCGTGTTTGTATGATAGACATTCTGATGTCTGTGAAGTATCTCATTGTAATTTTAATTTGCATTTCTCAAATAACCGACAGCATTTGGCATCATTTTCTACCATCTTTGATTTTCTGCGGCCCTTCTGAGACATGTCTTCTCAGATCTATTCCCCACTTTTCACTGGGCTGTTCTGTTTCTGCTGTAGCCACTCTTCATATATTCTCTGTGCCTGTCCCTTATTAAATACATAGTTTCTAATTAAGGTTATCATCCTGGAGGTATCTTTTCACCTTTGATGGTGGCCTCTGATGAGGTCTAGCCCACCTATTTTCCTGCTGTTACCTGTGCTTTTGATGTTGTTTGGACATCACTGCCAAAGTGGTGAAGAGATTTCCTCCATAAGAGGTTAATAGTTTTAATCACTTACAGTTTGATCATTTGTTTTTTTAAAAAAAATGCTTGGGATAGGACCCAGGGTCTAGCATATTCTTGGGGATCATTCTGATTGGCCACACCTTCAGCCTTCATTTTCATCCATTTGATTAATTTTTATATATGATTTATATAGGTACCTAACTTTGTGCTTCAGTATGTAGCTATCTGATTTTCCAACAGTGTCCAGAGAGAACTTCCCTTTCCCACTGGATGGAGTTGAAACTGCATGCATTAGCTTTCTCACAGCTGTGACCAAACACCTGGCAAGAAGATATTTAGAGGAGAAAGGGATTTATTTGGCTCCTGGCTTAAGACAGAATGCTGTCCGTTATGGTAGGGAAAGCCTGGGGTGGGGGGATGTGAGATCATTGGTTATCTGGCATCTGTAATCAAGAAACAGAGTGGGAATGGGCTTAGGCTATAAAACCTCAAAGTTTACCTCCAGTGGTCCTCTTCCTTTGGCGAGGTTCCTTCTTTTAAAAATCCACAATCTTCCAAAGTAGTGTGACCACTTGAGGTCCAAAGGTTGAGATATATGAACCCACAGAGAACACTTCTCATTTAAGTCACAACATCACCCTGGTCAGAAAGGTCTTGGCCTTGGATTGTTCTTAGGTATGCTGGGCTACTGCAGTGGTGCACACCTCTGACCTTATGACATCACTGCGTGGTGATGGTTACTGTACCTTAGCAGGGAAGTTTGAAATCAGGAACTGCAAGGAAGTCTCATTCTACCTCATGCAATGAAGACTGAAGTGTAGGTTAGACCAACAGCAGCTGATACAACGGTGACAGCAGGAAGCTATTTTGAAAACCAAAACCTCTCCTGGGCTCACCCATGTTCTAGGCTTCCTCAGAGTTTGTGCCCCATCCCCCTTTTGTTTAGTTTGACAAGTGGAGGAAGAGCCCGGATAAAGACCAAAGCCAGTGCTGGTTGATTAGGAATTGGTCTGTGGTTTTTGGAGGATATTTTGAAATAAGAATCATAACCACAAGATGGGCCACCATTTGACCTAGGACAAACCTAGACAGAACAGGAACAAACAGACTTGTGCAAAAAAAAAAAAAACTCTTACAACGATGTTCCATCCAGCATCATTATGTTGCCATAGCAATAAACAACAAGACTTTGAGTGGCGTTGGTTAAATTATAGAGCAACTGTTCACGGGGATACCAGGTGGCTATTTGAAATGAGTTGTTGGAGAATATTTGTAGACATGAAAAGATGGTAATGATAAGTATTTTAAAATTTTAAAAACCTGTGATATGTACTATGCAATTTCATAATTGTCAGATTGGAGCACCGTAAAAGATACATATGCGTGCCCGTGCATACACGCGCACACACAAAGTATAGACCCCATTATTCATAACAGTTATACCAAGTCTGCCTCTCCAAGTTGAGTCTGAGACCAGAAGTGATGTGAGAACATTTATTTGAAGGAATTGGAAAGAGACCATGGAAATTGGCAGAAACAAATGTGGTTGCAACATAGGGCCCATGTTCGACAGTGCATGGCCTCAGCCTAGTCCCATAGAGAAAACCATGGGTGTAAATTGCACCTAAGGTTTGTTCAAATCAAAGGCAAGAAAGGAAATTAGGCCTTCAAAGTCCTTTACCAGTGGTCACCAGTAAAGGCCATTTTGAGGGATTACAAGCTCCCAAGTACTCTAGTGACTCAGCTGAAGTCAACTGACGTCAGCTACTGAGGAGCCAACATGGGTCGAGTCAGGGATTCAGAAGCATACTGATGCTTAAGTGTGTGAAAGAGACACAAGAGACCAGAGGGCTTGACATAGTGGCTCACACTTCTGAGCCAAGAATCTAGGAGGCAGGGGGTAGCCTGGGCTACACAGTGAGCTTAGGCTAGCCTGGACTGTGAGATAGTGTCTCATAACACAACACAACATAAGAAATCAAAACAAAACAAAACAAAACAAAACAAAAGGGATCTCAAGATGTTTGGATAGAGACCCTGTTTAGTGGTCTATAATTTTTTTTATAGATAAGAACTGAATTATTTTGTGATAGTTTGGCATTTAAAACTACATATGGACACAAATGTCTGTTAAAGTCTTCTTCAGTCTTACATTTGTTTCACGGAATTATGCTTAGTATTGTAAGGAAAGAAAGCTCTTTTAGTCCACACAGTACTGCCTCTTCTGCAAATATCTTAATGAAGCTATGCAGCTCTAAAGACCTCATTCCAGACAGTGATCTGCCATTAATAGTAATAAATATAATGGAGACACTGAAGGAAGCTGCAGCAGTTGTGACCGTGCTGTGCATTAGAGTTAATGATAATCATGGCAAGGTGCTGGATTGACCAATGACCTAGAGAGATAGGTGACGTTCATGTGATATGTGTTATTTCATAAGACCCTCCCAGTGGTCCTGTGAGTTAGGAATGGGGACTAAGTTCATTTCCTGGATGGGCAAACCAAGGCCAAAAGAACCTAAGTCACTCTCTCCAACAAGGCAGTAGAAGGCACAGCTTGGGCTCTGCCAAGTTCTCCCCTGTACCATGTTCTCAGGAGTCTGCATTGAGAAGGTGCTGAGTCACGTGCTTCTGGCAAGGGCATCTTTAGCCAGGGAAGTCTTTGATCCTGACGAAGGCCGTAAGCTCTTCCTTGTTGCATGTGATCCTAGGAATACTTCTCAGCCACATTTTACCAGCCTTGTTGAGCAAACATTTTCAGCTTCATTCTGTTACCTACTCTTGGGATGTGTGTGTAATTTTATGAACAAAACTCCATCATTGTTCCACGAAGAATACCTGTCCTGGTACATGCTGGGGTTGAACACAGAACAGTATTCAAACTTCCATTATCTGTGCTCCTGACATGTGCTAAAAGTGATCAGAGGCCAGGAAGCAGAATGGAGCTGAGAAAGCATTTTTAAGGCAGCTCAAGGAGGTGATCGTATTAGAAATTGTCAAGTGGGATTAAAAGGGTGACTTCCTTCTGGTTTACCTGTTCCCTCCCATTGTGAGTTTGAATCTAAATTTCTGACTTAGGACATGACACAGGCTGACTGGAATTGTGCTCATGTATGGTTTAACTCAGGCTGAGAATTTCAATGCAAAGATTAATTTGTACCACTTTCAGAACTTTCTAGATTCATTTGCTTATGTATGAGGGCAGCTGGGGGATAGAAACCCAGTCAGGCTGAATCTAACGTTAGTTGAATTACTCAGACACCCATTTTTAAAACTGTTCCATTCCTTTTGGACTTGTGGTTGGTTTACTGCCCTCTGATGATCACTTTCTGCCTGACTGATGACTACTAATTTTGGTAGCAGTACATGAATGTCCATCACAAGCAGAAATAAACATGTAAGTTGCAGGACCCATGATTCCCTTTCCCAAATGTGCATTGTTTTGAAATACAGTCTTGAAAGGTTTTATTATGTTCTAGATAGGTAACATGTCAGTTTTGAGATTGTTCTGGTTCTGTCATACAAAAGAGATAAAAGGGTACTAAAGAGAGTGGAGGAAGCCCGAGAAGCCAAGAGTGGTGGCTCATGTCCCCCTGACAGGTGCACCGAACAGACTAACATCTGCAGAGGAAGAAAGCAGACACTTAGAAATGGGGAGGGGCGGGAATTACAGCACCCAGAGGCTGTTAAGCTATTCAAGGAAATCAGCTGGAAACTGACTGTGGATGTGTCAATCTAGAGATGGTGGCAAGTCAGAGAGTGTGCATGGAATCCGGGCAGACTCCTTTCCTCCTCTACTTTCAGTCCATTGGCGTTGATTTGGAACTCAAAGCATGGCAGGAAGCCTGGAGGGTGCCAAGCCACATTGTCCTGCTGGGAAAATGAGCACTTCAAATGTAAACAGTCCCTCCAAACTGCGTGTGCTCAAGGCAAATGGATTTGGGAGCTCTCACCCCTGTGCTCCTGGGATGGGTGCTCACTGGGGTGTCTTGGAGACCGGGGAGCATAGCGTTCTCTTTCTGTACGTTTTTTTCCCAGGTAAACAAACTGAGGCTTAGAGTGGATAAAGATTTTTGGTGATAGTTCAATGTAATCTTTATGCAAATATGATAAAATTCCTAATTGGCTCCTTGTTGTATTGCTGGTTTGAGCAGATTTCAGTTTTCCTTAAGGCTGTATTACTTCTTTCATGAAGCCAAATATTGATGATGTAACATGAGCTGTTAGGAATAACCGGAACGATGTGTGTAAAATACACTTAACAAATGAATTGCTTTGAGCACCCATTATTTATGCCTTGGGTAATGTCTGAGGGGCTTCTGACTTTGCTTTCTGCCCCTAGATGACAGCGATCTGGTCTTTACTGAGCACTCTGTGCAAATTCACTCTACAAATTCCTCATTTTTTTGAACACCCCAAAGAGACAGGTGCAACTTCTGCCTCCATCATGAAGGGGTTAAGGAGAAACTGAGTAATGAGTCTAAACTCATACATCTGGTGCATGGTGGATCCCGATACATTCAATTGTTTTCTCAATACATATTTATTAAGTATACACTGTGCTAGAGGCAGGGAACACAATGAAAAAGAAGACAAGAGTCTCTGTCCTGGTAGGCTGTGTGTACAGTGTTTGGAAGGTAGCAATAAAGACTGAGCTCTGATGAGGAGGATCTGAGTGACCTGGGTTAGTGCAGGATGTGAAGAAGTCCCTAGGCTGAAGGCCATTCTTACAGTAGGCTTGCTGTCTGTGCCTGTCTGTCAGTCCATTAACAAACTGTGCTGGCTTCAATTCTTCTCCTTGGCAATTTTCATCCAGCATTCTGCCAGCTTGTCTGACAGCCATGCTCCCTGACAGATGTGTTTTCTCTAAGGAGGGCATTTGAAATCATTTCCTAGAATGAATCTTTTCTTTGACCAAAGGCTTGGTGATGTTCCCATGGCCAACTGCAAAGCAAAGGCTGTATGCAGGCGTGTGTGTGTGTGTGTGTGTGTGTGTGTGTGTGTGTACACATGCACATGTGAGTTTGGCCATCTGTCTGTCTGTCTGATGGTTGTGAGACATGTCACTTTCAATTACATCTCCCAACTTCCTTCTCATTTTTGGTTTCTTTAAGCAGAGTGTGTTGTTCCAGGAGACAGGAAGTGAAGCTGTTGAGTTTCTAGACTTGAAACACACTCACTCTCTTCTCTGCTTAACCACAGTCAAAGAAAGCCATTCAACATCAGGGATAATTAATAACTGAGGGGTCAGGCACATCCAAGAGAATTAGCAAGACCCCTTTCAGGAAGCGGAAAGACAAGGCACATCCTTGGACCTGAAGGACTTTGATAATGCAAAGAGAGGTACAGCAATTTTTCTTCATTATCCCCCTCTGTTTGGTGTGATTAAACTTTGTGTGACCCTGGGCTAGAACTAGAGACTCAAAAAGCACCTATCTATTCTGGGCTGGAGAGGGTGGGTATGAGCAGCTGCAGTGTAGGCATAAGGACCTGAACTCAAATCTTCGAACACTAATGTGAAAAGCTCGAATGCTCACAAATGCCTGTAACCCTGCATTAAGGGTCAGAGACAGAAGAGTCCTTAGAGCTTGTTGGTTGGCAACCGAAACAGCAAGCTTCAGCCTCTGTGAGAGACATTATCTCTGAAGAAAGAAGTCAGAGCGAAATAGAAGAATCCTGACACTCTTCTCTGGCCTCATGTGTATGCACCTGTATACATATGTGCACATACCAAACATACAGCAATGACATAACAATAACAATAACAATAACAGTGCATTGGAAAGCACCCGTTCAACTTTCCTTCTTACATCAGGGTTCTTACTGCAGTGTGAGAAAAACATCAGTAACTTTAGTGTTGAGTACACTAATTTACTAGTCTGTACAGTGTCTGTCCTGTGTATCAGAGTCCCACAGAGAAGCAGAACAAACTTATCATCCATCCATGTATGTATGTATGTATGTATGTATGTATGTATGTATCTATCTATCTATCTATCTATCTATCTTCTATCTATCTACATATCTATCATCTATCCATCTATTACCTATTTATCATTCATCTATATATGTACTATGTGTCATCAGTCATCTATCTACCTATGCATGTATCCATCATCTGATGGTACATCTATCACTTCATCATTATTAGTCTATCAATCATATATCTACACATTCATGTCCCCATCATCTATTATCCATTCCTATTTATTCACCAATCTATCATCTAATCTGTCTACTCATGTATCATCTATCTATTGGTCTATTGGTCATCTGTCAATGTGTTTATTCAGAAGCATAAGCTCCTGTGATTACAGAAGCTGAGAAGACCCACAATTACAATTGGAAAGCTAAAGAACCAAGAAAAGCGCTGAGATCATTTCAGTCTGATCCCAAAGGCTGGAAACATATGGGAACAATTAGCACACATCTTAGTCCAGATCATAAGGCCCAAGAACCAGAGGCACTGGCATCTGAAGGCTGCAGATGTTAGCTATCCCTGGTCAAGGAGTAAGAACAAATCTCCCTTCCCTCATCTTTCTGTTCTACTCAGGTCTTCCATGGACTGAGTGGTACCTGTTGTGCTGACAGGGTCTTCTTCACTTAATCTACTGGCTCAAAAAACAATCCCTTCCAGAAACACCCTTGTTGTTTTATTCAGAACATGTGTATTTAACAACTATTATTGGTGCTGCTTATCCAGGTCATGTTGATGTTTGCAATCAAATCATAAACACTTGTGAAATGTTGAGGACATGAATGAATGAATGAATGAATGAATGAATGAATGAATGGATGAATGAATGGGTGAATTAATGACTTGAGGTCCATGAGAAAGCACAAAGCTTGGGTGTGCTTTTGGTGAAGTATGTTGTTAAACGCTGCTCCGATGGCCATTTTCACTATGTGAATCCTATCGATTCATGAACATGGGAGATCTTTCCATCTTCTGAAATCTTCAATTTCTTTCTTCAAGTTCCTGAAGTTCTTGTCAAAGATATCTTCTACTTGCTTGATTAGAGTTACACCAAGGTATTTTATAATATTTGTGCCTATTATAAAGAGTGTTGCTTCCCTAACTTCTTTTTCTGTCCATTTATAATTTGTATAAAGGAGGACTACTGATTTCTTTGAGTTAATTTTATATCCAGTCATTTATGTTGTTGAACAACTCGCCAAGTTCTCTGGTAGATTTTTTTGGGGTCTCTTATGTATATTATCATATCTGTGAATAGTGATACCTTGACTTCTTCCTTTTCAATTTGTATCTCCTTTTGTTGTCTTACTGCTCTAGCTAGAACTTCAAGTACTATATTGAATAGTTAGGGAGAGAGGGGCATCCTTGCGTTGTTCCTGATTTTAGTGGAACTGCTTCAAGTTTCTCTCCATTTAATTTGATATTGGCTATTGGCTTGCTGTATATTGCTTTTATTATGTTTAGGTATGTGCCTTGAATCCCTGATCGCTCCAAGACTTTTAATATGAAGTGGTGTTGAATTTTGTCAAAGGCTTCTTTTAAAGCAATCTACAGATTCAGTGCAATCTCCATCAAAATTCCAACACAATTTTTTACAGACCTTGAAAGAGCAATTCTCAACTTCATATGGAAAAACAAAAACCCAGGATAATCAAAAGAATCCTGAACAATAAAATAACCTCCGGAAGAATCACCAACCCTGACCTCAAGCTGTATTACAGAGCAGTAGTGATAAAAACAGCACAGTATTTGTACAGAGACAAACCAGTTGATCAATGGAATAGAACTGAAGACCCAGATACAAACCCACACACCTAAAGACACTTGATTTTTCACAAAGAATCCTAAACCATACAATGGAAAAAAGGAAAGCATCTTCAACAAATGGTGCTGGTCTAATTAGATGTCTACATGTAGAAGAATGCAAATAGATCCACGTTTATCACTCTCTACAAAACTTAAGTCCAAGTGGATCAAGGACCTCAACATAAAATCAGATACACTAAATCTAATAGAAGAGAAAGTGGGAAATAGCCTTGAATGCATTGGTAAGGAGACAATTTCCTGAACAGAACACCAAATAGCTCAAGATTTAAGATGATCAATTGACAAATGACACCTCATGAAACTGAAAGGCTTCTGTAAGGAAAAGGACACTGTCAATAGGACAAAATGGAAGGCTACAGATTGGGAAAAGATCTTCACTGACCCTACATTTGACACAGGGCTCTGGTTCAAAATATATAAAGACTCAAGAAGTTAGACACCAACAAACCAAATAACCCAATTAAAAAATAGGATACAGAGCTAAGCAAAGAATTATCAATAGAGGAATCTCGAATGTCCAAGAAGCACTTAAAGAAATGTTCAATGTCTTTAGTCATCAGGGAAGTGCAAATCAAAATGACCCTGAGATCCCACCTTCCACCAATCAGAATGGCTAAGATCAAAAACTCAGGTGACAGCATATGCTGGCGAGGATATTGAGAAAGGAAAACACTTCTCCCTGCTGGTAAGATTGTAAACCCCCACACCACTCTGAAAATCAATCTGGTGATTCTTCAGAAAATTGGAAATAATTCTACCCGAAGACCTAGCTATACAGCTCCTGGGCATACACCCAGAAGACGTTCTGCCATGCTCAACTATGTACATAGCAGCTTTATTTGTAATAGCCAGAAACTGGTAACAACCCGGATGTCCCTCAGTTGAAGAATGGATACAGAAAATGTGGTTCATTTACACAGTGGAATACTATTCAGCTGTTAAAAACAAGGACATGAATTTTGTAGGCAAATAGATGGAACTACAAAATATCATCCTGAGTGAAGTAACCCAACCCAAGTAGACATGCATAGTATATACTTACTGGCAAGTGGATATTAGCCACAATGTACAGAATACTCATGAGATACCCTGCAGACCCAAAGAAGTTAAACAAGAAGGGTCAATCAAGGAGGCTTGAATCCTTAGAAGGGGGAATAAAATAGTCATAAAAAAGCAGATGAAGGGAGGGAACTGGGCAGGAGAAGGGATGGGAGAGGAATGGGGGTTCAGGATCAGGTGTGGTGAGAGACAGGAGAGAGGGCCAGGAGAATGAATCTCTGGAGATCTGTAGCTGGCAGGTTGGGGTGTGTGTGGGAAACCCTTAGGAAGTCCCAGAGACCTGGCATGGGGAGACTCTCTGAAGTCAGTGCAGGTAACTGTAGCTTAGATGTCTAAGAGTGAGAACATAAAACCTGAAGACATCTCATCCCGTAACCAGCCAGTCAGGACTCCCAGAGAGAGAGATAAAGACGCCAATCTACCCACAACACTTTCGACCCCAAATTTTTCCTGTCTAAAAGAAATGAAGAGACAAAGATGTAGCCGACTGAAGGCATGGTCAACCAATAACCAGTCCAGCTTGAAACCCATCCCATGGGCAAGCACCAATCCCTGACACTATTAATGATACTCTGTCATGCTTACAAACAGAAGCCTAGCATCAGTGTCCTCTGAGAGGCTCTACCCAGCAGCAAATGGAAACAGATACAGGGACCCACAGCTAAACACTGGATGGAGGTTGGGGACTCTTATGGAAGAGTTGGAGGATGAATTGAAGGCCCTGAAGGCGATAGAAACTCCACAGAAAGACCAACAGAGACAACTAACCTGGACCGCTGGGAGTTCTCAGAGACTGAGCCACCAACCCAAGAACATACACAGGCTGAAATGAAGCCCCCAGCACATAAATAGCAGATATACAGCTCAGTGTCCATGATTGCCTTGTCTGGCCTCAGTTGGAGAGACTGTATCTGATCTGGCAGAGACTTGATATGCCAGCATAAGGGAATAGCTGGGGGAGTGGGCACCCTCTCAAAGGAGAAAGGGGTGGGGAAGGGAGGTGGGACTCTGTGAGGGAGGGACCAGGAGGGGGAGTAGCATTTGAAGTGTAAATAAATAAGCTACACTGAGAATAGGGGTGTTGTTGTCTGTAAACATTTGCTTTTTTATTTTATTATATTTTATTATTGAGAGACAGAGAGAAACACACACACACACACACACACACACACACACACACACACACACACAGAGGGGGACAACTTGTAGGAGTCAGTTCTCTCTACCATGCAGATCCTGAGGATCCAACTCAGCAAATCAGGCTTGATGGATGATGCCACGCGCCTTTACCCGCTGCACCGTCTCCCAGTTCCCACATTATTACTAATCAGCTCAATTGTTACTGTGATAAAACATTTCCCGCAAACAACTTAAAAGGAGGAAAGATTTGTTTTGCTTCCTTGTGGTTTCAGAGTTCAGTCCATGTCGGAGGGAGGCTGGTGGGTAGGAAGGCAATGTGGAACAGTGACAGTAAGGGGCCAGGATAAGAATGTGTTCCCTCCAGTGACCTATGTCCTCTGTCCAGTCCCTAGCCTCCTTGGGTCCACTGTCTGCCAATCAGTCTATTCAAATTTGGTCCTACCAATGGATTAAACCACTGGAGAGGTCAGCTCCTTCCTGGTGTGAAACATCCCATAATAGGGTGGGCTCTGCCAATCTCCCAGCAGCATCTAAATCTAGTCAAGCTGGAATCAGATAAACCCTCGAAGACTTGATTGGGTAATGTAAATGAAAGATAAGAAGAAGGAGAGGCAGGGAGTCATAGCAACTTGGAAAGATTTGGATTCAGGGACGTGACGTGACCTTAGACCTTAGACCTTATACTCTGTCACTACTCATGCTAGAGAATTGCCACAGGTAGATATTATGCACCAACTCTGAAGCTTGAGCACGCATTGTAATCATCTGGGAGACTCCTCACAGCCCAGATCAACAGACCTACTCACCTCACGGAGCTCCTGATTCCACAGGTTGCAGGAATTTGTACACCTCACTGTTCCTCCTGGGATGCTGATGCCTCTGGCCCAGGTACCACCTCTGAAGGCCGCAGCTTAGAACCTGGACTCTGACTTCAAGCCACTTGAGTTTTTAGCTGCCAGATAAAATATACTCCAACTTGAATGTCACATAAACAACATTTATTTATTTATTTCATATGTGTCTGGCCTCACCTGCTGTGTCTGGCCGTGCTGTTGGTGTTACCTTTCAGCACTGGGCAATCTGGAGCCCTGGCATCTAAAGCAAGCCACTTGAGCTCTGCAGGCTTCTGTAGCCCTGAGTACAAATGGAGGCTGTAACAAGGCCACCCATCTCAAGTCACCAGACTGATGAAATAACCCTACGAAGACCCTAGCACGGAGTGACGCCTGTGGTGGGCACTCGATAAATGTCCACCATTATTATTCACCATTAACAGCAGGTGAGTAAGATTTTGGAGGAAAAAAGAAAGCATTATGCAGAGAGTGTTTTGTGAAAAAATTTTATGATTCAGGCTTTTAAATTTTAAACTAGGAAATATTTCTCTCATTTGAAAAGGTCCTTTCAGCTGCCCTCTCTTCCTATTTATTTAATAGTTGATGATGGGGGAAAAATAGATTGACTGATTGCATTGAAACTCTCTTTAAAAAGATCTCACCCTGACCCAAGGCAGGATCAAACTGCCCTCTCTGTGGTGTGTCTGAGTGTTCCTTTGCTGAGAAACTGTCAAAGGAGGACCCCAGGAGGACCCCAGAAACCCGCTGGCAGGAAGTAGGCCCAGTCCCTCTCTACCTACTGCTGCCTATGAATAGCATCAGGGAGCTTGATAGGCAATGCTGAGCTGTGTAAGATTTGGAGAAAGGGACTCAAGAGAGAGAGAGAGAGAGAGGCAGGAGGAGAGGCAGAGGGGATGTGAATGAGTCTTTGTAATATCTGGGGTTCACTGCAGCTGTTGGAATTAAGCTTTTCCCTCATTATTTCAAACCAACATCCATCTTGATACGTGAGCATGGTTTTCTGTGCACCACAGACCCATCTGGGAGCTGGGGAGGCAGTTAAGACCAGAGTGCGCCAGGAGGCTGGTTGCTGCGAGAAAGTATTGGACTGAAATGTCAGCACATTTCTTTGCTTTTTGAGAAAACAAAGCAGACTAGATCAGTAATTTTCAACCTGAAGGTTGTGACCTATAAGTGGGTCATGAAATCAATTTAAAGGGTCATAGCCAGGTTGTTTTGTTTTGTTTTTTTCAGAAAAGAAATGGGAAATGAAATGAATTAAGTGCACAGAGCTCAGTGCCTCACACAAAGCAAGGATGAATGCTGTGTTCTGAAGCTTTGGATACATTTTGTTTATGATAAAGATGAAATGTGCACACATTTAAATATGTAATGCCTCATGGGGGCATGGCCAAAAGAATTGGAAAGTCTTGTGATCTCAAGCAATCGATAAGACCTTAACATTGTGACGGAGCAGGGCTGAGACTGAATTCTAAATATGGGGAATTCGGTCTCCGAGGGACATTTGGCGATGTCTGGAGACTTTCTGAGGGCATCTAATGGGTGGAATCCGGGGGTCTCACTCATCTTTCCATTTGCTGTGATAGAATACTCTGGCAAAAGCAACTTAAGGACAGAGGGCCTTGCTTCAGCTCACGGTTCCAGGTCACAGCCTATCACTACAAGGAAGTCAGAGTCAGGAGCTTCAGGCAAATGGTCTCATTGTACCCAGAACAAGAAGTGAGAACAACAGATTCTTGTGTTCAGCTTCTTTTTATACAACTCAGAATCCCATCCCAGTCTTCCCCTCCATTACCTTCATCAAAATAAAGTCCCGCAGGCCCTTCTCCTAGGTGACTACAGCTCTTACCAAACTGAAAACTCAAGTGAACGATCACCATCACTGTAGAGACATCTAAGCATTGCATATAGGATGGCCTGGAGAGTAGATAATTCTTTGATCCCTGATGTCAGTCACATGGATACTGAAGAGTTGTGTCTGAAGAATATTCGTGGATGGAAGAACAGGTGACCGTAGCCTTGAACATGAGTTGTTGAATACCACCTAAGGAATGGGAGGTAAATCCCATCCTCCTCCAGATGAGATTGGTCAAGGATATTCCAAGGTCACATTCAAATCCAGGAATTCTAGCTCTAGGTCTCACAAGTCAGCTTCTTCTGTTTTCTGTAGCCGAGTATCCACCACATTTGCACCTCTGTACATCCACCCTCCCCATGACCACCGCCACCACAGCAGTCACAGCGCTGTTTTTTAAACGTCCTAAGCAGACTCTTTCTCCGCTCAGCAGTCATTCCCCATTCTCAGCCCCAGGTGACCTCGGATCTCTTTTCCTGTCTCAGCGAATGCGCTTATTCGAGATGCTTCTGTAATGCAATCCTATCTTATCTGCTTCTTTGTGTCTGGCCGCCTTTACTTAGCAGAATGTGTCTGAGCTTCAAATATGTTGTAGGACGTGTCAGAATTTCATTTCTTTTTATGGCTGATTAATATTCTGCTGTGTGGATACATCACACTCTGTTTATCCGTGTGTCTCTTGATGGCTGCGAGGACTGTTTGCCTCTCTTAGCTGCTGTGAGCAATGCTGATAGGAAACAGAAGCCTCTGTGTACCGAGAGGGAAGAGGGATTGTGCCACCAGAAGAGAAGGAAATTAGATTTTGCTTATGGTCCTGGACAGTCACCAGTCACCTCACTTATGCTAGTCCCTGAGATCTTTGCAGCATCTGAACGCCTCTGCTGTCATGTGTATGAAGAACAGAGAGGAGGAGTCTCCTGACCAGGGTCACTCCACTAATGAAGGCACATCACTCATCACGTGGGAGAACTGTGCTGCAGAACTCTGCACAACGGCTGAGAGCGGATCTGGAGCTGCACTTACCTCTAATTTGCATGGAGGTTTCAGTAGTCAAAGTCCCAATACAAAGCACGACTTCTGGGTGCTATATTTAGGCCTCTGTGAAGGCGCCTCAAGTGAGAATAAGGATCATGTTCATTGTGTAAGAAAAAAAACCTTTTTTTTTTTCCTCCTGAGATTCAACACCTGGACTTTCACTCACTCTCTATGTCACGATGGATGTTTCTTTCACAGCTCCTTCGTTTAACCTGCACTGGGAGACCAGCTACCCTGCCAGTTGCTGCTTTGGGCACCAGTATGATAATGAACAGAAGGGAGTGAGTCCCTGCCCATAAGGAGTGGACATTTGACTGGGTTAGTGAGGTGACAAGCTGGTGAGTAAGGTCATGAGCTGTTCAGACAACGGTAAGTGTCAAATCTACCCTTTGACTTGTGACCTGACACCCAAATCCCAGGATGTCAATAAAAACAAGATAGCACTCCCTAGGCATGGAGGGAAACCCAGCTCTAGAAACAGTGCCTTGATATCACGAATCGAGCGTGACATTGTCTTCCTGTGACCCTCGGGTCCATGTTGAGCAGGGCACATCCCATCTTCACATCCTGCTTTCCCCAGTAGAACATCTGGAGGGTAGACAAGATGGCTACTCATCACTGTGGTAAGTGTGACTGTGTTTGAAACCATCATGGCAGCTTCACCAGGCATGTAGGGAGGGGATTTCCGAAGAGGCGAATCTGAGAAGGAAAAACCCTCCTGGAGTATGGGTGGTATCATCCCAGGTCTGGGGTCCTGGACTGACTGAAAAGGAGAGAGGAGAAAGAGAACGAAGTCCTTGCATCAACCTCTCTGCTTTTAGTGGATGCAGTGAGACCAGCCTCCTCACATCCCTGCTGCTGCAGTTAGTGGCCATCTCACCACACCTTCCTCACCTGTAGCTGAGTCTTCAAAGTGGGAGTCTGAAGAAAGCTTCCCTTCCTTAAGGTGCTTCTTATCAAGGTTTGGTCACAGCAACAAGATAGTAAAGAGCAGAGTGACCTATGAGGGACACCTACAGGGTGGCCTCCTCGGTGGAAACCAGCAGACTTCCTCTACAGAAGTAGATATAGTAACTTAGCTTTTAAATATATATTTTATTATTATTATTATTTTTTTGGTTCTTTTTTTCGGAGCTGGGGACTGAACCCAGGGCCTTGCGCTTCCTAGGTAAGCGCTCTACCATATTTTATTATTTTTTATGCGTATGTGCATATACACATAGTTACAAGTGGTTGTGAGTCACCTGATAAGGGCACTGAGAGCCAAGCTCTGGTCTGCTGGAAGAACACTGCTCCCTTAGCTGCCAGGCTACACCTCCAACCCAGTAGTTTAATGTTTGTGTTACTGAGTCTCTGTGGCAACCTCTCAGCTCTGTGATCATAACACAAACTCATCTCACATGATATGTAAATGTGCTGATATGGTGGAGTTCTAGCCAATCATTACTCCTGGTCTTGGACATTAAATTTCATGGAGTTTTCAAATTAGAAAAGAGTAATTTTTTAACAATTAAAAAATATAAAAATAAGTGGACTGGGATGATGGCTGAGTGGGTAAGGACCCCTCCTGTGCAAGCCTGAGGACCTGAATTTGAAAACCCAGAACCCAGCAGACCAAGTAGCATGTAATCCCAGCATTCCTACAGTGAGATGGGAGAATCTCTGAAAGCCTGTGGACTAGCTAGTCCGGAGTATGCAGCCATAAAAAAGAGACCCTTACCAAATGAAGTGGAAGGTAGGGTTGACACACAAGGTTGTCCTCTGGCCTCCACATAGGCACTGTGTGGTACATGTGCATCTGTTCACATCTATGAACATACACACAGCAGTCTAGGTTAAGGATGTGGCTCAGAGGCAGAGTAGTACTTACCTGGCATAGTCAGATCCCTGACTCCCATCCCCAGCATCACAAAAACAAAACAATATGACATGTGTGGTACATAAGTTAGTGAGATTACTATCTGGCTTCTGTGGAACTGGCGCCTGGCTCTGGCAATGTTTAGCATCCCTCCCAGCATGGGTTCCATTTGTGTGTGTGTGTGTGTGTGTGTGTGTGTGTGTATGTGTGTATGTGTGCATGTGTGTGTGTGTGTGTGTGTGCATGTGTGCATGTGCCTGTATGCCTGTGCCTGCGCGCGTACGTGTGCATGTGTGTGTGTGTATTTCAGGAGTACATGTACCTTCCTGTGTGAGAGTGTCGGATACACATGCATATGGAGGTCAGAGGACACCCTCTATGTCTATTGTTGGTTTTTACCTTGCCTGAGACAGGGTCCTCCTTGTGCTTTGCTGCATACACTGGCTAGCTGGCCTGTGTGCTTTTGGGCATTCTGCTGTCTTCACCTCCCACCTCAGTGTTGGAGCAGAGATTACAGATCCATGCTAATGCCTTCAGCTTTTATGTGGGTTGTGGCGTGAACTCAAATCCTCCCACTTAAGTGGCAAGCATTTTAGCCACTGCACCATCTCCCTGGCCCCAGCGCATTAATTATTTTAAAATATATCTATAGCATCGTACGCACCAGCTTATGCTTCAGCACACACGTCTGAGAAAGTCTGAACATTTCTACCCTGATTCGATGATTAAAGGATTAACAGGGGTTCCTTAATCTCATTAACAACCAGACATTGCTCAGATTTTCCTTACTTTCTTTCACAGTTGATTTCTTTAAATCTAGGTCAAATAAGATCCACGAATGACCTTAGTATGGTTCTTAAGCTTTGTTATTAAATATCAGGCATATTGAAGTATAACTGTCATTCAGCAAATCGTACCTATTTAAGTTGTATGTTTATCATATGTATATAACCTTGAAACCACATATGTACATATTCTCCACCCCAAACATGTCTCTGTAGCCCTTAGTAGTTCCTTCCCCCAGGTCTCACCTACAGCTTCTGTCACCCCAGATCACTTTGCCTTTTGCAGAGTATACAAAGATGAATCATCCAGCAGGAGTGATTTTTTTAACCTGGCCTTCTTTCATGGTCATAATTACTTTGAGATTAATTCTCGTTAGGTGTATAAATAGCTTGTTCTTTTAGCTGTTGAATAGATTCTGTTGGATAGGCACATCACAACTCGTTTGTCTAGTCATCTATCGATGACTATTTGGATGGCTCACTGCATTGAACTCTAATAAGTAAGACTATTAAAGAATAAAAATAGTAAGCTATGGCCTGGGGGAAAAATATTTGCAAAGCATAGCGCAACCAAAGACAAATTCAGAGTACATGAAGAGATGCTCAAATGTCAATGATAAGAAAACTAACAACTTGATTAAAAATGGCTGCCCAAAGATTTAAGTAGATACTGTCTTAGTTACTTTCCTCCCTTCTCTGACAAAATACTTTGACAAAAGCAGCTTTAGGGAAAGAGTTCCAGTTCGGTGTACAGCCATCATGGTGGGGAAGTCAGGGCAGCAAGGGCTTGAAGCAGTCAACCAGATTGTGTCCACAGTCAGGAAGAAGAGAACAAGGAATGTTTTTTAGTGCTCAGCTCATGTTCCTTATTTTATAAATCCCAGGATCCTCTCTTGAGGGAATGATCTCACCTACAGTCAAGATAGCTTCCTACATCAGTTAACACAACCAGTCCCCCATAGGCATGCCAAGAGACTGATCTCCTGGGTTTTTCTAGATTCAAGTTGGCAATTAACACTATCACAACCACACCACCAAGGAGATGCAGTTTGCAAATGACCATAAGAAAAGATACCCAGTGTCTTTGCTTAAAAACAAGGTAGTATGGAAGGTGGCTCAGTGGTCAAGAGCACTACTCACTGCTCTTCTTAAGGTCCTGAATTCAAGTCCCAGTAACTACATGGCAGCTCCAACCTGTCTGATGTCACCTTCTGGTGTGTAGATGTACAGGCTGACAAAGTACCCATATGCATGAAATATATAAATAAATAAATCTTTAAAAGATAAGGTAGCATAAAAACTGAAATAGGGTCTACTGTTTATCTGTCGGAAGGGCTGAAGTTAATAAATCTGGCCAACTGAATATTGATGAAGACCTGGAACCACTTAGAATACTCATGCATGTGAGTCGGGATGGAAAATGGTATAGCCACTTTGGAAAACAGTTTGGTACATTTTCAAAAAGTTAAACACAATAGTTGGCAGAGTAATGCTGCTCCCCTAAGATACCTAAATGCAGGTCCTTTGGTTACTTTACGAAGTATTAGTTTATTTTTTTTTCTGTGACAGAATACATTTAAGGAAGAAGGGCATCATGGCTCATGGTCTGAGGTATACATTCCACTGTGGCACACACAGTCATGTTTATGGGAACATGAAGTAGCTGGTCATATTGCATCCACAGTCAGGAAGCAAAGGGTACTCAATCCGGGACCCCAGCCCACAGGAAGGTGCTGTTCACTTTCAGGGTGAAACTTCTCTTTCAGTTAAACCCATTTGGAAAAATCTTTTTGAACATACCCAGATGTATGTCTTCTGGATGAATCTTCTAACCTCAGTCAAGCTGACAATAAAGATGACACGCAGCAAAGGGACATAGCCAATGTCCAATTTTTGAGACAGTAGAAGCTACTGTGGCTCCTTCTTATGGTCCTATATAATTACAAGGATCCTTGTAAGAAGGAGATGGGCCAGAAGTGGCAGCACACATGTTTAATCCCAACACTTGGGAAATGGAGGTTGATGGATCTCTATGAAGTTGAAGCTACAATTGACTGCAGAGTAAGTTCCAGGGCAGCCAGGGCTAGGTAGCAAGACCCCTGTCTCAAGGAAAGAGAAGGACAGAGACAGAGAGACAGAGAGTGGGGAATTAGAGAGAAGATATTACACTGTTGGCTTTGAATAAGATAAGAATGTATGGTAACAGCATATGAAAGTCTCCAGATGTTTGGACATGAAGAGTATATATTCGTCCCTGGAATTTCCCATCTGAATGTGCCTCTGCCAACATCTTGATTTCATTTCAGTAAGATATAAGATATATTCTAAACTCCTCGTCTCAAAAATTGTAGGGTAAGAAATTTGTGTTGTGTTAGCCATTAAACTCATAGTAATTTCTTACAGCATCAACGAGTTAATTCATATACCCACACGGTTACCTTTCTTAATGCTATGGACCAATTGACAGAAGCAATTTAAGGGATGAAGGATTTCTAGTGGTTCATAACTTGAGAAAGCACAATCCCCTGTGGTGGAGAAGGCATGACTAAGTTCATGATGGCATCAGGGATTTCTCAACTTGTCACTGGGAAATAAGCAAGAGAGAGCTTCAGTCAAAAGCAGGATGGGGTTATAACCTTCAGTGCCCAACCTCAGGACCCACTTCATCTAGCTAGTGTTGCTTTCAATCAACCTGCATGTATATATCTTGGTGTAGTGCACATCATTCTGCCAACTATTGTGTTTAACTTTCTGAAAATGTGCTAAGCTGTTTTCCAAAGTGGCTACACTACCTTACATCCCTACTCAGATATGTGAGCATTCTAGATCTAGAAAAGCTAAAAGCTAGTACCACAACCTTCCCACAGCTGAGAATCAAGCGTTCAAACTCATGTGCATATGGGAGACATTTTAGATTCAGAGACCCTCATTGCCCGACAGCTTCCAATCAGCGGAAGCTGTGAGATGATAAATGTTAATCTTTTACACAGCAATAGATAACTAGTACACATTGCTACCATGTTGAGTAAAGGTTTGCTTTCCTCTTCTGATGGAGGAGGGAGACAGATACCATTGTGTATCCTAACCATCCCATTTCTAGCTATTTATCCCAAAGAAAAAGAGAATGCACGTACACGTGTATACAAATATCACCAAATCTCTTTTAATCTGCAAGAATTTCCCTTCCTGGATTTCTGCCATTTATAACAAATCTTTATTGATTTCCCTCATATCCCTGATCCTCCTCTTAGAGATGTGCAGTAAATGTTAGTATTTATCTTGCTTTATGAGATGTATGCTTACATACCCTGGCATTCCTTACTGACTTCCAGATTAAAGAAACTGAGCTCCTGCAAACCATTTTTATGTGCATGTAAATACTATTTTAAGGGACTTTTTCTAGGATCCTTCAAATTCCTTGGGTAAAGATGACCCTATTTTAATGCAGGGCACCAATCTCAACTCACTGTCTTATGTACAGAAAGTGTCTGGCATTCATTTGATAAATACTATGTACTGGGGACTTGAATCGTGCCTTTGGTGAGGTTGCAGTATGATGGGTGGGATGATGCAATGAGAAATTAAGGGTATGTTATAAGTTGATAAAAGTATTCAAGGTTGTGGGGGGAAGGGTGCTAGAATGAGGTATATATTGATACATCCACATTGATGTAGCTCCCCCCAACCCAAAGAGGCTGTTTTGAAAGAATGACATTAGTATAGACACTGAACTAGATTGCTCTCTCTACCTCTTCTTGGATGCTTTTGGTAGTCTCTAATAAGATCCTGGACAGTGGGATTTCTATATATTTGTCAGGTTCCCTCTTATTAGCCTGAAATGACCCAGAGGGCAGACACCAGTGGATCCAGCAACTGCTCTTCATTTGACTCAACAGTTATTTCAGGGACACCTACTATGTCCCTTCATGAGTTCCCATATTGGGTCACAATTAATAATTGTGCATTTAGGGGGACATGTCTATTACAAGAATGGATATCCAGAAGGAAACCAGGATTTGTATGTGTGTATGTGAGTGTGTACATGCTCCTATATAAGCTTGCTTTCTCATGTATGGTAAGCACATATGATCTTGCCTGGCTTGATACATGGGTGCTGGGACTCTGGACTCTTGTCCTTTTGATTGTAGAGCCAGCACTTTGCCCATTGAGCCATCGACCTAGCACCTGCCTGTGGCTCTTGATTATTGTACTTGGGGACTGGATCTCCCTACTGCGATTCTGCTCTTGGTGTTTTTTAACTCCTTGTATGACATTTGTTGGCGACATCTTACAAGTTTGTCAAGCCACCTATGTGTATTCTTGAAGCATTTCTTTCCCCCTTCTACCCATTTCTTTCTCTTTCCAAGCTTCTCGCAGAAGATTGATCTTTCCTCTCATGTCTCAAGACAGTGTCCTCACCAGGCATATCCACATGTGACTTGTCAGCCAAGCCCCTTGTCGTCAAAGGCTCTGTACAGTTATCAGTTCAAAGGATTATGCCACAACAAGTTTCTCTTTAAACAAAATAAAATGTCACCACAAAAATTTTTCAGTTCAATATTTTAATTGGGAAAATGTCCATGTGTTTCTGTGGCCCAGGGTTACATTCAAACACAAGTTCATATCGCTTTAGTGGCTGAAGCCCAGGCTTCTTTGTCATAGATAATGTCATTCTGCTGCTGTTGTGCAATGTGTCTGGATAAGGATGGTTGCATTTCTTTTAAGTAGTGTAAAATTTTCGGCCCCCATCCCACAAGAACTTCCTTTGGATTGAGATGCAAAAGAGAAGCTGGGGACAAAACTTCCAGTAAAATTTTCTTTGACTCATTCTCCCGTAATGTCAACCAATTTGATGTGGCCTTGATGCATTCAGTGCTTTAAAGGGTATGTCAACACAATAAATTTTATGTCCTTCATAAAACTTGTGAGTGAGCTCAGTGAGAAATTCCAAGGTCTGGGAAGGCAATTAACGTTTGAAATATATATTGAGTTGTTTACTGCGACATTTTATGTGGTCATAGAGCTGTACCCTGGGATGTCACTGGGGAAGAATTTCCCTAGGAAATGCAAGGTTTGCTGTTCAAATCACATTAGCTTGTTGGATTTCTCCCCTAGAGCAGAGGAACCAGGAAAAGCCAAGGAATTTTTCTCTCCATGTTGAGGTGACTTTCCTTGGTTTCTGTTGTGATTGACAATGACCTGAGGGAATCTTTATGGTATAATTTTCCCTGACCATTTATGTATTTTGAAGATTTAAATGTAGAGAACACTTTATTATTTCATTTGACTTGAGTTTTAACCCTCGACTCTATCAATGTGGAACTTCTATCAGTCATGTTATATATCTGGGCTCCCTTCCTTCCTTTCCTTTCCTCTTAAAAACACTTTTTATTATTCTTTTTGAATGTCACATCATGTACCCCAATCCCACTCATATGACAAATGTGACATATCTGCCCTCCACTCTTGTAACCTCCCCATAAAAGAAAACAAACAAATGGTGGTGTGTCATGGTGTGTCACATCATATATCCTTTTGCCCAAACAATTTTTCTCACCAATGTTCATTGCAATGAGTCATTGGTCTGGTTGGAGGCCTCTGGCTTCTGTTACACTATCAATACTGGATCCTCACTGGAACTCCTATAGGATTTCCTCTTGTTGCCCTGCATTGTGGAGCTCCAACAGCTTTGCATCTGTAGGACTGACCCCTTACACACTCCAGAATTTCATAGTTTGGATAGATGTTAGAGTGGGCCAACGCAAAGCCCTGGATCTGAGACTGGGTGGTAGCTAAACTTATGTCAGCCTGACAGCTCTCTCACACTCATACCATTGGGGACAGTTCTCCTTTTTTTGTGCCCTTGAGACAGTTATCTCATGTCTAGACCATCAGAGCCTACTGTGCTACCCAGGAGAGGTGCAGGATCTAGTCTGCAGAGTGCCGCGGTTCAGCTCTTTTAAGTGCGATAGCCAGTGAGGGGTGGTGCCAGTTCTGCACAGCCCTCAGACATCAATATGGCCTCAGGTAGCTGCCTAGACCAGGTATGTGCACATAGCCTGGGTGGAACATGGTCCATGGACATTGAAACAGACCCCCAGTGCTTCAGGACCACAGGCCCAGACAAGGCCCCTAGAGGCAGCTTGGGTCAGGACCTCACCACAGCCTCCGGTGGCATCACAGGCTACTCACAGAAGACTGTTCCCTGCTACCTTTGAATCTCCAGTTCTGCCTCTCTTCATTGTGCACACATCCTTCTGCTTCTCTTTCTCTTCCATCTCTAGACCCTTTACCTGGCTTGTCTTAGGGGTGCCCAGGGCCTCTGGGTGTCTTCCACATGGCACTGGTGGGAGTCATATCTGGTTGCTCCTGGTCTTTATTTATTATACTGATAATTGATCAACATAGCAAACTCTTGATTTCCATTTCTTATAATGTATTTATAGTTAAGGAGATCATTATTGATCGCTTGGAGGTATGAGGAGTCTCTGAGGAACATGCTGATGCATAGGATGTGAGAAGATCCTGATGCGTCTTTTTGTGTTAGTCAGTTGTTCTTGTGTCAGTGGTGTATGGCAAACAGTGCCAGCATCTCGTTTATTTTTACAACTGTGTCTTAATTCTGTAATATAAATTTACTTCTGTGTTTATTTTTGGGTCGTGGATCTATGAGTTGAATCTGCTTCGGGCTGTAGCTGGATTTAGATATTCTCTCTCAATCTCCCGAGGCATGGTATTTCATAAGCAGTGATGGCAGTGTGAGATGCCTCTGCCTCCAAAGCTCCAAACCCACATACAGTCACATATGATCATATTCTGTTGGCCAGAGCCAGTCATATTTCCAAACTCAGTGTCCTGGGACTGGGAAGTATATTTCATTAACAGAGATTAATGACAAAAGGAAACTTTGGGAAAGCAACATTGTATGCCAAACACTGTCTATAGAAGTAAAAAAAATCAGGGGCCACGGTATTATACAAACAAAGGGCCCCTGTCTTAGCTGGGGTTTCTACTGCTGTGAAAAGACACCATGACCATGGCAACTTTTTTTTTTTTCATCTTTATTAACTTGAGTATTTCTTATTTACATTTCAATTGTTATTACCCTTCCCGGTTTCAAGGCCAACGTCCCCCTAATCCCCCCCCTCCCCTCCTGTGTGGGTGTTCCCCTCCCCATCCTCCCCCCATTGCCGCCCTCCCCCAAAACAATCACGTTCACTGGGGGTTCAGTCTTGGCAGGACCCAGGGCTTCCCCTTCCCTGGTGCTCTTACTAGGCTATTGATTGCTACCTATGAGGTCAGAGTCCAGGGTCAGTCCATGTATAGTCTTTAGGTAGTGGCTTAGTCCCTGGAAGCTCTGGTTGCTTGGCATTGTTGTACATATGGGGTTTCAAGCCCCTTCAAGCTCTTCCAGTCCTTTCTCTGATTCCTTCAACGGGGGTCCCATTCTCAGTTCAGTGGATTGCTGCTGGCATTCACCTATATGTATTTGCTATTTTCTGGCTGTATCTCTCAGGAGAGATTTATATCCAGTTGCTGTTGGCCTGCACTTCTTTGCTTCATCCATCTTATCTAGTTTGGTGACTGTATATGTATGGGCCACATGTGGGGCAGGCTCTGAATGGGTGTTCCTTCTGCCTCTGTTCTAAACTTTGCCTCCCTATTCCCTGCCAAGGGTATTCTTCTTCCCCTTTTAAAGGAGGAGTGAAGCGTTCGCATTTTGGTCATCCTTCTTGAGTTTCATGTGTTCTGTGCATCTAGGGTAATTCAAGCATTTGGGCTAATAGCCACTTATCAATGAGTGCATACCATGTGTGTTTTTCTATGATTGGGTTACCTCACTCAGGATGATGTTTTGCAGTTCCATCCATTTGCCTATGAATTTCATAAAGTCATTGACAATTTTCATAAAGTCATTGACAATTATATTTTTGATAGCTGAGTAATATTCCATTGTGTAGATGTATCACATTTTCTGTATCCATTCCTCTGTTGAAGGGCATCTGGGTTCTGGCTATTATAAATAAGGCTGCTATGAACATAGTGGAGCACGTGTCTTTGTTAGACCATGGCCACTTTTACAATGAAGCATTTAATTGGGGCTGCCTTATAGTTTCAAAGGTTTAGTCCATTGTCATGGAGGGAAGCATGCAGCATCCAAGCAGACATGGTGCTCGAAAGGAGCTGAGAGTTCAACATGTGGATCAGCAAGCAGCAGGAAGAGAGAGTGACAGTGGGTCCAGCTTGAGCTTCTGAAACCTCAAAGCGACATCCTTCCTCGGACAAGGTCACACCTCCTAATAGTGCCGCTCCCTATGAACCTATGGGGGCCATTTTCATCTAAACCACCACAGTTCCTAAGAAGTGAATGATTTCTCCACCATTCAAATCAATCTCCAAATAAAATGTAAGTTCTTTCTTTTCCTAGTATTTTATCAATAACGGTTCTGTTCTAGCAGTGGCTCGTTTTCTCCTAACAGAGGTGTGTGCTTAGTATTCAGGGTGCCCAGAAAGTCCTGGGCTGACCACAGGATGTCTACTACATGGAATTGCCTTTAACTGTCAGTGACCAGTCAAGGTATTGATAGTAAAAGACTTATGTGTTTATTCAGCTGATCAAATTGAGGTAGACTGTGGTGAGGGTGCCAGTGGGCTGCAGGAAGAATCCTAAGGTTCTAGTTCATACTCCACCACTAAATGTGCTTGGATGAGGGATGTTCTCTGGGGATAATTATGAGAACAGAGCTGGGGATGCTCTGGGGGAAGTTATTTAATGCTAACAACCATTCATCCTTCATCATCTCTCTGTGCAGAAGTCATTGTCTAAATAAGCATTCCCATTCAACTGCAGTCTAGTGATTTTGTCTCAAAGTTGGCAGATGTGGCTGGCCCCAGGGTGAAGAACAATTTACAGAAGATGCTTCAAATGTAGCATTTTTAAAAAAATCTAAAACAATTATACAGGTTCTTTAAAAATAAGTTTGTACGTCAATTTCAATGGATTTTACTCATTACATGCTTGTTTTCCCCATTGTTGATCTGCTAATTTTTCTTCTGAGAGAATAATCAGAGACAAGGAAATAGTTTATGAACAGGATGTTTGCCATGGCATTCTTGAAAAAAAATTAAGATAAAAAATTGGACAGAACTTAAATGTTCAATAATAAGGTTCCAATTGAGTAAATTATTCTAACACTCTTTAATGAACAATCGCACAGATGTTAAAATAATGTTGATGGTTTTTAATAATTATGATGACTTGAGAGTGTTTTCATGGTCTAATATTAGATGAAATATGTTAAAACTAGAAAACCACACTACTTTATAATCATTGGTTCTAAAAAGCAATAAGATTGGAGAGCGAGTCGAGAGTGTGAACATCTAAAGATAGTTCATTCAGGATGTAAATTATTATGATCTCTCTGCATTTCTTTCTTCACGTTTTTCTGTGTTTTCTACCTTTGATTGCATATTATTACATTTGATTGTTTAGTAAAATAATACATGTTTGAACCTAAAACAGACTGGACTCTTCATATTTTTTCCTCAGTCATTACTTTGGCCATTCCTTTCCACACACCTCTAATATGCTTAGACACTTATTATCTTTTTCTTGTTTGGGAAATTACCTATTGGCTTTTGATTAGCAAAGTAAAGGCGTTATCTCTTTCAGCTCTTCTTAAATTATCTTTCCTGGTTTATCTTCCAGTCCTTTATTGTCTCAATCCAGTATGTCTCAATTTAACAATATCAAAATTCTTGATTAAGTCAATGATAAAATTCCTGTTATAAATAAACGTATCGGCCATCTTTGAACTGTGTACTTAGATTTTCCTGCATGCATGTATTTTTAATTTCTCTAACATTGTATTCCTGGGGACAGAGATGTGACATTAAGAAGCCCTGGATAAACAAGTTAGCTTCTGCACATGTCCATTTTCTTAAAAAAATGCTTTCAATAATTTTCTAAATATATGGACATAATTCCAAACATTTTTCAGATTCCATTCTTCTTTTATGTAATAGTAACTACCTGACAACTTTTACTGGTGGTCACTCTAAGCTCATTATTGTTCTGAGACTTACCATTGTTGGTCCTCCATATTAGATTTCTTAGAACCTGTGTTCCTCATGGGGGTTTTTTTTTTTTTGCTCTCTTAATTTTGGTGGCATCTATTCATCATTCATCTCTCCATCCACACACCTATCTATCCATCCACACAGCAATCCATCCATCCATCCATCCATCCATCCATCCATCCATCCGTCTGTCCATCCATCCACCTGTTTGTTCATCCATCCATCCATACACCCACCCATCCTTCCATCCATTCACCCATTCATCCATCTATCTATCCTTCCATTTACATATACATCCAGTAATTTTCAAAAAAATTAGTTCCTGAGAGTAAAAATATTTCACATTATTGTGAGCTTTTAAATGTCTTGATTTAGACTACCATTTGATGGATGATTTGGTTGAATATAGACCTGACCAAGAAATTTCAAGAATGTCCTATCTCCTAGTATATCTTGTTGCTGTCCTTAGTTATAGCAATGGGTTCTGACCATCATCACGCAGATTGATTTGAATAAACATAAGGAGCTTGGGTCATAGTCAAGATAGAAGGGAGTGAGGAGATGTTAGAGGAACATTAAAAATCACAAGTCACAGAGGTCAAATTCCAATTGGCTGTAGGGATGGAAGAATCAGGCAGGGAGTGCTATGAGACAAGCTTTGCAAGGGAACTCAGGAAAACAGCTCTGAGGTGCCCCACAGTTTCTGCATGCTGGGTTTCTGTGTGAGAGAAGCAAGAGTGACAGGGGACAAGGCATCTGAGATGGCCCTTCTTCTGATCAGGGACCTGGGCTACTTGTCTGCTTCGAGCTGGACACAGGTTTATACTGTGCAGCCTAGGGATGTTCCCAGAGGCTGTAAGCTTTTGGTGGAGCTGCTGAGCTTCTGAATGAGACAGACAGGCTGAGCTCTCGAGACCCAAATGCAGGCCCAGAATCTAGGTGTTTAAAAAATCACTACATTCCTCTCTTCCCAGTCCTGTCCTCCTGAGTTCTACTTGGAGACAGACAAAACAAACCAAAACCATTGTCTGCAGACTCTAGCTTCTTTTGTTCCTCTCCCCTCTCCCCTCTTCCCTCTCCCCTCTCTTCCCTCCCTCCTCCTCCTCCTTCTTCTTCCTCTCTCTCTCTCTCTCTCTCTCTCTCTCTCTCTCTCTTTCTCTCTCTCTCTTTTTCTCTCTCTCTCCAATCCACCTTCCTTTGAGACAGAATTTCTCACTGTTTGAGAACTCACCAAGGAGACTAAACTGGCTGACCAATGAGCTCCAAGGCTCTGCCAGTCTCTGCTTCTCTAATACTTGGATTGCAACGTACCCCACTGCACACCACTGCTTCTCACGTGGAATCTAGGGGTTAAGTTCATATCTCATGCTTGTCTGACATTTGCTCACTCTCCAACCCCAGCCCAAGAGTATAACTCATACTCTGCTATTTGTGCCATTGGGGTTCAGTCAGAGGGCTGTGCACCATTCTCTGGTGGCAAAGGTTATACACATCTTGAAGTCACCATTTTCATCTTACCAATGCAGTTGTGTCCCCAGGACCTGTAAACCAGCCCAGTGTGCAGTGACACAGGAGAGAAGAACAGGCTTGGGTCTGAGGCCGTGGTGATTTTCTTACTGAAAGCAGAGTGATTTGGGTGGAAAAGAAACAACTTAACCCCCACCCCCGTTGTCTTCTTGTCCTCAAAGGACTTCAACAGAGCATGCAGGAAGTACAAGGCCCCCTTTTCAAACACAGACCTGCTTTCAAATTAGCTTCCCCAGAAGTTTGAACAAGGAATCAATGGGAAAAGAAAATGATTCCGGAGCGCAGTGGAAAGGCTAGTGATTCTCCAGTGTTTTATTGTCTTGAAGAGTAGCTACGCTTGGCTGGAGTCAGCAGCTGTCTGCAGCCAGGACCTCAAGTGCGGGAAGTGAGCACTTCTGTCTTGCCAGGGCTTGTTTTATTCTATCACTCACAGTGCTGCCAAGGTCGTGGTCACCATTTGGAGAATGATGAGGCGGTGCAGTGCTAAAGGCTCCCCTGTACATAAGTAACCACGGAGGAACTGTTTTCACTGTCCAGCTTCAACTAGCTTTGAAGATAAACCCAGGCCCCTGTGCACTATGAGAGGTACTTTAAGGTCACACAATTCAATTCCAAGTCCCTGTTGTGTACTAATTACCTAGCAGGTCTGCGCTTCCTGCGATGGCCTTGATACACAGCAATGGCTCACTTCCCGGCGCACATAGAAGCCAATACTGCCATTTAAATTTATTATTTAAATTATATTTATTTGCTTGTGAGGTAGGGCTGAATGCGTGCTGTAGCATGCATATGGGGGTCAGAGGACAATTTGTGGGAGTCAGTTCTCTCCTCTACTGTATGGGTCCTGTGAATCAAGCTCAGGTTAATTGACAAGGTCAGGAGCCATGGGCTCAGATCTGTTCCCAGGATGGGTCTGTAGGATTATCTTCAGTTCTCCTGGGCAGGGGATGGAAGCTGCCTTCTGACAGGCATAAGAAGGCAGGTGTCAGAGTTTGTTTGTTCAGGGTGGAGTTACTGTTTGTCTTCAATAGGCCTGTGTTTCTTTGAGGGAGGAATTATCGTGTTCAGTGTAAGTCACGTGAAGCTTGTGTTATGAGCAGGTTACACATGCACAGGCTCCTCCCATGCATGTCAGTTTGAAAAGCAATCCACCTGTGTTAATTGCGGTTACTAACGCATGCGTGTTCTGAACTACCATTCTGCATTCTACATAGATAAGTTATTTGTCAATTAAAAACAACGGAGAAATGGTTTCAGTCTGTGAATTCTGAAGGTTTCCCTGGGAAATAGGGTTTGTATTTTGTTAACTAAGGAGTTTGTGCCCAGGGTGTATGAGTTGAGTCGTAGAGGTTAGAAGTTGGCCTATAGGAGCACAAAGCTGAGGTGAGGGACTGGGATGTGTTGCTGGGGCTGTCCACCATCACTGTAGCTGTTACGGTTGAGCTCTTCCTCCTGGTGCTACTGAGAATGGACTATAACCAAGTAGTGTGACTTAGGATGGAGTCCATCTCAGTGACAGAGCTCTCGCTGAGTGTGTACAGACCATGCTAGTACACTAACTTTGCCAATGGGAAATAGTGATGGCTAGAGAGTCAGGGAGTATTCCCATGCCCATCCTTAAAATGTAAAGAACCACATGAAAGATTACCAGGAGATCTGAGAAAAGGGGAAAAGCAGGTTTTGTGGAGGCCCATTCAGAGAATGCTAGTTCCTCCTGGTAAAGCATGGGCATTTTAGTAACTTCATTGTTTTTGTCTCTTACTTCAATTCTTTTCATCTGTTCTGTTATGTGTTAACTGGTCCAAAGATGGGATACAATTTGAAGCTCTGGCCCTGGGTGGAGACTTGACATTCTGAATGGTCCAAAAGATCACAAGATTGCTGTCAAGCAGGAGGCTTTGTAGTGAAGAACAAAGACATTCCATTTTTCTCTCCTGTAAAAGTCAACCCAATGGGACTGTCAATCACTGGACAGGAAAACGCCTCCCAGGAAGGCTGTGTGTTTCAGAGACTTTAGAAATAGCATAAACCCTACATGAACATGTAAGGCAACACAGTGGTCACTCTGGCCACTGAGCATGCTCTCCACAATGGACCTTTGGCCATGGTCTGCTCTTACCCTTGAGAGTGCCTTGCTTTACCTCCAAAGATACTGTCTGTCTGTGCTCTGTGTCTCCTTTGAATTCTTTTGATGAGGATCACAGGGACTGCGGAGCTCATGGGAGATGAAAGTGGAGTCCTGGCAATATCCTTCCTTCCCAAACATTTCTGGTAATGCTGGCTTTTGTAACACACACACACACACACACACACACACACACACACACAAATATGTACATACATAGGCACAGGTGTACCTACAAACAAATATAAACAAATACACATGTACAGACATATGTATGCACATTTGAATGACACACAAAAAATCACTTACACATACACACATCACACATGTATACACATACATACACACATATACATATGCACATAGACACAGACTCACATAAACATACACGTAGACACACAACACACACACATACACATATGTACAGACACAAAGACCCACACACATATACATGCATACATACATGTAAGCACAGACCCCTCCACATATACCCACACATGGCAGAAGTCTTATCTTCCTGGTGACTGAAATTTCCACATAAGAAAGCATGAAGAGTGAACAACTCATTCTCTCACTTTTTTCCCTTCTCCCTCTCTCTCTCCCTCTCCCTGCCTCCTCTCTCTCTCCCTCTCTCTCTCTCCCTCTCTCTCTCCACAATCCCTATTTCTCTCTCTCTCCCTCCCCTATTCTCTCTGTTCTCTGTCTCTGCCTCTCCCTTCCTTCCTTCTCCCCCACCTTCTTCCCTCTCTCCTCCCCTCTGTGATCCCCTATCTCTGATACACGCATGGGGTAGGGAGCCTTTGATTAAGCACACAGCTACACTTACCTGACCCATTTTTGTTTTAAAAGGGACACAAGCTCATGCCCTAGATTTGGGGGAAGACAGAAAAGCCCCCATTTATCTTTCTGTACATTGTTCTTATTCTAAACCCCAAAGTCAAGCTGACAATTTTTCTTCTTAATGGCCCTGGCAAAGGAAACCTGCAGGCTTCCATCTGCCTCTCCCTTCCCCCTCTCTGTCCTCTTAGCACTTTCATATAATCCATTTACTGCCAAGCAGAGCCCATAAAAAGGATGCCTGTTAATGATTCTGTTTGATAAATATGCCAAATGTGTGTCTAATAATACTGGCTGAGACTGTACTGCACATCAGACTAGACTCTTCACACTCAAAAGGCTACCCATCCCTGCTGCTGCCTACATGACAGCATTGCTATCTTGCTAGAGAATCAGATCTGAAACCTCAGGGTCTAGTCAAGTCACTAGTTAAGTCAGTTAAGTCACTAGTTAAGTCACTAGTCTGGTGTCATGAACGTTGATGCACCAGAATTAGGACATGGCTATATTTTTTAGAAAGGCAAGGATGATTTGCAGGGCATAGATTTGTGTGTGCATGGAGAGAACATACAAGTGAATGAGACTTGTTGTCTTACTCAAAGATGCTAAACATGGGAACCAAATGTGGTGAGAAGGGCCAAGGTACAGATAACAGAGAGAATAGGTAGGGAACCCGGCATAACAGGAGACTAATAAGCATTGGGGACGCTGGGCTGTCTGGGGACAGACAGGGTAGCTAATTCACTGTAAAGTCTGCCAACTCCAGGTCTGGCCAGGAAGCTGATTCCCTCCATATGAAGGAACTGTTTCTTTAACCCTATAAATAAAGATGTTCTAAGAAAATGACTCCCTCTCCTTGTCAAAGGGTCTTAGCCATGAGAAGAGACAGTCTGTGGCGAAGAGATGGTGTCAGTCATCTTTCTGTCATCACAATTAACTACCTGAGGAGATGACTATGAAGAGGCAAAAGGTTCCTATTGGCCCGTGGCTCTTGAGGTTCTACTCCAAAACGGAGATGCTTTTGACCATTAGCACGGTGGATGTCATGAAAGAATTGGAAAGTAGAAAGGACGAGGAGAGATGAGCGCTTCACACTCCTCACGGACATATTCCCAATGACCTTTCTTTCCACTCGGCCCTACTTCCCAAGTATCCTCTCAATAATGATGCCCCAGTAATGAAGCCTTCCTCATAAAGACCCACTGTGCCATGTCTGTGTGTGCCTCTGTCTGGGTGTGTGTGTACACCTGATTTTCAGGCATTATAACTTCTAAGAGAGAAAGTTGCACAGAAGCATAGATAATAACTCCAGGTTCCTCACTTCCTCTGTGTGTGGGATTTGAGAAAGTGCATCTTCTGATTCCTTCCTCCTACAGCCGCCTGTCCTGTGACCCATTAACTGTCCATTCCATTCTTCACTGCTTTTGCACTAATTGCTGCTAACTGGCCCATCACAGTAGAAGCCTTTGACATTAGAAACTCACAGCCAATTCCAAACGTTCTCTTCTCTCCCTGGTTCCTTCCCATGTTTTCCGGCCTCAGATCAGAACAGAGGTTTTCTTATATCTCATCAACCATGAGGAGCACAGTGTGTGAGGGACCTTTGTAGCCTTGTAGCAAGTGGGGATAATCCCAGGGCTGGAGCCATGCCTAGGTGGGAACGTGTGGCTCTTAGACTTGTGCACCGAGCCATAGACATATCAGAACTCTGCCTTGTCAGTAACCGGGCCAAGGCACAGCAAGCAACATGCCTTTGTGTGTCAGCTTCGAGGGACTTTGGCATGACCGCTGCCTTCTGAGACTTTAAACTTTGAGACAAGGTTTCTTACTGGCCTGGAGCTTTTTGGATAGGCTGAGAGGCTGACCAGTGAGCCCCAGTGATCCTTCTGTTTCTGCTTCTCTGGTCTTGGAATTATATGTGCACGCTACTGTCACTGATTCTTTTCAAGGGTACTGGGAATCGAACTCATGTTCTCATGCTTGCATGGCCATCACTTTACTGGCTGAGCCATCTCTTCAGTTTCTAGAACTTCTTTAAAATTTCACATTTATAATAGAGTTATGCCTCCTCCATTCATTTATTCACTCAATACTGTGTGCTAGTCCTGAACAAACAAATCATGCAAGATTTCAGTAGTGTTTTGAGCTAAGAGTGAAGAGAAAAAGGCAGCCAGTAGTATCAGCTGGAGAGTATTTGTTTTTCTACAATTATTTGTCTCTGTCAGGGTATATGCACATGTGCAGGCCATTGCCTAATTGCATGGAGCTGGTGTTACAGGTAGTTGTGAGCTGATCTATGTAGGAGCAGGGAACCAAAATGGAGTCTTCTACAAGAGCAGTGCACACCCATAACCTCAGACTATGCCCTCAGCTCTGTCCAGTGATGATTTTTAATAGAATTGTTATTTATACTTTAAGCCTTTGAGCAATGAGCAGTAGCTCCTAGTTCAGATTCAGGTACACACACACACACACACACACACACACACCTCTGCTTACTTACTTATTTAATTTTTATTTATTTTTTAAAGTACAGGTCCCCCTCCACCCCTTTAAGACAGTCTTACCATGAAGCTCAAGCTGGCATCAAACTTGCAATTCTCCCGTCCCAGTGTCTTTAGTATTGAGATGACAGATAAGTACACCATGCATACCTTGAGCTGGGATTTGTGTACTTTGGTGGCAACAGATATCAATGTGAGTGGGTACTCTGAACTGTGAGATCCAGGTGATTCTTTGATGGACTGCATCTAGCAATGCATTCTGGGATACCACTCTCCTCCAGGAGTCTTTGTCCCCTTCAGGATTGTCATGGACTGTTGCCTCGTCTGACAGACAAAACTGAGACTTTATTCTTTTAAAAATTAGATCTGAAGAGACTTCCTGTCTGCCCTGGGGATAACACCATCCATTCACAGGACTCTGCCTTAGGTCCCATCTATACACATGTGGGGACACTGTGAGACCTCTGAGGTGAATTTGTTCTGTGTGAGCCAAGTATGCCATGGTGATGGGTGTGAAAACTGACAATTCTGAAGTTTAGCAAAAGCCAGCAGAGTGGAAAGACTGTGGCTACCCAGGCTGTCACACCCTGCCACTCTTCTTGCTGAAATTTTGTGACTGTACCTTGTTCAAGATTAACTAAACCTGATGAAAACCCTTCACGGGGCTCTTGTTCCAAGATGTGCTGTAGAACATCTTAATGACTAAACAAAATTATGGTGCAATTTCACTTGATTAAAGATAAAACTAAAGAACCTGTGCAGTTTCCAGTGTGCCTGTTAAGACAAAGGCTTAAAATATCTTTAAAAAAAATACAGAATCTGGATCCTGCTGGAGAGAAGCATCAACAACGGGTGTGGGGCACTGTTCATGGCATTAGTTTACTGTCTCTGTAACACTACTCTTGAGATAAACAACTTGGAAGGAGGAAAGGTTTTGTGGGCATGACTGTGCACTCAGGAGATCCCGGCACATAGGGGAAGTGTGAGCATAAGGCCAACCTAAGCTGCAAAGTGGGATAGTGAGAGTCTGTCTCCAAGGTAGAAGAATGGTATATTGAGGCTCATGGGTGCAGAGTTTCAATCCCTGGTAGCCTGGCACATCGTTTTAGGCCTGAAGTGAGGCCGAACATCATGACGGAAGCATGGGACAGATACATGTGTTCACATCATGGCAGCCAGATAGCATAATAGGAGAGGGGAGAGAGAGATAGTAATTGTTTCCTGAGCGCATGCCTCTCTTCCCTCAAGTGAACTTCCCCCAACTAACCACATCCCTAAATGTCAAGCCATCTCAACATTGGCTGAGTACCATGTCTTCAACACATGGTCCAACTCATGACCTTTGTAGAGTTCTTCTGGCTGACCAGGGTTCTTTCATCCCACACCCCTGGATTCATTCAGTGCTTTTTTGTCTCTAGAGTTGAAGGGAAGCACCACAAATCCTACGTATTGTAGATAGTAGTGCTATATTTCTAGCTGTTCTCTGGCCTTCCCTGAGGACAGATTTGTTGCATTTGTCTGCCATTTCCATCATCAGATTCCTCCCAGGGATTCAGAAAGCTCTCCCTCCTAACATCCCAGCACAACTCATGGATAAGACAGTGTGCCATGATTTCTTACACAAGTCTTAGTTTCTTTCCTGGTGCTGTGATAAAATACCCAACAAAAGTAACTTAAGGGAGAAAAGGTTTATGTGGTGCCCAAGTCTGTGCTGCTGTCTATCATTGCTGGGAAGTTAAGAGCAGGGGCTTGAATCATCTAATCACATCATATCCATAGTCAAGAGCAGAGAGCACTGAGTTAGTGAGTGTGTGCTTGCATTCCATTCCTTCTGTACTCAGGATCCCCTGCCCACAGAATAAGGTCACCCACAGTTAAGTGAATCTTTCTACCTCAGCTCATGTGCTCAAGATAATTCCCCCAAGATGAGCCCACAGGCCAATTTAATCTAAACAATTCCTCACTGAGACTATCGACAGATGATTATAGATGCTATCGAAATGACAGTTAAATCTGTGGTGGTCTGACTAAGAGTAACTCTACTCCCTAGGCTCATAGTCACCAGGAATTGGCACTATTAGGAGGTGTGGCTTTATTGAAATAGGTGTAGCCTTGGTGGAGGAACTGTGTCACTGGGAGTGGGATTTGAGATTTCAATTACTCAAGCCAGGCCCAGTCTCTCTTCCTGCTGCCTGATGATCCAGATGTAGAACTGTTAGCTATCTCTCTAGCACTGTGTCTGTCTGTGTGCTTCCATGCCTCCTACTATGACCACAATGGAATCAACCTCTAAATTTAAGCAAGCACAAATTAAATGCTTTCTTTTAGAAGAGCTGCCATGGTCATGGCATCTCTTTACAACCATAGAACACTGACTAAGACACTAACCATCACACCGAGTAGAGAGCCCCAGCTTGCAATAACTTTATCTTGCTCAGTGTTGCCTATTATGAGAAAAGACAGCTTGATTTAAGCAGGATCTTCTAAAAATGGATGTTTGATTAGGACTAGACTAGAGTCCCTGGGTGATAGACCAGGACTGGTGACACACAATGGGTGGATTTTGAGGAAAGACATCAAAAGTTGCATTGTAAACTGTATTTTGTATCAAGGAATGGAGGGGTCTTTTGTGATTTCTGGTATGAACATTGGCTTACCTGGCCTGCTGATTACTGGACAAAGAAAGTCATGTTGACAGAGAAGATAGGGGATAACACAAGATCATAATCACAGTTGAGTTTTGGTTCCCTGTGTCCATGCTGAAGGTGGAGAGATGGTTTCCCTTCTTTACCTGGATATAGTCTGGAGTGTAATCCATACAAACTGACCTGGTTTCTGTCTTCTATTCTCTCAAATCCCCCCTCATTTTCACCTTGCGTCCTGCAGTCCAACTCCCTACCCTGGCCTGCCTTTGTTCATTCCTCCATCTCACGTCAGAGCCTTTTCACACACGGTATTCTGTGCCTGGATCCCCTGTCTGCTGTAACTTGTCTCGCTGATAGTTATTTATGAGGCTCAAATGTCACCTCTTCAGGGAAAGCCCACTCATCTCTAAGTCTAGTTGCTGTCACCTGCCCCGACTGTTACTCCTTACGTCTTCTTCAGAGCACCGATCTCAACAGTAATGAAATAGGTTTGGAACTAGCTATTTCGCTTCTTGCCATGAAGCCTAGAAGAGTGACATGCAGATATTAGAAGACTCAGTGACTACTGAAGAATAAATGTCAGCAAACGTGGCATGTGTCACCTTCAGTTTGATAGGTATCTTTTGGCTTTATTGAGATTGCATGTGGACTTGGATGTAGTTCAGCCATAGAGTGCTTGCTAGCTGGGGAAATTCTCCATCGTCCAGCCCAACTGTTAGGAGCTAGACATACATATGTGAAAGTCTTAACATTCAATATGTCAGAATATGGATGCATTTAGAGACAGTCTTTAGGGGGTAATTAAGTTAGGGTGAAGTTTTTACAGATGTTAATCCAGTGCGATCAGCATGCTTTTGATAAGCTAGGCACATTGGATCTGTGAAATGCCAGAGAAGGAGATGGCTGGAAAGATTCTACCACTACGTCTAGAGAGAGGCCCCAGAAGAAATTGACATCCCAAACATTTTAATTTGGACTTCTTGTCTGCAGAGCTGGGTGGAAATGAAGTTTGTATTGCTTAAGTCTGTGCCGTTTCGTTACAGGATTTCCAGAAGATGTCTAGATCCAGTTTAAACTGGCTAGGGAGTCTCTTCTTGTGGAAATGGGCTTCTGCTGCTATTCTAAAGAGAGATGGAGCTCACTTCCTTGTGCCTGGCATGTAGGAAGCATTGTGCCTGTGCCTGTGCCTGTGCATGCGTGCGTAATGACTGAGTGTATGTCAGTACTGCTGTGCCAGACTCATTGCCACTGTCAGGCACTAGCCTTGTTTCTGTATGCAAAGTATACTTTTTAAAGCCCTCGTTCCTCACAGAGCCCATATCATGCTGGGCTAGAGGGATATAACAAGGGCGATGAGTAACTCACACATCAGCCTGGTCTACCAGAAGACACTAGGCTCTGACATTAGGTGTAAAATCTGAGGCTGTGTCAAAATGTGTGTATTAGGATAAATATTTTGGTGCATGGGGAATTGGACTCAGGATTCCCATATTCTAGGCAAGTAATTTTCCCCTAAGCAAATTATACCCTAAATCAAGACAAATAGTACCTTAATAAAGACAGTTAAATTAGCGATAAAGAGAAATAAATAAAACTAGTGGTGGCAACAGGGAATAGAAGTGTTAACTAGAGAAGCCCCCAGAAGTGCGTGTGAGCAGAGTCCTGGAGCAAGGGATGAGTGACCTATGCAAATGTCTAGTGACAGACTTTCTAGAGAGAAGGCATCGGGTGAAAAAAAAGCCTACTTTAAAAGGAGGGCACCAAGGACAGGATAGGGTTAGAGACCAGGAGGGCATGAGTGGCCCAACTCTCCAACACAGAGAGAAATGCTTTACTGTAGCTCTTCTGCATCTTCTCATTTGCTTATGCTCAAACACACAGAAGCCAGGAGAAGTGATGACTTGACTGTGGAGTGCCTTCCTCCTCTCTGTGAGCGTCACACTTAGGCTAGCAGTTCCTTCAGCTCAAAGGGTCCTTAGCCCTGCCCTCTGATTCTCGACACTGGAGCACTGTTTTCTATTCTAAATGGAAGAGTACTTTGACGGACACCCACCCTCTTCATAATAGACTCAGAGCTGATAGTAGAAAGCACATTTCAGCAGCGTCTCCCTCATTAAAGTGGCTGGGAAGATAAGTAGATCTGAATTGAATTTTGATGTTTTACCTGTGTACTTCTAGAACAACTGCCTTTGGTCTGATGAACATTATAGTGTAGCATTATACACTCTAAAAGCTTACAGATAGCAGCAGGTGAGGAGGGGTAAAAACAAGCCAGTAGAAAGTGTTGGCTACTGGGGTGAAAGCGAGAGGACCAGGAAGTACAAGAGCACCCGCAACAGGGGCAACCAGGATTGCAGAATGCTGGGGCTGGGGATCAGGGAAGCAAGACCTTTTGGCACTCAATCAAACCAGAAATCTGGATCCTTAAGTAAATATATCTCTTTTTTCCCTTTGGTGAGTGTATGTATTTGTGTGTGTGTGTGTGTGTGTGTGTGTGTGTGTGTGTGTGTGCAGGGGGAGTAACATGCACTTGTGTGCAAATGCATATAGAGGCCATAGGGCAACCTTGGATGTTGTTCTCAGGACCCATCAGCCTTAATTTTTGAGATGGGGTCTCTCATTGAAGTTCAGTGACTCAGCTAGGCTGGCTGGACAGGGAGCTCAGGAATTTGTCTATCCTACTTCCCCGTTATTGGAATTATATGTGTATGTATGTGTGAATATTCATATAAGTGCTAGGAACTGAGCTTAGACCTCCATGCCTGCATGACCAGCACTTTACCAACTAAGCCATCTCCCCATGTCCCTAAATGTATCCATTGCAATCTGTGTTTCTCTAAAGCCATTCATGTTCCCTAGATATAGTATGTGGGTCGTCAGACACTGGTCTCTATCCCTGGGCTGAATCTACTTTCTGCACAGACTCATTCAGCACAAAATCACTAGAAATGGACCTACGGAATCCTGGACAGGTCAGCATTATAGCAGGAGACTGCTTAGCTGGTGGTTCTGGGGGCTCGAGGGCACGCATCTTAATTTTGACTCTGTGACACTGAACAGAATGCCTGACAGAGGCAACTTAAGGGAGAAACCTTCTATTTTGCCTGCCGTGGATTGAACCTGGAGCCTCATCCATGTAGGATAAGAGCGCTACCTCAGAGCTTCTTCCTCCAGATCTGTTGCTCGTTTATTTTATTCTGTGTGTTTGTGAGACAGGACTTACTATACATCCCAGTGTTCCCTTGAGTTTGTGACCTTCCTGCGTCTCCTATCACGGAAGGGAAGGTGTCATATTCAGTTCATGGCAGGGGAATATGTTGTGGAAGTGTGATGGTCTGAATGAAAATGGTCCCCATAGTCTCATAGGGAATGGCACTGTTGAGAAGTATGGCCTTGTTGAAGGAAGTGTGACAGTCAGGGTAGGCTTTGATGTTTTAGATGCTCAAGCCAGGCTCAGTGTTACTCTTCTTCCTGTTGCCTGCAGATCTGGATGTAGAACTCTCAGTTACCTTCCAGCACCCTGTCTGCCTATGTGCTGCCATGCTTCCTGCCATGATGATAATGGACTGAACTTCTGAAACTGTACGACAGCTCCAATTAAATGTTATCCTTTTAAGAGTTGCTGTGGGGATGCTGTCTCTTCATGGCAATAGAAACCCTAACTAAGACAGTAGGTTTCACATCATAGTGGATTAGGAAGGAGAGAGACCAGGGTTTGGACTTAGGGTTAGGTTACAATATTCATAGGCCTGTCCCCAGTGGCTCACTTCTATCAGCAAAGTCCTACCTTCTAGTGACTCTACAATTTTCCCAAATTATACTGCCACCAGGGGAACAAGTATTCAGAACAGGAGCTTGTGTGGGAAATTTCAGATTCAAACCACAATAGTACCTGCTTACTAGAAATCTCATGATGGATTACCAGAATACATGCAGGACAGAGCGGTAGCATCCTAGACTATGAAATGTGAGAGAGACTGGGTAGTTAAGATCCCTTCCAAGCCCCCTCCCCCCACTGGGCCCCACCTCTTAAAGCTCCAAACACTTCCTAATACTGTCACCCTGGGAACCAAACTTCCAACACATGAAGTTTTGCAGGACAAACAACGTGCTCATGGCAACCAAATTAAGAAGGAGGGGTGAGTTCAAGATTTACCCAATTAATTGTTCTCCTATCTCCAAAGCATGTACTCCTCCAGCACATCTGTGTCATGTGACTGTTAATGTGTGAGATCCTACAGGGTGAAAAAATGGCTGCTTTCTTGTAGAAAAAGGGGGTGAAGAAGGGGATAAGAGGTTGAGATGGGGAGATGGGGAGAGGGAGGGGAGGAGGAGGGGGAGGAAGAAGAGGGGAAAAGAGAGAGAGAGAAAGAGAGAGACAGAGACAGAGACAGAGAGACAGAGAGAAGGGTCCCAATATCTTCTTTAAGGACCCCAATATCTTCTTCAAGGCCCCATCTGCTCGGATCTACCTAGGCTGTGCCTCCTACAGCTTCTTCTGTCCTCCAGAAGCAGCATCCCAGGGACCACATCTCAACACAGCAGCTCCTGCCTCCTTTTTCTTATCATATTCTCCTCCCAGATCAGCGATGCAGCTTTAAATCCCTTTCTCAGGCTCTGCTTTTAGGAGAACCCAAGCTAAGACCCAAGGGAACCCTAAGCTCTCTGGGAGGCTTCCCAATTTGGATTCCACTTGATTCCATTTGAAAATGACTGGTGTGGATTGAACCTGGGGCCCTGTCCGTGTTGGGTAAGCGCACCAGCATGGAGCTACTTCCGCAGATCTCCTGCTTGTTTGAGTCAGGGTCTCACTGTATCTACATCCCAGTGTTGCCTTGAATGTGTGATCCTCTTGCATCTGTCTCCCAACTCTTGTGATTACAGGCATGTGCCACCATGGACAGCAGCCCATCTAACTAATTATACAAAGTTCCCTTAGTCATTGATTGGACAGAGTGTAAGTAAAAACTCAAAAGGACAACACAAATACTCTCTCTCTCTCTCCCTCTCTCTCTCTCTCTCTCTCTCTCTCTCTCTCCCCCCTCACATCCATGAGACACACACACACACACACACACACACACACACACACACACACACGATGGTAGAAATAAAAAAGACAGGGTCAAAGAGAAGCGCGTATATTCCACCAATTCCTGGGGCTGTTCAGCCAGCCGATATCAGCCGACTACAGTGCCAGGTTACACTGATAGAGGACTTTCCTTTCATCTTCTTGTTTAATTTTCTTCCTAATGACTTTAAAGGAAGAAGTCTTGGCCCTGGAAATTACTTTGGATTGTAACAAGAAAAGATCCAGGACCTTTTTCCTTCCATTTCTTTTAATAGTCATTCAGGGGGACATAGTATAATTGAATTAAGACACTTCCAGGGGGTGAATTATAGGATAATAATTCAGACCTTTCCGTTTAATAGGAGCTGCCCCATGGCCTTGGTCCACTAGATCTGAAGGGTGAATTACTGCTCCATTACTCACTAGTTCCCATTTAAAAAAGACCCTGGCTAAAGAGAATTAACATCAACAACCCATGCAGGAAGAGACAAGCTGGCAGACACCTGAGGATGAGGGACACTGGAGAGTGGGGAGCAGGGAATGAATGTGGAGGCTGAGGTCCTTGCTTCAAAGCAATCACACATCAGAGAAACATATCTGTCCCAAAGTCAAAGTGCATGGCTTCTCGGTCCATCAGCGCCCCGGGTGCTTGTCACCAATCTCTGATGCACACATACAGAAGCCTCACCCATTCCGTCTTTTAAGACCTGATGGGCCAGCTAATTACACTGTAAGTGTACAGGCTGTAAACCTGGTATGAATCAGGTGCCTTTACTGCTCAGTCAGGATGGTTGATGGCATTTGAGTTAGCCAGAGGGCCTCTGGACTGTCACCATTTGAAATCCAACATTGGATTGAACATTCACCTCCTATCTCCTCCTTCTTAAAGAGAAAGTGGCACCATATGTATGCTAAATGCCATGGCCCCGAATTCATAGGCAGACATAGGTGCACATCAAAAATCTTCAGATGTGCTGTGTTGGGGTATTGCTTGTCCTCTCTGGGCTTTATATTTCTCATCTGTAAAATGGGGACCATTCAAATACCAACTTCTTGGGGCTGCCGTGTAGCTTAAGTAGTGTTGTGGTGCTAACACGAGCTGTCCCTTACAGACTTAGGGGACGCTTAGTACAATGTTGGCACTATGTCTGGGGGTTCTGGAAGCTTTGAGAGGTGTGATCTTACTGGGGAAAATGGGGCAATGAAGGTTGCCTTTCAAGGTTGTGCTGGGCTACGATTGGGCAGATCCCTATACCAAGGGCTCCAGCAGCCAGGATGGTCTGGCAGAGTACACGGAGCCAAGCGCACATGGGTTAGACCTGTTTGAAGCATTGAACCAGAAGACATTTCCCTCCTGCAAGCTGGGTTGCCAGGCATTTTGTCACAGTGATGTGGAAAGTAACTAAAACAAACGGCTGTGGACTTTAGTAAAGTGCCCGCTCTAAGTGAGACGCCATGAAAGAGTAAACATTATCACTGACAATACCGAAAGCCAGGTGTGTGCCGGGTACTGTATAGCTGGCCATGTTATTCTAGAATGTGAATGTTCCAAAGGGGGAAAATATTAATTCAATATTATTCACCCATATCTTTTCCTAATATAGCACTCATAGGTAATTTTCAGCCTCTGGGTAAACTCAGGTTTTGTGGATCTCTGTAATCCTGAGTCGTCTAACTTGACTCTGAATATACCCATCAGTTTGGGTCAATGAAGCTGAGGAGAAAGCTCTCATTCTCGATTTCTCTCAGACCTCTTGCCCATCAGCTGCCAACCTCCTCCTGTCTGTGCTAAACTTTCACCTAACGATAAAAGGAAAATACTTTTAATTCATTACGGTTCATTAAAATAAAAATAAAATGTATTTTGCATCAAAATGGAAAAAATACAACTCATTTATTATTAGCATATAAATGGCATTTTTTAATGTCACAGGGCCTCAAAAATCACTTACATTTGCAGTGATCAGAGCACACAGAATTAATTTTTGATAGCCTTTTGTGATCTGCTGAAAATTCTTAATTTCTTTTTGTGTTTTAAACAGCAAACTGTATCCACTGCTATTCATAGCAAAATTTAGATAATGAAGCAATTAAAAATACATAGATTTGAAGATCTTATCTCATTTTTCCTTTGGCCTATTTCTGCTTCATTATTCATGATGGGGTATGTTTAATTCAGAGTTCGTAATTGCAGATATAGCCAGTATAAATTGTGCCTCACACTCTTTACCCATTTCAATTTATTTTAGCAAATAGATCTCTATTTAGGGGGAAAAAGTGGTGGAGAGAGAGGAAGGTCTGAGGGAAATGCAGAGATCTGTGTTGTGTGTGTGTGTGTGTGTGTGTGTGTGTGTGTGTGTGTGTGTGTGTGCGCGCTTATTTGAATTGGAACGTCCAAATAAGTCTCAAAAGTATTCATAACTACATTTCCAGGGACTTCTAAGAGCCAGGGAATGGGCTAAGTTTTGTATATGACGTTTCATTTAAGACTTAAGGTGACCTTAGAAGGGCAGTGGTTAGTTAGCAGCCCTGTCTCAGAGGCTCAGAGAACTTGGAAAGAGGGCCAATGTCACCTGTTAGAGATGGCAGAGACTTATGACTGGAACGTGGCTGTCTGCCTCCAGAACCTGTGCGGAGTCATTCATTCTGTGTGCCCCAGGATTCCGCATGTCAGTGCCTCAAGGAGGTTTGTCAGGCGTTGTTGAAATCATACCCCTGTGACAGTCCCACCTAACGGCATTCCTGCTTCATAAAGGAGCTGCTCCAAGGAGCCTGGGATGTAACTGGTTTCTGTGGACCCTGCACAGATTTTAAGAACATGCATCTGAGAGAAGTAACAGAATAAGAACATAGAGATTCCAGCGGTAAGATCGATGGTCTATGCACCGGTAGAGAACAGCAAAGGAAATTAAACAGGGAAAGGGGCAAGAGAAGGAAAGAAATGAAGCAAAGTAAATGGCCTTTAAAGAGTCCAGCTGCAGACCGGCCAAATCCGGATGCATTTATTCAATATTATACTATGGAGGTGTCAAAATGATGGACGAGAATTTCAGCTTCCTGATATGTGAAAAATATTTAAAGTAAATTATTTCACAAGATAGCAGGCTTATAAAAACAATACATATAGCCTCCCTCTATTTTAACAATAACAGCAGCAGCAAAAAGAATAATAATAATGTTTGAGAAGCCAGAGTAAGTAGATCAGCTTGGTTCAATAAAGATGTAATACAAACCACACATCATTTAAAATTTTCTGATAATCATATCTTAAAATGAAATTAATTTTAATAACATATTTTACTTATCACTAAATATTCAAAGATTAATTATCCTCTCAATTATCTTTCAACTATCTGAGAATAATGAATTGATCCACTGTTCTGTACTGGTGCTTTGGAATCTGGTGTCTCTTATAGCGAATCAGAGGACTCTGCAAATCTGTGGTGGCACCGTGCCCACCCCACACATAACAGGCCTGGGAGAATATGCATGAGTGTTCTGTCCCTGGACCAGTCTCAGGCTACCGTGATTATGCTACATTTCATCCTTTCATCAGCATATTTGACATTTTACGATGTTTTAAGAATAGCTTATCAGTTTTGCATAAGGCTATTTCCTAATGGGAGACTGAGTTCTCTGGAGCAGATCAATCACTTGTCTGGGTCACACAGCTGGGAGTTAGAGTAATGAAAACCTGACTTAGGCATGTCTTACCTCGTCCTCGTGACGAAGCTGGCATGTGCGCCTTCTTGCATCTCTCTCTCTCTCTCTTCTCTCTCTCTCTCTCTTTCTCTCTCTCCCTCAGTGTGTGTATGTACTTGCCTGTGTATGTGCATGTGCATGCATGTGTGTGTGTGAGTTTGTGTATGTATATATGTGAGTGTGTATATGGGCTTGCTAGTGTGTGTAAGTCTTTGCCCCTGTGAATGTGAGTCTATGTATGTGCTTTCCTCTGTGTGTGTGTGTGTGTGTGTGTGAATCTGCTATGTGTGTGTGTGTGTATGTGTGTGAGTCTGCTGTGTGTGTGTGTATGTGCTTGCCTGTGTATGTGTATGTGACTGTGTGCATATGCTTGCCTGTTTGTGTGTGTGTGTATGTGTGTGTGAGTGTGTGTAGTGTATGTGCTTGCCTGTGTTTGTATGAGTTTGTGTGTGAGTGTATGTGCTTGCTTGTGTGTATGTATGTGCGTCCCTGTGTGTGTGTATGTAAATGTGCTTTGTGTGTGTTGTGTGAGTGCTTGCCTGTGTGTGTTGTGTGAGTGTGCATATGGGCTTGCCTAGGTGTGTGAGTGTGTATATGTGCTTGCCTGTTTGTGTGTGTATGTTTCCCCGATGTGTTTGAGAGTGTGTATATGTGCTTGTCTGTGTGTGTGTGTGTGACAGTGTGTATATGTGCTTGTCTGTGTGTGTGACTATGTGTATATACTTGCCTATGTGTTTGTGGGTGTGTGTATGTGCTTGCTTGTGTGTATGTATGTGCGTCCCTGTGTGTGTGTATGTAAATGTGCTTTGTGTGTGTTGTGTGAGTGCTTGCCTGTGTGTGTTGTGTGAGTGTGCATATGGGCTTGCCTGTGTGTGTTTGAGAGTGTGTATATGTGCTTGCCTGTTTGTGTGTGTATGTTTCCCCGATGTGTTTGTGAGTGTGTATATGTGCTTGCCTGTTTGTGTGTATATGTTTCCCCGATGTGTTTGAGAGTGTGTATATGTGCTTGTCTGTGTGTGTGACTATGTGTATATACTTGCCTATGTGTTTGTGGGTGTGTGTATGTGCTTACCTGTGTGTGTGCCTGTCTTGGTGTTGCCTGTCTCCCTCTACCACTCCTCACCTTAGTTTTCTTTTAAAGATTTATTTATTTATTTATTTCCTATATGTAGCTGTCTTCAGACACAGAAGAGGGCATCAGATCCCATTACAGATGGGAGCCACCAGGTGGTTGCTGGGAATTGAACTCAGGACCTCTGGAAGAACAGTCAGTGCTCTTAGCCACTGAGCCATCTCTCCAGCCCCTCACCTTAGTTTTTGAGGCAGGGTTTCTCAAACCCAAGACATAACTTTCCCTTCTCCAGCTCTGGGATTACAGATGTGTGTTTTACAGAGAGGCTGGGGATTGAACTCTGGTCCCGAATGTTTTCTCATCAAGCCCTTCACTGACTGAGCCACATCCCCAGCGCCTGGAGAATTATATTTTAATTTGGTTTGTTGTCAGTGAGTGTTCCCAGTTGCTTAAGTCTGATTTTCAAACTGTTTTTAAAGTTACACTCAGAGACAATTGTGAAGTGCACAGCGGAAGAGTCTTTCCAAATGGCCTTTCTTGAGTAGTGAATTTCCTTGCCATACATAACACGGTCTGTGAGACCGAAGACAGCCTGGCTTATAAACCTTCCTTATGCCACATAGATGCAGAAGCAAGGATCGGTGGCTCTGCAGCACACTACCCTTGCAAATGGCTGCTCCATAGTTCGTTGTGGCTTGCACTTGGAGGCTTGCAGACAGTACAGTGTCCAATAAATAGGTGGGACTTTCTCTGCTAGTTGTCCACACTGCCAGCAGGCAGTGCCATCTGGATTGCATCCGGTGACCTCCTGCCTTCTCCCTAAGTAAATCTCTATCGCCTGACTAGGCATGTATGGCACAGTTACAAAGTCCCAGTCCTGGTTGGCAGCTGACTCACTTGGGAAATTTACCAGAAACCCCCAGAGTCCCAGTTTCCTCTCCCCTAATTATTGGAATGAGGATAAACAAGACTGGGCTGAGAATCGGGTGAGTGTTTAGCAGAAATCCTGTATGGTGGTAAATTCTTAATAAAGGTTTGTGAGGGTCAGCACAAACAGCAGGGCTATCGGCAGACAGCTGCCCATACTTTGTTTTATTTCATCTCTCTCCTCCTTTTTCCTAGAGGAGAATGACAGGGATCGGCTTTCTAAGAAACCGTGTGCTATTCAGTGACTTCTTGTCAAGGTGGCGGTGCTCCACATTCTACTCTTGGTAAGTATCAAATGGGTCCATGTCAGACAAGTCATGGCTTTTAATCTCCCTTTACTTGCCATGTCACCTGTCAGTGACCTTGACTGTCGCCGGCTGCCTCCTGTTCTGCAGTTTCCTGATAAGTGTGTTTACAGCTTTTGAAGTCGTGTCTGCAGAAAGCCGCATCTGGTTCGCTACGGCCTTAACAGACACAATGGAATACAAAGCCTAATTCAGCAGAGCACACAGTCCAGGTCCATTTCCCAGAAGAGCGGGATGGAGGAAGTCAGTGGAGATGGTTCTCCTACAAGTGAAGGTGCTGGGAAGAGGAAGTACCTGCTGTGACCGTAAGTCTTCCTGGAACTGTCAGGAACACTCAGATGCAGACACCGGGGTAGCAGGGTGAGCTCAGCCCAGGGAGGACTGCAATGCTGCAGTCCCACCAAGACCCACATGTTGATCTCTTAAATGAAGCAACAAGGTGGAAGGCATGACTCAATAGTCGAGTGCTTGCCTAGCATGCACAAAGTCCCTGGTTTGATTACCCAGAATTCCATAAAACCGAGTGTGGTGGCACATGCCTGTAATCCCAGCACTCAGGATAGAGGCAGGGGGATCAGAAGTTCAAAGTTGATGCAGAGGAGTTTGAGGCCAGCCTGTATCAAAACCAAACTAATCCACAGACAACAGCACCCTCAGAATCAAGTGAAGCCACACTCCTCACCTTGAGGGTCTCTAGTCACAAGCACCATGGGAATCCAGAGGTCAGAAGGAATTTATTACATGGGAGAAGAGACATTTAGTCCTTTATATATGAATAGCAGCATTGTTGTTTTAATCCAAACAGAACTTTACCTACTGCTTATGAGAACCTGTGACACACTAGGTATTTGCCCGCTGTGTTTTTCTTCCTGGATTAGCTAGCTTTCCCCCACCCTGAAGCTACATGTATGAGCATTAACGCAACTTGCCTAATGATGGGTGGTCTTTAGAACTTGGGTTTCTCAAATGTTTTAGATAATTACATGTATGCCGTTCATGTTGGGCACATGCCATGCCCTTCATTTGGGTTGTGCATATGTGTGTAGTGGTAGAATCCATTTCCAAAGTCATTAGATTTGTGCATTTTAAATTATTAAATTTTAATTATTAAATTATTCCAGGTCCACGTTTGCTGATAAACCTAAAGCAGATTTGGTTAATTAAGGCTCAATTATCCTTCACCAGTATAACACTTCATAGTTTTAGGTGACAATAACATATATGTATATGTATATATAAAATAAATATATAAAAACATGCATATATATGTGTGTGTGTTAAGCATACACAGTTGCAAGAAGGTGCAGAAGAATGTGTGTGTGTGTGTGTGTGTGTGTGTGTGTGTATGTGTGAGTGTTTAGCGTGCACACTTGCATGAGGGTGAAGAAGAGAGTGCATTTCCTATTAAAAATCCCGCTGAGGTAAGGTTAAATAAACACAAGATAACATCATGTTTTACCTGTTGTTTTGGAAACTATCTGGAAGCTTGGCAATGCCCAGTGTTTGAGGATTGAATAGGACAGCCTGTAAGAGAAGACACACACTGAGTGGGCTCTCAGAAGGACAGACGGGAAGTATCTTGAAGTATCTGGGGAGAACTTGCCATGCAAGCCTGAGGAACGACATAGGAAGCCTGGCCATGCCGTGCAGGCGTGCAATTCTGGAATCCTCTGCAGCTCCATCCACTCCTCCTCCTTCCTCACTTCTTGCCCTCTTCTTACGATCCTCCTGTTTCTCCTCCTCTCTCCCGCCTCTCTTCTCTTTTCTTCGCACCCCATTTTCTTTCTGTGTTTATTATAACAAAGATCCACAGACTTGGTAGATTTAAGGAAGTCCAGAAATTTGAGAAACCCTACATTTAAGTCTTCCATCAAAGGCCGGGAGATGGTATAGTCAGTAAGTTGTGGTACAAACATTAGCAACAGACTTGTGACCCCCAGAACCCATGGGAAATCCAGGTCTGGTGACCTTTGCCTGTAATCCCAGGGCTGCGGGAGTAGAGACAAGCGGGTCCCTGGCGCTCTTTGGTCAGTCAGCCTCACTGAGTCCAGTGAGCTCTGGGTTCGGTGAGACCAACCAGAGAACCACAGAAGGAGAGAAGTGACTCCACAGAGCGGTCATCTGACCTCTGTACATGCGCTGTGGCATGCAAGTACGCCGTGCGTGCTGCATCTCCCTCACATACAGCAATACACTCCCCAGGATGTTCCCTGCGTATCCTCCGAATGTCATCTGAGAGTTAATAGTGGCTGATGAGACATCTGTTACACCTTGAGACAGAAGCACCCATCAGAGACTGGTGTTCTGAACTCTCATTGGAAGCACTGGACCCGCTTGGAGGTGGGGCGTGGCTTGGGGACATAGGCCACTGAGGCAAGCCTTAGAGCCCCGCTGGATCCATCCATGCTGTCTGCCACCTGCTCTGGTGTCCATGAGCAGATTAGTCTTGTGCCTCTACCGTGATAGTCCTACACACTCCGGGGCTGCCTTTAGACAAAGCTCTATAACCATGAGAAGACAATGAAACTTTCTTCTCCTAAATCCGTTCTGTCAGGTATTTTATTACAATGTTGAGAAAGTAACTAATATGAAATTTATGGGAATACTTTAAAAAGGAGGAAATTTAAAACCCTGCTCATCAGAATCTAAAGAAGAGCCCCAAAGACAGCCATTTTCAACACTGCTTAAATTATAAAAAGTATAAAGCTTATTAAACTAAAATGTATTTATTTATTCCCTTGTACCCAAATAGTTTTAAAGTCAAACTACAGTGTATTGAGATACAGTGTAGTGATAGGAAACCACATTAAAAAAACAATCCAGTTACAGGGAAGTTTTTTATATATATATAATTTAAGGCAAACATTTTAAAGTGAAGGGGCTGGTTCTCATGTGAGAAGAAGTTTTAATTGGCTGGGAATATGATTCAGTAGGTACAATGCTTCCTGTGTAAGCCTGAAAACCTCAGCCCAACCCCTAAGCCCATGTACAAAGGTCAGGCGTTGTGGCACAGGCTTGGTTTTTCAGCACTGAGGAGGCACACTCAGGAAGATGCTTGGATGCTGCTGGCCAGGCAGCCTATCCAAGGCGGTGAGCCCCAGGTGCCAGTGAGAAGCCCTATCTCAATATACAAGGTCATTTTCTGAGGAACAACATTCAAGGTTGACTTCTGGCAAATGCATTCATCCACATACAAGTGCACCTCACTCACATACACGCACACGCTGTATCCTGATGGACATGAAAACTACCTGTGTCAATATATACATAAACAAACCCTTAAAAATCCTATGCAGATAAAACACTAGGAAGATACTTGCAACAAACATAGGAGACCATATTAAAAAACTGTATATTCTCAATACACTGTAGTTTGACTTTAAAACTAGCATGACTACCCTTAATATGTAAAGAGATGTTTCAAATTGATATGGAAAGAAACAATAATAGAGACAACTTTGAAAAATAGAGTGAATGTAATTGATACACGGACATGAATACTAATATATATCAATGGGGAGAAAGTGTGGAATAAATCGAAATATAAATATGGGCAAAGAAAATCAGAGAAAGATTTGTCTTTTAAAAGCCTTTCAACAGATATATGCCTTTTGGGGAAGGGCAGGATGGAAGAATGTTTGGAGGGGTGATATAAACTAAGGACTATGAAATAAGCATTGGAAACCTAATTTATAAGTGTATTAAAATGTAATATAAAACATGGGCTGGAATGGGGTTACCCTGCATGGACTAATGAAACTCTTCACTGAAGCCACAGGTATAAGGTGTTAGATGCCTCTCTGTGAGTTACTGGTCTGGGGCCCTAGAGGCCCTGAAAACAGTATGGTTTATTGCCATTTCTCTTGGTTGCCTCCCAGAACTCGATAGGAAGGTCTTATTACTGAAAGTGTCAACCATACATTTTGGGTACAGAATGCAGAGAAATCACACTGGAACTCAGCTGGGAGCTTCCTCCAAGCTGAGCAGTTTTCTTAATGTTGGAGGGTGTTATGCAAGCTTTTAGGGGAGAAAAGCCTTCAAGTCTTGCCTAGTTGTGAACCCTGTGAGATACAGCTAGGCAAAATATGCTCACTGGAGCAATAGTGGTGCAACTGTTATGCAACATTAGATTGCTTTTTGATTGGATTGCAGGCCTGCTGGGAACACAAACCAGACACTGTAACCTGGACGAAAGCTGGCAGTAGAGGTCATGAGCCAAGAGAGAGAGAGAGAGAGAGAGAGAGAGAGAGAGAGAGAGAGAGAGAGAGAGAGAGAGAGAGAGTTTTGTTAAACTACCTCCCAATGCTCACTAATTTTTATATCCATGAGCTAGTGCTTCTTTTAGCCCTTGTCAGAGAAGCTTCCTATAGCTGAGGTGGTGGTTAATTCAGAGCCTCAATGCTAGTTCAAGTTGTAACAGTAAGAAATGGTACTCAGCCCTCAATAGAACACTGTCTCTGAGACTTAGGGAACACTGAGAAAGGGGGGACAGAAAAAAATTTAATCTTCATGATTCTCACCTGGAGGATAAGGTTGTGTACCTCACAGTGATGGCCCCTGAACATAACATGGCTGTTACACTCATGAACATACTGCATTGGGGTTACCTTCCCAAGACATGCACAAGATTACATGTACTAACTTTTCATCACAGATGGGAGAGGGATTCTTTTTTTTTTTTTTTTTCGGAGCTGGGAACCGAACCCAGGGCCTTGCGCACGCTAGGCAAGCGCTCTACCGCTGAGCTAAATCCCCAACCCGGGAGAGGGATTCTTAAAGCTACACATCTCCCCGAGGGAGGGACTACTGTCAGTTAACGTTGGCTGAGAGAAGAGGGTGTCTTTTTGTCAGGGCTATAGCCACTGAAAAAGTAGACCATGGTCCAGTAAATAAACCCCAGCCCAGGCTTACGCAAACAAACGTTATTAAATTCAGTGGGGCATGCCCAATACACACAAGGCATGAAAATTGGAAGATGTCTTGAGAAGGGTTTCTGGAAGAAGAGGGGATGAGAAGGAATAATAGGGATGAAATGACTTAAGCATCTCTGTGTGTGTGCGTGTATGCATGTGTGTGCATGTGCGAGTGTGTGCATGCATGTATCTGCATGTGTGTGTGGACATGTGTGTTGTGAAATTGTAAAGAATGAATGAATTAATAAAGCAAATATGTGGTTTTGACTCAATAATTCAACTTCTAGCAATCCATATTGAAAAACGTAGGAAGTAATTGTGTAAAACACGAGCTTCAAACACCTTTATCACAAACTTGTACATAGTAACAAAGAAAACTATGCATACATATCTAGACCCATCATTAAACATAATCTATATTCATTCAGTAGACTAGTATGAAGATTACAGAAATGATTTAATGTCTTAGAAGGATGGTCACAAAAATCAAGTGGAAGGGAACAGATAGAAAATAATATCTATTGTATGACCTGCCTTTCTATAAAAGTTATACTTCCATGTCCATCAGACAGATGTACGTATGAGATGCATTGGAAAGCTGCACATGTGGTGTGTGTGTGTGTGTGTGTGTGTGTGTGTGTGTGTACAGTCTTACGCATGAGTGCAGTTTGTTTTAGAGCTCTCTTCCTTGTTTGAAATTTTACTTTTCATTGTTTCATCCATCTGTGATCAACCATGGTCTGAAGCTATTAAAATAGAAAATCCCAGAAACAGGCAATTAATCTGTTTTCAATTGTTCTTTTTCTACACAGTGTGGTGAAATCTTGTGCTGTACGGCTCCCGTTCCCTTCCCTCAGGCATATGAAACATCCTTTAGTCAGTGTTTCCACACATGTGTATACCCACCCATTAGTCTCTCATTCATCATTGTGGTTATCAGGTTAACTGCCATGTTAACATCAGTGTATGGTTGCAAATATTCTATTATTATTATTATTATTATTATTATTATTATTATTATCCCCCTACTGTGGATAATCTGTCACATTTTTATCCTGGGTCTGTGTGTATAGGACACACATAGAAGTTTTAGGGTTGCTACAATCCAGTTTCAAGTTTCTGGTATAGGGTGGGTACTCTTCCTAGATCCCTTGAAGATGAATGGGGAAGATATTACAGTGGTAGGATCAGGATACTTTTCATTTTCTGATCATTTATCTGTATGTTTACAATGAGGAAAGTGTTAGAACAGGCTTTTGTTGGAGCACATGGTCCTTGGGGGGGCCTTCTTGTTTCCACCCCTGTATGCTCTCCCCACAGGCCTGAGTGATGCCTATCTGGTAAGATCAGTAGGCTGCACTCTAAGCTGCAGGTGCCTCATTTTTCTCTAGTTGGACTGAAAATTCCTGGAGGAAAGGACAGGCCATGCTTCCTCCTTGTAATCTCAATTTTCACCTCAGAAGCTGTGTGGCATGGTGCATTGAGAGGATCTTATAATTTGGCTCTTAGAGTCACTATTTGCCAGCTTCTCAGCCATCAAATTAAGATTTTATAAAGTAGAAAAATCACATATGGTCTAAGCTGGGGTGAATAATTTCTCCCAACTCTGAATTTGCAGGTAGAGAGACGGGCTGGAAAAGCTCAAGTGAGGACCAGTGCCACATACAAAGCAGGCTCAGGACAGGCTGGACTCTGCTATGTTTCATTGGTTTCTGTCTAGGGCTTTTTATCACTCCGGATTGCTTAGTGGGCCTCCTGATTGCCCTTTGTTATCTAAAGACATCTGACACAGGAGTTTGGAAGGAAGATTGATGTTTCTGTTTAGGGCAGAAACCAGGCAGTGAGCAGGAAGGAAATTTGGGTGTCAATGAGAGACAAGCTTCAAAGATTGATTTTGTGATGCTCTCTCTCTCTCTCTCTCTCTCTCTCTCTCTCTCTCTCTCTCTCTGTGTGTGTGTGTGTGTGTGTGTGTGTGTGTGTGTGTGTGTGTGTCCCTGTGTGTTTATTAGGAGTAAGATACATGAATATTTGGTGCAGGGTAAATTCTACCCTGCAGCACCCACCTTAGGAAACTGACCCGGTGCCTGCTTCCTTCTTTCTCCCTAATGGACCAGTCTTCAGACTTAATCTCCTCTCTAGGTACACAGCCTCTGAGCAAACAACTGGAAAATGAGTTGAGTCAGCCAAGTGGTTGATCCGCATGGGGCTTTCTACACCACATGGATTTTCTTGCTTAGCATACAGCCAGCCAGCTACAGGAAGTGAGCATGCTCACTCCCATTTCACAGGTAAATTACTGAACCTCAGAGTAGAATTTTCCCCCCAAGGTTACCCAGAAGCACATGGCTAATGGCTGAAGCTGGCTGGGAGGCTGAGGATTTTGGTTGCCAGGGAAGTTAAATTTCTTCTTTCCTTGTTGGCAGGCATCAAATACAGTGAGATGGATAGCTGGAAGGAGAGCTTGGTATGTGCATGGCACTTAAGTCATGAAAACGAAGTGAAAATGAACTTAGTGTGTTGGGATGTTGGGAGTGTTTTGAAACATGCATGTTGTGAGGATCTCAATATGTGCACGACACTTAAGTCATGAAAATGAAGTGAAATGAACTTAATGTGTTGGGATGTTGGGAGTGTTTTGAAACATGCATGTTGTGAGGATCTCAATATTGATCATGCTTCTTTAGCTGGGGCTGCAGGGGGAGGCAACAGTGTGCTTCATTCTGGGTGACTCAGAGGTACTTCTCAGATTGTCTCCCTGGACCACAATCTCTACCATACTGATATTCTTGAGGCATGGCTGGAATCATCACAGTGTTCCAAGTTATCACATAGCTCTCCAAACACTGTACCACCCATGCTCCTAGTCTTGACCCCACCCTAGCACTGGTGTAACATCATTTGGATCTCTAATGTCTCCTGAAGGTTTATATGCTGAAGAATCTGTCCTTAGCTGGGTCCACATTAGGGAATGTGTAAACTTGTGGGCCGGACTTCTTGGAAGAAAGTGGACAATGGTGGAACATGTCTATGAAGGTTATAAAGGGACCCAGATCCCTTTTCCTATGGCTGCCATGAGATAAGCAACTGTTCTCTACCACACACTCCACCCACAACTGTTTTACTATAGACCAGAAACTGAGCTCAGTGACTACTCACATTTTAGCATTTTGTCACATCTTAATGGACCAATGAGTTTAATTGAGGAGTATGTATGAGGGGTTGCTTACATAAGCAGAAATGACTCCAGGACGACTGTATCACCAAAGCCCACCCTAACACAAATGACAACTCAAAAAAGCTGGAAACATGGAGAATGCTGCACAGCCTAAAGGCAGCTTAGTTTATTGAATAGTATCCCTTCCGAGGACTCAGTTTATCTAATCCTATTCCAGTTGGCTTGACCAATTTCTGCTTCTTGCAAGGTATGCTCTGATTTCAGAGTCTTTTTTGCAGCTTGGGTTAGCCTAGGTTCTCTCTACTACTGTTACACTACCCTTACCAGTCACTGCTCAGTAAAACCATCCAAACTCCCAGGATAGTTAACCCTGATCACCCTGGATACACGACTAAAATTCCTTTCTTATACTCCTTCAGTTTCAAATTCTGAAGCATTGTGTATTTGAAGTATAACTTACATACTGTAAAATGCACAAATTTTAAAATATAATATTGTCAGTAATCCTTTGAGAATTTCTTAGAATGCATTTTAATCATACTTATTTTTCTACTCCATCAGCTCCTACCAAATCCAACACACACCTCCCAACCCTCTCCCAACATTGTGCCTTGCATTAAAAGCAACAAAGCAAAGCAAAACAAAACAAAACAAGCTTCTTCCAGTGTGCACCTGTGCCTGGATCAGTGCCTCTGCCCTGGATCCCAACCCACTCAATCCACACTCTAGTAGCAGCTCGACCCCCTAAGGGTTCTGACTCATCCAGGATCACAGGATCACAGGTTCACAGGTTCACAGGTTCACAGGCTCACAAGAGGGACAGGTTCTAGTCAGAGACAGCAAGGCAAGTTAATGCCAGAGATAATCAGATGGGGAGAGGCAAGCACGAGAAAATAAGCAACAGAAACCAATACTACTAGGCAACATCAGAACTCAGTTCTCTCACCACAGCAAGCCCTGGATAGCCCAACATACCTATAAAGCAAGATTCAGATCTAAATTCTCATCTCATGAAGATGATAAGTGACTTTAAGAAGGACATGAATAACTCCCTTAAAGAAATATAGAACAAATGAAACTCAAGACGGATGATCAAAATGTGAATGCTTCACTCCTTCTTTAAAAGGGGAACAAAAATACCCTTGGCAGGGAAGAGAGAGGCAAAGATTAAAACAGACACAGAAGGAACACCCATTCAGAGCCTGCCCCACATGTGGCCCATGCATATACAGCCATCCAATTAGACAAGATGGATGAAGCAAAGAAGTGCAGGCTGACAGGAGCCGGATGTAGATCTCTCCCGAGAGACACAGCCAGAATACAGCAAACACAGAGGCGTATGCCAGCAGCAAACCACTGAATTGAGAATAGGACCCCCGTTGAAGGAATCAGAGAAAGAACTGGAAGAGCTTGAAGGGGCTCGAGACCCCATATGAACAACAATGCCAAGCAACCAGAGCTTCCAGGGACTAAGCCACTACCTAAAGACTATACATGGACTGACCCTGGACTCTGACCTCATAGGTAGCAATGAATATCCTAGTAAGAGCACCAGTGGAAGGGGAAGCCCTGGGTCCTGCTAAGACTGAACCCCCAGTGAACTAGATTGTTGGGGGGAGGGCGGCAAGGGGGGAGGATGGGGAGGGGAACACCCATAAAGAAGGGAAGGGGGGAGGGGGATGTTTGCCCAGAAACCGGGAAAGGGAATAACACTCGAAATGTATATAAGAAATACTCAAGTTAATAAAAAAAAAAAGAAATATAGGAGAACACAAGTAAACAAGTAGAAGCCCTTAAAAACACATAAATCCCTTAAAGAAATACAGGAAAGCATAGTCAAACAGGTGAAGGAATTGAACAAAACCATCCAGGATCTAAAAAGGGAAATAGAAGCATTAAAGAAAACACAAAGGGAGAAAACTCTGGAGATGGAAAACTTAGGAAAGAGATCAGGAATCACAGATGTGAGCATCACCAACAGAACACAAGAGATTGAAGAGAGAATCTCAGGTGTAGATTACCATAAAAGACATTGACACAACAGTCAAGGAAAATACAAAAAACGAAAAGCTCCTAACTCAAAAATATTCAAGAAATTCATGACACAATGAGAAGACCAAACCTAAGGATAATAGGTATAGAAGAGAGTGAAGATTCCCAACTCAAAGAGCCAGTGAACATCTTTGACAAAGTTATAGAAGAAAACTTCCACAACCTAAAGAAAGAGATACCCATAAACATGTAAGAAGCCTACAGAACACCAAACAGATGGAACCAGAAAAGAAATTCTTCTGATCACATAATTAAAACACCAAATGCATAGAGCAAAGAAAGAATATTGAAAGCAGTAAGGGAAAAAGGTCATGTAACATATAAAGTCAGACCTATCAGAATTACCACAGACTTCTCAACACAAACTCTAAAAGCCAGAAGATCTTGGGCAGATGTCATACAGACTATAAGAGAACAAAAATGCCGGTCCAGGCTAACATACTCAGCAAAACTCTCAATTACCATAGATGAAAAACCGAGGTATGCCAAGACAAAACAAAATTTAAACAACATCTTTCCACTAATTCAGATCTACAGAGGATAATAGAAGGAAAAGTTCAACACAAGGAGGGAAACTACTCCCAAGAAAAAGCAAGAAATTTAACTTTTCACAACAAACCCAAAAGAAGAGAAACACAAAAGCATACTTCCACAAACAAGAATAACAGGAAGTAAAAAAATCATTGGTCCCTAATATCTCTTAATACCAATGGACTAAATTTCCCAATAAAAACAAGTATGCTAACAGACTGCATACATAAACTGGACCCAGCATTTTGCTGCATACAGGAAACACAACTCGGTGACAAAGACAGACACTACTTCAAAGTAAAAGGCTAGAAAGATTTTTTCCAAGCAAATAGTTCCAAGAAACAAGCTGGAGTAGCCATTTTAATATCCAATAAAGTCAACTTTCAACCAAAAGTTACTAAAAAAAGATGGGGAAGGGCACTACATATTCATCAAAGGAAAAATCCACCAAGATAAGCTCTCAATTCTAACCATCTATGCTCCAAATGCAAGGGCACCCACGTTTGTAAGAGAAATGTTATTGATGCTGAAAGCACACATTGCACCTCACACAATAACAGTAGGAGATTTCGACATCCCATTCTCACCAATGAGCAGATCACAGAAACAGAAACTAAACAGAGATACAGTGAAACTAAAAGACGTTATAAACAAAATGGATTTAACAGATATCTACAGAATATTCTACCCTAAAACAAAAGAGTATACCTTCTTCTCAGTGCCACATGGTACCTTCTCAAAAATCAAACATATAATCGGACACAAAACAAACCTCAACAGATACAAGAACATCAATTAATACCATATATTCTATCAGACTACCACAGACTAAGGCTGGTCTTCAATAACAACAAAAACAACAGAAAGCCCACATACACGTGGAGGCTGAAAAACTATCTACTCCATGACAACTTGGTGAGGGAAGAAATAAGAAAGAAATAAAAGATTTTTTTAGAATTTAGGGAAAATGAAGGCACAACATATCCAAACTTGTGGGACACAATGAAAGCAGTGCTAATAAGAAAACTCCTAGCCCTAAGTGCCTCCATAAAGAAATCGGAGCGATCATACACTAGCAGTTTAACAGCATATCTGAGGAAAAAGAAGCAAATACTCACAAGAGAAGTAGACAGCAGGAAATAATCAAACTCAGGGCTGAAATCAACCAAGAAGAAACAAAGAGATCTATAGAAAGAATCAACAAAACCAGGTGCTTGTCTTTGAAAAAATCAACAAGATAGATAAACCTTTAGCCAGACTAATCAAGGGCATAGAAACAGTATCCAAATAAACAAAATCAGAAATGGAAAGGGAGCCATAACAACAGAAACTAAGGAAATTCAAAAAATAATCAGGTCCTACTACAAACATTTATATTCAACAAAACTGAAAAATCTAGATGAAACGAATGATTTTCTAGACAGATACCAGGTACCAAAGTTAAATCAGGATCAAATAAACCATCTAAATAGTTCCATAACCCCCAAGGAAATAGAAGCAGTCATTAGAAGTCTCTCAACCAAAAAGAGCTTAGGATCAGATGGGTTTAGTGCAGAATTCTATCGGACTTTCAAAGAAGATTTAATACCTCTTCAAACTATCCCACAGAATAGAAACAGAAGGAACACTATCCAATTCTTTTTATAAAGCCACAGTTACACTGATACCTAAACCCCAAAAAGACCCAACAAAGAAAGAGAACTTCAAACCCATTTCCCTTATGAATATCGATGCAAAATACTCAATAAAATTCTCAAAAACTAAAAAAAAAAATTCTCAAAAACTGAATCCAAGAACACACAAAAATGATCATTCATTATGATCAAGTAGGCTTCACATGAGGAATACAAGGATGGTTCAATATATGGAAATCCATCAATGTAATCCACTATATAAGCAAACTCAAAGGAAAACACCACACAATCAGATGCTGAGAAATCCTTTGACAAAATACAAAACTCCTTCATGTTAAAAGTATTGAAGAGATCAGGAAATCAAGGTGCACACCTAAATATAATAAAAACAATGTATAGCAAACTAATAGCCAACATCAAACTAAATGGAGAGAAACTCAAAGCAATCCCACTAAAATTAGGGACAAGACAAGGCTGCCAACTCTCTTTCTACCTATTCAATATAGTACTTGAAGTTCTAGCCAAAGCTATTAGACAACAAAAGGAGATTAAAGGGATACAAATTGGGAAGGAGGAAGTCAAGATATCACTATCTGCAGTTGGTATGATAGTATATATAGGTGACCCCAAATATTTTACCAGAGAGCTCCTACAGCTGATAAACAACTTCAGTAAAGTGGCTAGATATAAAATTAACTCTGAAAGACCCCCTCCCAGAAAGGGAATTGTACAAGCCCAAGGCCCTCAACTATAGAAGTAAAAAGTAAGTTTTTAGATATGTGGGACAAGCTGACCCAACATTTAGACAAAATAGCCCAGAAAAGAAAACAAAATGCAGAAACCAGACTAAATTATGGGCACTGCTCCATGGGCCACCTGGCAGGAAAAAGAAAAAGTCCCTGACCCCCCGGAAGCCCTGACCACCATGTACTTTTTGCTAACTCATTGTTATGATTATAGCCAAAATAAGTAACATACACGTATGCCTCATTTACTCCACCAATCACATCCCTGTAACCATGCATCTGCTTCTGTAAGCCTGCTTCTGCTCCCCAAAATACTATAAAAAGCCCACCCTGGCTCTGCTAGGTGCGCCAGTCTTCCGAATTGACTGGGACGCCCACAGATACCTGTGTATCCTGATCAATAAAAATCCTCTTGCTGATTGCAGCCTGTGGACTCGGACTGGTCATTGGGCTTGAGGATCTCCCTCCTGAGGGAAGATTCTCTCTGAGAGTCTTACATATGGGGGCTCGTCCGGGATCGGAGATCCTCTGCCTAGAGACCACCGACCACCCACCGGGAGGTAAGCTGGCCAGCGTTTGTCTTGTCCTGTCTTGTCTTGCTTTGTGACTTGTTCTGTAAATGCTTAGTTACTTGGCTTGGGTCTAGACCGTTTGTATTTGGGCGGGCCAGAGAAGGAGCTGACGAGCTCGGACTTCTCCCCCGCAGCCCTGGAAGACGTTCCAAGGGTGTTTAGAGCCCGGTTTTTCGGGGCTCAGCCTGTATCGGAAGGATACGTGGTTTTGGGTTGGAGGAGAGAGGAGAGAGCCGGATCCACTGAAGGATCCGGACCCTTGTCGCCTCTGTCTGAATTTTTGGTTTCAGTTTGACACCGAAGCCGCGCGGTGCGTCTGTCTGTCTGACTGTTGAAATTGTTTGTCTTCTTTGTGTCCTAATTTTCTTTGAACATCTGTGGAAATTGGTTATAGGATGCTTTGTCTTGGTCTTGTTTGTCTGGGTTGTTTTCTGTGGTATTGTCCAGTGTCTTTTTGGCTTTTGTTTCGTTTTTGGACTTTGGACAGACAACTGTGTTTAAAATCTTGGACTGACGACTGTGTTTAAAATCATGAAACTATTTGCTTTGTTTGTCAAGGAGTTTTACTTGATCCTCTTGGTGCTTAACTTGGAAATAATTTGCTTGAGAAAAATTGTTTTCTGCCAGGGAGTTTTATCTTTCTCTCTTGAGCCTCCTCCCCAAGGAGAGATGCCCCTCCCTTTGCTCCCCTTGTCCAGTCTAGCTGCTGTTAACCGTTGTGTATGAAGAACTCCAGGTTAGCGAGTAACCCTGTCTGAAGCAGGTATTAACAAGAGCCTGAAAGCTTTACCTTAGATCCTGAAGAAAAATTCTCCCTGTTGCTTAAACATTCACAGCTTCTAAGGAAGGGACAGCACAGAGTAGGAAAATATAGGGGCTGAGGGTGACAAGCATGCAGGCCTGCTAGCAAGCTGCAGGCTGCGCGTGGGCAGTGGTGCAGCTCTGGCCAAGTCAGCGTAAGAGGAGTTTCAAGGTGATGAGGCCGGCCGGGGTTGACACTTTGACAACAATAAGATAATATAGAGTTAGTGGTTGTTTTTATGAGACTTTTGGCCCTGAGAAAAAAAATAATAATTCCAGTTGCTGCTTTCAGTGGCCAGACCTTCAACACTTGCTCACAGAAGGAGAGTGTTCATTAAGAGAAGTTCTTTAAGGGAGCCTGCCATATCTGCTGGCCCTATTCCAAGAGAGGAGTTGATCTCCAACATTAAGTAACCTTCCCTGTTAGTCATCATTGACATGGAGAGTGCCTTTGATCCTATCCCCACAGCAGCCAGTTCCTGCCCCTGTGGTCAAAATGCCCCAGGTTGGGGGACAGAGAAGCCCCTGAGATAGTTTCGAAAAGAATCTGCAACAAACTGTGAAGAACTTTGTTTTGCCAGTCAAAATTTAGAATTCAGGCTTTGGCTGTGGCCAAGGTCAGGATTAATGTTTTCTTTTCCATGGGCCTTTAGCCCACTGAGACAGTTTGGTAAAGGGCTGCTACTGAGCTCCTGAAAGTCCCAGGAGAACTGGTTACAATTCTTTTGTCAGCCACTTGGTATCTAGCACCCAGGTCCTAACCATCTCTCCATCCTTTTGTTATTAGTTCTTAAGTCCAGAGAGATGGTCAGTAACAGATCAGCTCCCTCTCTGCTTGCCGTTCTGTTTCACAGACACAACGCTTGTGCTTATTTTTACAACAGCCTTTTTGTCCCAAAAAGTCCTCCTGGTTTAGCTGTGTGACTAAATGCTATTTGTCCTCTTCAGTGGACCTCTATTCTCAAGATTCTCTTGTTTTCTCACCATCCCATTTGAGATGCTTGTTAGTAACTGTTACAGGTCTTCTTTACCACTGAGGAAAGACGGAATCCTACTGGAGGCCAGAAAGAATGTTCCAGACATGGATGGAAGACCCTCACTCCTGACTGTTGACTTGAATACCCCTGAAGGTAGGGAGTGCTCCGGGTCTGCCACCAGGCTCCAAGGGTGGGTCTCTGAGGGGCTGGAAAATGCCCCACCAATCTGGCTAAGATAAGGAAAAGATATAAAGAGAGAAAGTTACAGAAATTTGAAGGGTTAAGCTAAGTTGCTGAGAGTTAGTGTAAGTTGCAGAGAAAGTAAAGTTGAAGTGTAGTAAGTGGACAGCATCTAATAGCTGTAGAGGAAGGTGCAGATATAAGAGAGAGACTGAGGAAGAGAAAGAGGAAAGAAGGTAAAAAGAGCAGGAAGCTAAGGAAGAAAAGAAGAAGCTAGAGAGCTAAAGAGAGATAAAAGACAAGAGAGAAATATATACTGGCCACAGTAGTTAAGGAACCTAAGAAGACAGTACCCGGCAACAGAAGAGAATTCCTAAGCTAAAGATCAGTGTGCCTATCGCAAGGAAAAAGGACACTGGGTCAGGGACTGCCCCAGGAAGAACAAGAGAGGCCTCTCCAGCAGCCCGGAAGGCAAGCCTCTTGGTCCTAGAGTGCTGGCTATGCGCTAAGATAGAAGGGAAGCTCGCCCAGCTGTTTTGTGAATATGGGGGCCCAACACTCTGTGCTCCTCCACCCAAATGGGCTAGTGTCCAGCAAAAGACCTTGAGTACAGGGGACTACCGGCAACAAATGATACTCATGGACTACCCGAAGAACAGTGGACCTTGGCGTGGGCCGGGTATCCCACTTGTTCCTTGTGATTCCAGACTGCCCCTACGAGTCTAAACCCTGCAACCCTGCTCCCGGACCCCGACCTAGACACCCCCCTTCATGACTGTCAGCAGGTGCTCACTAAAGCACAGGAGTGGCATAAAGATCGGACTGATCAGCCAACAGATGGGGTAGATGCCATCTGGTTCATAGATGGGAGCAGCTTCTTAGAGAAGGAAAAAGATGGGCTGGGGCAACAGTGGTAGATGGAAACAGAATCATATGGGCTCAGGCCCTACCAGAAGGCACTTCTACTCAGAGAGTAGAGCTCGCTCCCCTCACCAAAGCCCTTGAACTGAGAAAAAGACTTAACATCTCTGTGGACAGCAGCAGAGGGGCCTGCTGACATCTGAGGGCAAGAAAAAAAAGAGATTCTGGCTCTGTTAAAGGCCCTACATGACCCAGCCAGGCCGAGGAAGAGACTCTGGTACACCTCAACGAGAAAGAAGATCCTGCTACAAAAATAGGCAGAGGCCATGATAAAACAAATGCATCAATAGACTCACTTAGGGGTAAGCAAACTCATCCAGACGTTTTCAAAAACTAAATATTATGTCACAGGTCTCAAGTATCTCGTGGAACAGATAGTGCACTGATGTATACCATGCCAAAAGGTAACTGTTTTCAGGAAAGTTGACTGTGGTAGGAGGCTCCGTGGGGAACGGCCTGGATCCTACTGAGAAGCGGACTTCACAGAGATAAAACCAGGAAAATATGGGTATAAATGTCTCCTAGTATTTATAGATATCTTTTCAGGAATAGGTAGAAGCTTTCCCCACCAAACAAGAGACGGCCTCTACAATCATCAAGAAGATACTGGAAGAAATCTTCCCCCGATTTAGAATGCCCAAGGTAATCTGGTCAGACAACAGCCCTACTTTCGTTGCCAAGGTAAGCCAGGGTGTGGCCAAGTATTTAGAGGTCAATTGAAAATTACGTTATATTTACAGACCTCAAAGTTCAGGACAGGTAGAATAAATAAATAAAATTTTAAAAGAGACCCTGACCAAATTAACCATGGAGACTGGCACAGACTGGGTGACACTCCTTCCCTCTTGCTCTCTTTAGAGCAAGAAATACCCCTTCCAGATTCAGCTTTACCCCCTTTGAGATCTTATATGGGGCCTCAGCTCCCCTGACTGTATTAGATGATGTTACTGAACCAACATGTCATAGTAATAATGATTTGTATGCCAGGCTAAAAGACCTACAGGTGATATAGAAAGAAATCTGCTCACAGCTGACAGCAGCCTATGCCCCGGGGACCCCCGAGACATGTCGTCAGTTCCAGGTTAGAGACTACAGCTACACTGAGCCCAGACACTCGAGCCTCGCTGGAAAGGACCATACCTGGTGCTGCTGACCACCCTGACAGCCGTCAAGTCTCAGCCCTCACCAGCAGCGTACTAGCTGTTGGGGCTGAGAGCTGGGACCTAGAGGGACACTCAGATCTTCAAAAAGCTCCCTAGACTTAAGTGATTGGGAGGTTGCTATAATGCTCACTTGAGGAGTGTGTTTTAGAAACAAGAATTTCATGTTTGCCTGTTTGCCCTGGGTTCCCTCGGAATAGGTGTAAGGATAGGCTTGATTTTTATTACAAATGATGTAACATTACATATGTTAGTACTCCTAACACTTCTTGGGACTGTGCCTCAGGGATCACAACCTATATAAGTTTAGAAGTTCTAAAAGACCTTGGTGTATAGGTTCAGATAGTGTCCAGATTAGAATCCTGATGCTAAAGACTTAATAAGACACAAAAGAGAGTTGAGAATTATTTAAGGCTATCTAGGTGCTACAAGGACAGCACAAGGACATCTGCTGTTGCCCTACAATGCAAGGCTTATAGAGAATTCAGAACTGCCATTGACTCAGATATAAAAAGAGTAAAAAAGACTTTTTAGCTGACCTCCAAGAATACCTAACCTCCCTCTCAGAGGTAGTCCTTCAAAATAGGAAAAGATTAGACCTGATATTCCTTAAAGAAAGAGTCTGTGTGCTACACTAAAAGAAGAATGTTGTTTCTATGCAGATCAGACAGGAATAATAAGAGATACAGACTTTCAGTCATTCAAACTTTTGTGCTGAGACAACAGTATCAGATGGTGAAACAACAAAAAACAGAGGTACCTTAACCAAGTTGAGTGGAAGATTCCACTCAAGGACAAAAAGAAAATGGGGGAATGAAAGACCCCCTCCCAGAAAGGGAATTGTACAAGCCCAAGGCCCTCAACTATAGAAGTAAAAAGTAAGTTTTTAGATATGTGGGACAAGCTGACCCAACATTTAGACAAAATAGCCCAGAAAAGAAAACAAAATGCAGAAACCAGACTAAATTATGGGCACTGCTCCATGGGCCACCTGGCAGGAAAAAGAAAAAGTCCCTGACCCCCCGGAAGCCCTGACCACCATGTACTTTTTGCTAACTCATTGTTATGATTATAGCCAAAATAAGTAACATACACGTATGCCTCATTTACTCCACCAATCACATCCCTGTAACCATGCATCTGCTTCTGTAAGCCTGCTTCTGCTCCCCAAAATACTATAAAAAGCCCACCCTGGCTCTGCTAGGTGCGCCAGTCTTCCGAATTGACTGGGACGCCCACAGATACCTGTGTATCCTGATCAATAAAAATCCTCTTGCTGATTGCAGCCTGTGGACTCGGACTGGTCATTGGGCTTGAGGATCTCCCTCCTGAGGGAAGATTCTCTCTGAGAGTCTTACAAACTCTAACAAACCCTTCCTCTACATGAAGGATAAATGGGCTTAGAAAGAAATTAGAGAAACAACATCCTCACAATAGCCAGAAATAATATAAAATATCTTGGTGTGACTCTAGTGAGGCAAGTGTAAGATCTGTATGACAAGATAGTCAAGTCCCTAAAGAAAGAAATTGAAGACCTCAGAAGATGGAAAGATCTCCCATGCTCATGGATTGGCAGGACTAATAAAACAAAAATGACCATCTTACAGAAAGCAATGTAATCCCCATCAAAATTCCAACTCAAGTCTTTATAGAGTTAGAAAAAGTAATTCTCAAATTCATTTAGAAGAACAAAAAACCCAGGATAGTGAAAACTATTCTCAACAATAAAAGAACTTCTGGGGGAATCACCATCCCTGTCCTCAAGCTGCACTACAGAACAATAGTGATAAAAACTGCATGATACTGGTACAGATACAGACAGGTAGATCAATGGGATAGAATTGAAGACCCAGAAATGAACCCACACATCTATGGTCACTTGATCTTTGACAAAGGAGCTAAAACCCATCCAGTGGAAAAAAGATCACATTTTCAATAAATGGTGCTGGTTCAACTGGAGGGCAGCATGTAGAAGAATGCAAATTGATCCATTCTTATCTCCTTTTACAAAGCTCAAGTCCAAATGGATCAAGAACCTCCACATAAGACCAGTTACACTGAATCTAATAGAAGAGAAAGTGAGGAAAAGTCTTGAACACATGAGTACAGGGGAAATTTTCCTGAACTGAACACCAATGGCTTATGCTCTATGATCAACAATCGACAAATGGGACCTTACAAAATTGAAAAGCTTCTGTAAGGCAAAGGACACTGTCAATAAAACAAAACAACCTATAGATTGGGAAAAGATCTTTATCAACCTTACATCCAATAGAGGGCTAATATCCAAAATATACAAAGAACTCAAGAAGTTAGACTCCACAGAACCAAAAAACCCTATTAAAAATGGATTACAGACCTAAACAGAGAATTCTCAACTGAGGAATCTTGAACGGCTGAGAAGCACTTAAAGAAAAGTTCAACATCCTTAGTCATCAGGGAAATGTAAATCAAAATGACCCTGAGATTCCACCTCACATCAATCAGAATGGCTAAGAGCAAAACCAGAAGGTAACAGCAGATGCTGGGGAGGGTGTCAAGAAAGAGGAACACTCCTCCATTGCTGGTGGAATTGCAAGGTGGTAAAATCAATCTGGCAGTTCCTGAGAAAATTGGAAATAGTTCAACCTGAAGACCCAGCTATATCATTCTTGGGCATATACCCAAAAGATGCTCCAATATATAACAAGGACATATGCTCCACTATGTTTACAGCAGGCTTATTTGTAATAATAGTCAGAAGCTGGAAAGATCCCAGATGTTCCTCAACTTAAGAATTGATACAGAAAATGCGGCACATTACACAATGGAGTACTACTCAGCTATTAAAAACAATGACTTCATGATATTTAAAGGCAAGTTGTCAAAACTAGAAAATATTCTGAATAAGGTAACCCAGACACAAAAGAACACACATGGTATGCACTCAGTGATAAGTGGATAATAGCCAAAAGCTCACAATGCCCATGACACAACCCACAGACTATATGGAGATTAGTACCAGGGTGTGGATGCTTCAGTCCTGCATTTAGGGGGAGATGGAAGGAGGGGGGCAACTTGGAGTGAGGAGGGGAGGAAATAAGGATGGCGGTATCAGGCACTGGGTGGGACAGGAGAGAGGTACAGAGTGTCAGGAAATCGATTGAAAATATGTATGGGGGGGTGATGAGGATCTGGGGATAAGTCACTGGAGGGTCCCAGATGCCAGGAAACAGGAGGCTCCTTGGGTGCAACGGGATTGACTGAAGCAGAGAAGAGAAGATAGAACCTGTAGAGACTACCTCCAGTAGATAGGCAGGGCCCCTGGTCCAGGGACGGTGCCTCACACTCCTAACGTTTTTAATGTTCCTGTCCAAAGGAAGAATAGGGACAAAAAAATGGAGCAGAGACTGAAGGAAGGGCCATCTGGGGACTGCCCTACCTGGGGATCCATCCTGTCAGCAGAGACCAAACCCAACACTGTTGTCAAGAGGCACTTGCTGACAGGAGTCTGGTATAGCTGTGCCCTGAGAGGCTCTGCCAGCACCTGACCAATGCAGATGTGATGCTTGGAACACGGGACCCTGGTGAGGGAGCTGGGCAAAAGACTGGAGGAAGAGGGGAATTTCAACCCCTTAGGAAGAGCAACGTCAGCTGGCCAGATCACCCAGTGACTAGACCCAGGGACTAGACCACCAACCAAGGAGTGTACAGGGAGGGGTCCATGGCAGACATAGGTAGAAGAGGATGGTCTTGTCTGACATCAGCGGGAGGGGAGGCCCTTGGTCCTGTGGAGGTTTGATGCCCCAGCGTAGGGGGATGCTAGAGGGGTAGGGAGGGAGAGGGTGAAAGTGGGGACCACACTCATAGAGGCAAGGGGGAGGGAGAAGAGGGAAGTCGTGGAATGGGGAGCTTGTGGAGTGGTAACTGGGAAGTGGGATATCCTTTGAGATGTAAACGAATAGAATGATTGATAAGAGATAAATTAAAATAGAAACAATTTCTTTTTCAAAACATATTTTATTTTTATTTTAAGTGTGTGTGTGTGTGTGTGTGTGTGTGTGTGTGTGTGTGTGTGTGTGTGTACGAGTGGTGGAAGGTGAGGAATGAGTCACAGTATATTAATGACTTTCCATCACTGTAGTGAGAAACCTGAGAAAGTCAACCTTGAATAAGAAGGGGTCTTTCACAACTCACTGGGTCATCTGGAATAAGGGAAATATCCCCTTAGCACCCTATGGCATGAACACTGAGACTGAGGTAAAATCAGGTTTTGAGTCGCTCCTTTGACAACTGAATGCTGAACAATTCTGCAAAGGCCACAGAGATAAGAAAACCAAAGACACTGAGTCTGCTTCCAGGTGCTCGCAAGCAGTGATCCGCCGCGGCAGAGACCAGCATAAGAGCTACTGAGCAGTAAGCAGTTCGACCCGTTAAGCTCATTTTGTGCGGCAGAAAATGTGCCAATTGCAAAGCTCAGACAGGTGAGGACAGAGCCCAATTTTTCTGTAACTGAACTTAATTTTCCTCTCAAGCTTCTGCTTTTTACCCTGGAAAACTGAATTAGAGGAAAGGTCGTCACTTTGTCTTCTAAATGCAGGGTTTGGGGGACACTGCTCAGCTGACTTGTGTTTCTCTCCTTCTCATGCTTCTTGCTCCCCTGGTTGAATGTCCTGGGTGAAGTGCTGGGAGAAACATCACTTCTGCCATCCTACCCGCCTTTGCTCTTGCTGTGCCTTTCCTGGGGCTCTACAGCAGCTCTTGGTGTTCTTGAAGATTCAGTCCACGCTCTCAACACCCTAGCACAGGGTGCTATTTCTCACCACAACTTCTGTGTCCCCCCACCCCAAGTTAAAGGGCCCCTACCTGCTTCCTCAGCACCACTAGGCTTTGAGAAGAATCTACCCAGCTGTCTTCACCCATGCAGTCCTCTCTGGCTGGATGCCATGTTGTATTGGTAGTTTCCATAGAAGACAGAAGAAGTTTCTACTCTGTCTGGAATCCCACTGGGTTTATCAGTGGGCCCTTCCTCATGCTGGACCACATTTATTCTGCTCACATATGGTCCATTTGCACAAGCCAGATGTTCTTCCCCAAACAAACCAGAACCCCTCTGTGAAAGCCCAGCCCATCTGAGGTCTGGCTGTGGGTGAAAATTAATCAGTACTGTTTGGCAGGATAGGTAGTAATGGTGCAAGTCCAGGAGTGACTCATCAGCAGAGCCCTGAAGCTCGAGTCAGCCTGAATTAGGATTCTGTGTCCATGTTTGTCAGGAAGGCTGATCAGTTGTTGGCATTGAGCAGAAGACTCATGCATTGATTAGAGCTGCCTATGCTAAGAGTAAATTAAGCCAGGCTGAGCATCACCAGCCAGTTTGAGTTTGAATTTCAAGTTCCCTGAAAGCAGAGTGTGGCTAAAACTAGAAGTTTCCTCATATGCAGATGGGAAGAGCTAGACAGTTGGTTGATCTCAAAGTTCCCTTCCAGCTCAGGGAATGTTTTCTTCCACACCAGGAAGCTAAACAGAATCTTAATTCATCTCTCTATGACTTAATTTTTCTGCACCAGGAGGGAACAGCAGCCCATGATGGTATTTAAGAAATAAATATGTTGATAATGCATCTATAGACAGTCATATATAATAAATGTAGGTCCAAAGGATACCTTCCTTAAAAGCAAGTGAGGATTTATGGGCTCGCTTTCACCCACATTGCTGCCATTACTTACCTCGTATTAACGGTCTCTCTGTTCAGCAGACAGCTCCATCTCTATTATCTGCTGTTTAAATGGCATCTTTAGGATTTGGGGTAAGCCACTAGCCTCCGAACTCATTTGACAATCTCCCATTGCTCATGATGATCTGATTTATGTCACGGGGATAGAATGGGTCATTCACAGTCACCTTTTGACTCCTACTTGGATCTAATACAATTAAAGATGCCTTGTGAATCCAACAAGGACCTACATGAATGAACTGACTTTCACGATGGAGGCAGGCTTGTATGGAGCCAGGAGGATGTTGGTTTGTTAAAGAACTCTGGCTCTGCAAAAAGACATCCTCCCCTAGTACCTGCGTGGTGTTGGGGCCATTACTTCAACAGTTAGGGATCTTGCTTTTGTATGCCTACTGAATGAAGGTGGACATTCTGAACCTTTCAGTGGTTTTCAGAGTTTGATGCAGTTTTGCGTGTGAAGGACTTAACTTTCCGCCCTGAAAGAAGATGTGTTCTATATATGTGGTTTCTGTTATAATTACTATACCATACCTGAAGTTTTCACTGAGAAGGGCTGCAGGAAGAAGAAAAAGAAGTCATTTTTATAAGGGACAACATGCATTGTTAAGGTTGGCTCTGAAGTCCTGGAGTTTATGTTTGAAACCAAGAGCCAGGTAAATAGGAATGATGGCTTGCGACTTCATTCATCTTTAAGCAGAAGGATTTTAGAGGAACTTGGGGTACGCTTTTCAGGGGACCACATTGGTCTGTCCTCCTGCTCCCCTCCTTGACTAGGTTTAGGCAAGGCATGAGTAAGGACTTGTGAATGGTGCCTGCATCTGTCAGCACGAACTCCTTTGTACTCAAGGTGAATTCCCTGCTACCCTTCTGGTGTTCAGACCTCTGTTATTTTCTCTGTTGTCCAATTACCCTCCACGAAGGTTCCAGGCTCTGCAAGCCCAGAGAGAAAGTTTCCGGGGAGGAAAAAGCAGTTTTCCCAGCACTCTGATGGGGATGGATTACCACACAGGTGCTTTTCATTCACCTAACTGGGCAGACTTCCCCCTCCCACCGGAGGAAAGGATGGCAATCTACACATGCGCTGATGATGTATAATTACCGTCGCTCCTGCACATCTGGTCTAATGGCTACAGGGTTCCGAAATGATTCACATATTTTACCCAGTTCTCCACTTGAACGGTCCCATTCTGCCCATGGCAGCAAGAGCAGCTGGCTACCAGGTAAATCTAACTGCCCTGGCTTGAAAACACCTGATTTATAACATGCGAGGACACTGGCAATCACTATGTATGTTTCAATTTGGTTTTGTTAGACGTTGAGTCGTCTTTAAAAACCTCACATGGCAGAAACATTAACTTTAGAAATTAATGAGCAGTGCAGCCTCGAGGTCAAGACAAAGGAATCTGTAGTCAAATCCAGCCTTGCTTGTCACAGCAGACAAGCTTGGGGAATTGGTAAGCAGGCAACAGGGAAAGCAAAGGAGAAGATGCTTCTTCCATTAAAGTAAATGCATTTTGGTGTTCATATGGGATGGTTTCCCACAATTCTGAATGTAAGAGATACAGCTCTAGGTATGGAGGATGCCAGTGTTCTCAGGCTGGGATGTAGCTCAGTGATGCAATGCTTGTCTAGCATGCAGGATGCAAGAGACCCTAGGCCAATCTCTCCTTCTCCCTCCCCCCTCTCTCCCTCGCTCTCTTTCTCCTTCTCTCATTCTGTCTCTGTCTTTCCCTCTATCTCCCTCTCTCATTCTGTCTGTCTCTCCCTCTCTTTCTCTGTCTCTCTGTCTTTGTTTCTCTGTCTCTCTGTCTCTGTCTCTCTGTTTCTCTGTCTCTGTCTCTCTCTCACACAAACACACACACACACACACACACACACACACACACACACACACACACACACACAGCATTCTTTTCATTTCTTATTTCAACTTAACTTCAAGTCCCCAAACAACTAAGTTGGTTTAAATACATTTCCACCATCATCAGCTGGTGAGATGGGGCTCAGCAGGTCAGTGTTGTGATAAATTTTATTTGAGGGTTTCTACTGCACCTTAGATAATTTAGTTCCTGTGATAGCTATTCCTTGTTGTCAACTTGACTACATCTGGAATGAACTACAATCCAGAAATGGAGGGCATGTTTGTGATCCAGCTCTTGAGGCTGAAAGACACATGTTTCTGACCTGGATCTTGACATGGACATCTAGAGGCATAGTGGCCATGAAAAACTTAGGCCCAAGCAATGTAGTACACACCTTTAATCCCAGGAGACACAGGCAGTCAGATCTCTGAGTTCAAGGTCATCTTGGGACAAAGCAAATTCCAGAACCAGGAGTGGTGGTACATACCTTTAATATGGGTCACACCTTCTGCTGGAGACCTACATAGGGACATTGGAAGAAGGAAGACACTCTTCTTCGACTGCTTGCACTTACTTGCCAGCACATCTGTTGGAGCCTACTTCTTCAGGTTTCTAGCTTATACAGAAGACCAGCTATAACAACTACCCTCATGGGACTGAGCAACTACAAGATTCTTGGACTTCCCATTCACAGCTGCCCATTATTGGGCTAGTTGGACTGCAGACTGTGATTCCAATAAATTCCCTTAATATAGAGAGACATTCCATAGGTTCTGTAACTCTAGAGAACCCTGACCAAGACAGTTTCCAAATAAAAGACACAAAATCTTCATATTTATAATAAGTCAATAAAGCACTAGAGCTGAGCAGATATCAACCCTCTATGCTATTTTGTCTACTTCCCTGTCAATAACTCCAAGATATCACTTGTCATGTTCTCTGCCGGGGCTACTGCTACTTCAACTGGCTGGCCCTCATGGTCATTCATTCACAATCCACCTATCCTATGGCAACTTCTTCCCTCTTCTCTCCTTCATTCTCTCTGTATGAGACCCCAAGCCCAAGAAACTCAGTCCACCCCCCTTCCCATTGTTCTGCCCTGTCTAGCCTATAGGTATCTTAATTAACCAACCAGGGATAATGGGGGGGGGGGGCAAGATTTATACAACCGAAGATGGCATGCATGAGGATTTCCTCTTGTTGGAGCAGACAGATCTTGGGATAAAGAATTTAGCATGTGAATACATAGCAGCACCAGACCAATCCACTACAGTCAAGTGCTTGCCATTGAACTGACCACCTGAATTGGATGTCTGGAACCAGCAAGGTGGAAGGAGAGAACGAACTGCTCCACGTTGTCCTCTGGCATTCACATGTGTGCTGTGGCACACCCAGGCACACGCACTAATACGTGGGAAGAATTTAAATCTCCATCAACAATGAACTTCCTTATTCCCACAATAGCTTAGCATTTATTAGTTGAATGTTCCAATGAGACTTTTTATTGTAAAACACAGGGAGTGGAAGCAGGCAAATCTTCCTTCATCCTGAGCTCAGAGCTCAGAGCCCTTCCGTGAAACTACTGTTCTGTCAACGTGAGCTCCTTCCTTCACAGGGGTGCCTTAGAGCCTGTCCTGGGATCTAATGTTCCCGAATTATCAGAAAAAAACAGAGTTTGTCCTTTTTAGAATATTCCCCCCATCCTCAGATCCCTGGATCATTCCTGCTTCTTTCTTCTTGTTCCCCCTCCTGAGCCTCGTTGGTAAACACAACCCACCCCTCTCTTTTACTCAGAAGCCTGCTCCAGGCCAAAAAAAAAAAAAAAAAACCTACAAGATCTCTTTGGGCTGGAAAAAAAAATCCAAACACACAGCAAAGAAAATAGATTAATAATTCAAAAAGTTATCTGCCACAGGTAGAAAAAAAATCAAACCATTAATTTCCCTCTCTGCTTTTTCTCGCAGCAGTGAATCTACAGGGCTCAGGTTGTGTGGTAATTGGGCCGGCTCTGAGAGCTGCCTTCCATTTTTTAATTGGGTCGTTAGTGCTTCTCCAACCATCTTATCTCATGGGTTTCCACCCTACTTTTTATAGTTGGGGTGGATTTTTTTCTCCCCCTCTTAGATCTTAATTTTGCAAATAAGGATGGAGAAGTGGCATTAAGATCAGCCTCATTATCGCATCGCAGTTTGGCTTGGCAGAGTATTCCTCTCTCCATCTCTATTAGCAGAGCCTCTGATTTTTAAGCTAATTTGCATAATTCCTAGCATCCTGGGTTTGTTCGGGGGCCTTTTGAAGAAGGCAAGAAGGTCCCCTTTATACCCAAGTGCTCTTCATTAGAAGGTGCCCTGAGACAGCAGCAGACAATGCAGACTCTGCTTCGCCACCTCCCGACAAGTCGGCCGACTTTCCAGTCTTAGTTTCCCTACAGTAAGAATGAGGGAGGGGGCTGCTCCCTCCTGAGATGAATCCATCCAGGAGGAAACTCAGCTTGTACGTAATTTGGATGCTGTAATCATGTACGTCTCTATTAGGGAGGAATGACTGGCATGTACGATATCGGAGTGGGCATGAGTCAAAGAAGAGCTTGAGGAGTTTGCAGATAGTCGGCTGAGAACTGAACCTGGACCAGCAAACCCATATCAGCCGCACACACTCCAAGGCCTGGCTCACAGCCCTGTCCTGCCATTCACCCCATTCCCTGGGGGGCTACCCGCCCTCCTGGCTTCTAACACTGCAGCTTAATTTTACCTATTTTTAACTTTCTATAAATGGAGTCAGACAGGATGCCCTATATTTGTCTAATTTCTTTTGCTTAATATTTTAGCATAAGTTGTTGTCTACTTTAGTAGCAAGAATCCCTTTTCCTTTGCTACACTGTGCATATCCATTTGGCAGAGATGCTGCAATTTGTTTTTCTTGTCCACTTTAGGTGGTCATTTGCTTTATTTCTGGTGCTTCCCACTATGAAGAAGAGTAGAGGTAAATGATCCATTTTAAGCCACACTCTTTGGAGATTGTGGTGGTTTAAATGGGTATGGCCCCTATAGACCCATGTGTTTGAATGCTTGACCCATTCAGAGTGGCACTATTAAGAGGTATGGCCTTATTGGAGGAGGCGTGGCTTTGTTGAAGTAGGTGTGGCCTTGTTGGAGGAAGTGTGTCACTGTGGGGGTGGGCTTTGAGGTCTCCTATGCTCAAGCACCTCCCAGTGTGGAGTCCAGTCTCCTCCTCGCTGCCTATGGATCAAGACATAGAACTCTCAGTTCCTCCCCCAGCATCATGTCTGCCTGGACACTGCCATGTTTCCCACCATGACTCTCATAGATTAAATCTCAGAAACTGTAAGCTGGCCTAAATTAAACATTTTCCCTTATGAAAGTTGCATTGATGATGCTTCTTCACAGCAATGAAACCAAACTAAGACGAGATTTACAGAGGTGTGCATTTTATAAGTATGTGTTCTGCATGCCATTGCTGGTCAGTCAGAAGAGCTAGAGTAAGCACCACCATGGTGTGCTTCCACATGGCTATAACAAGTTACCTTCTTCTCAGCCATGAACACGAACCTGAATTGTTTGACATCCTGACTCCTGCTCATGACGTGCAATCCTGTCTCCTCATATCTGCCCAATGAAGACCTGATACTTCATTGTTTCAGTTCTTCACCTTGGAGTAGTTTCAGACCTACAGACAAGCATTAAGCCTAGTACAAGATTGAAAAAAAAATCTCACCCATATTTACCAATTATTCTACACTGTACACACACACACCTGTTGCTTTCTTAAAACATGACCATTTCAGACACCACACCCCATTTACCATGAAATATTCCAGTGTGTTTGCCAAGAACCAGTCCTTAAAGAAGCATGGCAGAATAATCAAAATCATAAAATTCAACATTTGTGAAATATAGTTGCATAATCTATGGTCATTCTTTAAAGGTCCCAGATACTTCTATAATGTCTCTGATAGTTTTATTTTTCCAGGCTCAGAATTCAGCCCAAGATTCAGTCCTCGCTGGCTCACATTTAGCCTCCACTTTGGTTTGGAATGTTACTTTTACAGTCTTTCTCTGTCTTTCAGGATAGTAACACGTTTTGATGAAGGTAAGAACGTGCTACGTGTTAGTAGCAAACACCTGTGATACCAGCACTCAGTAGACTGAGGCGGGAGGTTTGTGAACCACAGATCAACCAAGCTACACCGTGAGTTTCAGATTGGCCAGAGCTTTACAGAATGATCCAGACAAATGAGAAACAACACAACGTCTGTAAATTTGATTTATTTATGTCTTCTGGTGACATATATCGTCATGGTTTTCCTGGATTATTGCCTGGGTGATGTTGTAGGCTTCTCCTGGCATCCTTCAGAAGTCTAGGCATCAGGATAGCCCAGGGCCAAGGTGCTGCCTGATTTGCTGCCCAGTCACAAGACTACCCTGACTTTGGGCAACAATAGGATGTCTGAGATGAGGCTCAGTGATAGTCCAGCATTTATGGTGCTTCAGAAACCTTGAACCAGACCAATGGCTCATTGCAATACTTACATGCATGTAAAGCTGTTTGGGCAAAATAATATACTGTGTGACACACAGCCGTTGGCAATGACATTTTAATAAATGAATGTGCAGTGAGAGATGGGAAAGATGGCAGTATGGTGGAGCAGGGAGAGAGAGAGAGAGAGAGAGAGAGAGAGAGAGAGAGAGAGAGAGAGAGACAGCAGCAGTGATAGGTGTGGGAGCACAAAGGGATGTAGCAAAGGACCATGTCATTGGTCATTGCCAAGCAGGGCTGGCAGTGTTCTGTACAGAAGCTTGGAGCTTGGGTGGGCTCTGCTCCTGAGTGCACTGTCTAACTGCAGCAAAATCACCCTGACTCTCAACAAGAAGACCCTGGAGATGAAGAACAGTTCATTTTCTGGTTTAAGCATTCTCGAAAGACTTCCGAGGTCCATGCTTCGGCTGGCAGCTATGTTGGTGTCTATGGTCCATGCTGATGTTTGTGGTTGGTGCTGCCACCAGAGGCCATGTTGATGTCTGTGATCCGTGTTGCCTCTGGAGGGCATGTTGGTGTCCATGATCTGTGCTGCTGAAGGAACCCTTACGTTGATGTCATGGTCTGTGCTGCCACATGAGACCATGTTGAGGTCCACGATCAGAGCTGCCCCAGGAGACCATGTTGATGTCTGTGGTCCATGCTGCCTACAGCTGCTATGAGTAGGGATGCTTCTTTTGCAGTGGTATTGATGACTACAGACTCAAAATGAGAATGAGAGACATTGACAGTTTCTGTGACAGGCTTCCTCTTCCCACCCTACCATGCAAAGGAAACAGTCCAGAGAGGAAGCTATTGAAGAGAGTCCTTAAAAATTGTGATTAAAATGCTAAAGGTCTTTGCAGTTCATGTCTTCTGGTGCAAGTGGAGTGGGGAAGAACTCTCTTTTCTTTACGGGGCTGGCCACTGTAAGGGGTTGACCATGTTCCAAAAAGTATATGAACAACACAAATTGAACTTTGTGCATTTTGTCGTTTTTGGGGGATGCAAAGGTGGGAGGGTGGACCTGGGAGGAATAGGAGTGTGACTGGGGTGCATTATGTAAGATTCCCAAATGATAAAAATGTTATGTTGGGGGATGAAAAGAACAGGTATTGGTGGGCTTTCTCACTGTTGATGTTAACTTTGATACTTGATTTGGTGTGTACCATGCTGCTTCATTAGAAAATGACCTTTTCCATTTATAATTGATGATTAATTTTAGGGGATAGACTCCAAAGCTGTGTGACTATTAGATAACTCATCCAATCCCCCACCCCCTCATTTTAGTATCTAGTGATCGTTATTGCCTGTACTTCTTACTATCTTTTGGGAATGGTGATTTTTCTGAAACCGTGTGCCCTTCATCAATTAGCTGGTCTTCTACGGAACATTTCTGTGTCTCCAGAAGTTAAAATTTCATCACAAAGTAAGGTTGCTAGAATAACCAGAGATATCAACATTGCAACATCCTGGATAGTTGGCATAGCATTCCAAAGAGGCAACGTTTCTGGCTGAAAAGTGAAAGCTGGGGAATCAAGAGGAACACAGAAAGGGAGGTGGCGAGAATGCTGGGAAGGCTGGGGTCAGCAGAGCTGGGCAAGCAGGGGGTGGGCAGAGTGAGTGGCTGTGCAAGAGTCCTAGGCCCCCATTAAGATCATTCATGAACCTTTATTCATGAGGTTTCCCTGCCTGGGAGAATTTTCCCCTGCAGTGTTTCATCAATCAGGCATATCCAGTAAATCCCAAACATTGTGACCTAAACAACAATAAGTTAGCATCTTCAAGCCCATGTGAATCAGGAATGGGGTCAGGCTTAGCAGGGCAGTTCTCCTACTCCTTGTGACACTGGCTGACATCTGTCACCCATCCATCTTCTCGTTGGCTGGCATGGGGATCCAAAGTCTAGGAAAAAAATGTTCATTTCCAGGAAATTGGAACTATTTTCTTTCTCCTTCCCTGTGATAGTCTACCCACTCTCTGCTCTAGTCACACTTTTGTTGAAGTTATGTCTGGTTCTTTCTCCCAGCCCCATGTTCCCAGAAATAAGACTCAGACTCAAAATATATTTACAAACACCTTGGCCATATAGCTAGGCTCTTTTCTGAGTAGATCATAACTAAAACAACCCATTTATCTTACCCTACATCCTGGCACTGTGTCTGGTTACCTATGCAATCTTTCTGCAATGTCTCTGTAATCTTCCAGGGTGAACCTCCCAACCAGCTCTATCCCAGAATTCTCTCTCCTTTAAGATGTTCCACCTTCCATTTCCTGCCTAGCCTGTAGGCCATGGGCGTTTTAATTGACAGGTAATGCATCCATACAATACACAAGATATTCTCTCTACACACATCTTTATAGCATGGCAAGTCACAAGAAAAGTAGTGATTCCAGGACTCTCAGCGGTTTTTTTCCACGGCTTGCCACTTCTGTTGAGTCCATTTTATGACTAAGGTCAACTTTACTTTGCTGGAATGAGATAAGAATTTACCCTCTTGGCATGGGACAACCATTTTAGGAGACTGTCAGGTCACTTCCCATGGAAAGTCTCTGCTAACTTCTCCAGGCCCCTTTCCTAGCAACTTACACAATTATTAAATACTCCTTAAGAATTTTTAGTTAGTGTACAAATAATCAGTTTCATTATAGTAGCTTATGTATGTATATAACCATATTTATTAACATTAACTCATTTATTTCCAAGTATCAATATTTTAGTTTCCCTGGTCATCAAAGCAAGCACTGATTTATTTAAGTGAAGTAATTAACTAGTAGGCAGTTCTGGTAATAGATTGGCATCTACTGAGAACGTGGAAGATCTATGAATTATAATTTACACAATTCTTCTAGACCTACATTTGGTAAATATATAACTAGCTCATTTTTTAGGTAATGAAAACCAGGACCCAGAAATAAGAACTGCTTAAAACTGCCTAAGTTATAAACAGAGCCTCTCAATATTTGCAGAACGGTAGACATTTTCAAACTCCCTATCCCTAGAATGGCCATTAACATTGCTTCTCCTCCCTAGCTATTGGGGACCAGTAAACACAGTAGCAGCAAACACAGACGTGTTATTGCCCTTGCAGACTGCTGACTTAGACGCCTTTGCATACTCATCAAGAGTCAGGTAGCTGAGTTGGACAGTAGATTATTATTGATTATTTGAAAAACCTCCACACTGGTTTCAGTAATGGCTACACAAGTTTACATTCTTACCAGCAGCGAATAAAGGTTCCGCTAACCCCATCCTCACTGGCATGGATGAGTCTCAACAGATGAATGGATAAAGAAAATACACTGTGCATACACGGTGGAAAGATAAATAAAATAAAGGCATTTTTTCAAGAAAACGAATGGAGCTGCAAATCATTATGTTAAGTGATGGAAACCAGACTCGGGAAGACACACATTTCTCTCTTATGTAGAAGTTTTATTTTAAATCACCATGCACGTGCGCACGCACACGTGCCCGCGCATGCGCAACACGTTTGTATACATAGGTGTGGGTCATGAATTGAAAAGGGGATCTTGAATGGGGAAGAAGAGATCTTAAGGGAGAAGAGAGAGTTAAAAGAGGGTAATGGAGTGATGGAATTCATGTGACATCAAAGCCAAAGGAGAAGAGAAGAGGGACAGGGGACACAGGGAATGCAGTGTGTTGGGGTGTGTGAGAAAATAAGGAATGGCAGGGGCACACACTTTGTTCACTAACCCAAAACACTGTAAAAGGGGAAACAAGATGGGCACTTTTAAGGCACACATTATGTGCTAGGCCCTTCGCTTGGTGCTGGATCCAGAAATGTAGAAACCCCTTATTCTGCCTTCCCTCTGATGAGTGTCGATAAACCACGTCAGTGTGATACAGAAGGGCACAGCATATTAAATCCTAGAGCGGAGGAGTGGGAAGCTGGGTACGCAACCCTACTAGAGAAGTGGAGAGAGACTGACCTTGGCAGAGAAAGTCTGCCATTGGAAGGATAAATAATAGCTTGGAAGGAAGAGGGACGATGGGAATTATGCTTCAAAAGTGAAGGCAGGAAATCTGTGCTGGGCTCCTTGTGTTTTCACACCTCTCTCCTCATGTTCCTCCCACAGTTACATTCTTCTGAAGAGACAGCAAAGGTCAAGTCACTTGCCTGGCATTGCTGAGTAATTTGAGTAAGTAATTTGGTTCAAAAGGGGATTTTCAACATTGGCCTTGACCAGACCTACTGGGAAAGTGCATGCTGGCGCCACCTACTGGTAATAAAGAGTGACTAGCAGTTAGTGATGGAGATATCTGTGAATTGCCAAGGAGCCTAATGAATGGAAATGTGGGATGAAGTCCCTGCAGTATTGTGAGGCATAGGGACCGAGACGGAAGGATCGGTCACGTGTGTTGGTAAAGAAGAAAGGAGAGCAGTCAGAACAACTCAAACATTCACTCTGAAAGACTCCCTGGTGGGAGGTTTTAAAGCAGCTATGAGGGACCAAGTAGTTCAGCTCTTGAGGAGATAGGGGGTTGGCGCCTCGGTCTCTCATTTACTTAGTTACTCGTGGCTTCACTGCCGTCTCACTTTCCCACAGTGAAGTGAGGGGATAAGTGCACAGCCTCCCTCTTTAGTAGTAGGTGATAAACTGCACAGGGATCGTGCTCTGTGAAATCTTATCTCAAGGAAACAAGTGCTGGCTCTCTAGTCCGGCCACTTTTCTGTTGCTGTAACAATGCACTGACCAAAAGCAATTGAGAAAGGTTGAGTTTATTTTGGCTTACAGTTCCAGAGGACTGGAGTCGGGAAGGCTTGGAGCAGAGGGAGGAGCAGGAAGCTGGCTGATCACATTTTATTTCACAACAGGAGGCAAAGAAAGAGAACAGGAAGTGGGGTGAGGGTAAAGCCCCCAGAGTCTGCCCCCAGTGATGCTTCCCCTTGCTAAGTAGCGGTTCTCAACCTGTGGGTCGTGACCCCTCTGAGAGGGCGGAATGACTCTTTCACAGGGGTCATCTAAGGTCCTTGGAAAAGAAAGATATTTACATTACAATTCATAACAGTAGCAAAATTACAGCTATAAAGTAGCAACAAAAATAATTTTATGGTTGGGACTCACCCAAACACGAGGAACTTTGTTCGAGGGTTCTCCTGGGTTGGAAAGATGTCAGAACAGTTTGACAGGCAGGTTTGGGCAGTGAGCATGCTTCTGAAGCTGCTGGGAGGTTAGGGCAGGGCAAATAGATTACCATTCTAGGGTATAGCATGTCTTTCAGACTAGCTCCTTCTTGCTGAGGAAGTTTCCCTGCCTATCACCCAGTGTGCCAGTGACTGAAGTCTCAGACAGGCATTTCCTTGGAGTTGCCAAGACCAGCACTGTGATATTTTTAAAAGTGTCACATCCTCCATCCCCCTTTCGATTTGAGTTGCACATTTAATTAAATTTCCACTTGCAGCCTCAGTAAAAGGAGGGGTGATACTCTGAGGAATTGGTCCATTCCTGTAAAGTAAGAATTTCAGTAGCTGCCCTGGTCTCTCTCAACCTTTGTCCCAGCCTCCTTCTCGTTCTCTTGCCTCTCCCCTCTACCCCTGGTCATTCTCCATTGCCCGTAGCTCTCTTCCCTTCCCTCTTCCTTTTCCTTCCCTTTTCTCCTTCCTTTTCCTCTTTCTTTTTCCCTTCCTCCTCCTCATTCCTCCTTCCCCTTCCTCTTTCTCCTTCTTCCTCTTCTCTCTTCTCCTGCTACTTCCTCTTTCTGCTCTGCTTCCTGCTTCTCTTTCCCTTACTCCTTCATTTCCTCTTCCTGTTTCTCTTGCTCTTTTCTTATTTTTCTTTCTATTTCTCAGCTTCCAGGGACATCTTCATTCTGCAGTCCAGGTCAGCCTTGGGAAACATTGAGAACCTTTTATGAGAACATGCAGAGCAAGCAGTGTCCTTAAGAACTCAGAGCTTTAACACTCACAGATGCTGGCCAGCTAAATGCCTGGTGTGTTACTCAGGGTAACCATTGCTATGATGAGATACCATGACCAAAAGCAACACGGCTTATGTTCCTCATCACTGTTCATCTCTGAAGGCAATTGGGGAAGACACTCAAGCAGAGAAGGAACCTGGAGGCAGAGGCTGATGCAGGGGCCATGGAAGGGTGACTTTTGTGGTTGCTCAAGTGGCTCTACCCACAATGGGCTGTGACTTCCTCTATCAATCACTAATTAAGAAAATGTCTAACCAGCCTACCTACACTCTTACCTCATGGAGGCATTTTCTCAATGGAGCTTCCTTCCTCTCAGATAACTCTAGCTTGTGTCAAGCTGATAGGAAACTAGTCAGCATACAGGGTGAGGTGTGGACACCCACATCCTCTGCTTGGTTGGCCCAGGTTCATTGTGTGCCTTCTGGCAGAGACTCTGCTCTTCCTTCAGTAATGGAGTATGATGGTAGCCTTATCATGGGAGTCCCTCATGAACACTGGATGAGATTAGGAGCCTGAGGTGTGGAAAGTGCAGTGCAATTTTCCATGTGAAGTTGTCTCTTCCAGCCCCTCTATTGCCCTTGCTGTGTCCTAGCCTGGTTATGCATGACTCTGTTACTGCAGCCCCCTTCAACCCCACTGTCGGATTCCCAGTACTGTCAGGCTTCGCTGTCATCCATATCTCCCTCCACCTCTCTCTAACACAACCTTAGTGACACTCCAAGTGTATACAGATGTGTGTGCACCACTTCTCTGATGCCACCCACACCCATCCTGAGCCTCAGTCCCATCCTTGTGCACCCAGAGCCCCCAGTTCACTCCCACCTTTCCTGACTGAGGAAGTCCCACTTGCATCAACCACACAGCATAGCCTTCCTGGTATTTCAAGTGCATTCCAGAAAGTTTTTGTCCCAAGGCCTCTGCATGTGCCACATGCCTTCTCCCCTCTCTGTCAGAATTGTGTCCCATGCCCACAGTTCGAGGGGACTTTTTCCAGTGACCCTGGCACAGATTGTCACTGTCCCTAACAGGAGCACCTAAGACAATGTTCGTGGTTTTCAACCCCAAATTCTCATGCTTCTTTATTTAAATGTTTATTTTTATCCCTAGTGTCCATGACTTATGTCCAAAACAATTTCAATTTGTTTAAGATTCCTTTGAAGGTTCAAAAGTCATCTAATCGACTCCCACAGGTCAAACCAACTATACTGATAACCATTATCCAACTTTAACTAACAACAAGTTTCCTTTTACAGGCAAACTGCAACTGCTTATCCCAGATACATAATTAACACAATGTTTCCTTCCTCAGCCATCCAAAGCAGACTTAAAGGATGCCTTCCAGGACTAAATTCCTCAAACACCCTTTCTTTTCTAGGATTGTAACAGCAGATCCATGATGTGCTCCCAAGCAAAACATTACAGGCTTAACACATGCTACCCAACCTATGCAGACATCCTCCTGCTGGGGTTCTGCTCCTCTGTTGTGATTAATATATATATATATATATATATATATATATATATACACACACACACACACACACACACACACACACACACACACACACAGGTACAGACAAGACTGACCACCATCTCCTAGGACCTGCCTGGGACAACAAAGCTGCCTTCCTTCAGATACCTCATCTGACTGAAGACTCCCGAGACACACACTGACATCCACAGATAACAACCGAGACCTATAGAGCACAGACTTGGGACCTTCCAGCTACAGATGAACTCTCTTGCCAAAGCCAAATGGCTACTGAACTTGGGGAAAGTCACATGATAGTAAGGAAAACATGATGTCTATCTAGATTAATCAAATGTTTTTTTCTTTTTTCTTTTTTCTTTTTCTTTTTTTTTTTCAGAGCTGGGGACCGAACCCAGGGCCTTGCGCTTGCTAGGCAAGTGCTCTACCACTGAGCTAAATCCCCAACCCCCAAATGTTTTTTTCAAAAACTGATGTTAATACTCTCACAAACTGTACAACCCACAGAATAATTAATTGGCTCAATGATCCCTTGTCTTCCCACCCCCAACCCCACCTCTCCGTACCCCTCTGGCTTAGTTGTGTTACCCCTTTGCCCTGTGTAGTACTTCCAGTCCACCCAAAATTTTCACTACAAATGACAGTCACTCCAGTGACACCTTTCCTTTAAAAATGAAAAAGGGGGAGCTGTGGGACTGTCAAAAGCAGCCTGGTAACTGGTTGAGCTAAGTCTCAAAACCCCAGACACCCTGAAGGGACAGTAGATGTTTCACTTGATTCCCAGGCACCAGGCTCTGCCACTAGCCTCTGACCTCCATAGATTTGTGGCTATCAGTCACGTATGGCAACACCCCAACCCCCTCCACAGATAGAAGATGTGACCATGGTAGGCTCAAGACAGATCTCCATTCTAATGAGGTTCCTAAAGGCCTGGAGGGCTTAGCCAATAAGCTTCCCATCCCAGACACTCCTCCCTGCAAAATGTATTTAACCTCAGGCTCAGCCTGAGAAGTGGAGTATCGTTAAAACTCATCCACTTTCAGCCATGACAATAAATACCATAAAACCGTGGACTGCCTATTTTCATCAGGATCCACGGTGAGGAGCCATGAAGAAGGCCTTAACCTACAGAGCCAGCACCTAATCTCCCATAGAAGGCCTTTCTGTGCTCCCAACCACGGCTGCCACCAAGCTCAAGCTCAAACCAATGGCTGACAAGCCAAGAAATCTCTCCGAGGAACCAGCCTCCCCCCTTCCACACCTTGGCCCCCGCTAGATCCAGCCCACGGGCCCCCACTCCATTCACAGGTCTACCATGGCATCTAGCGGCACCTGGAAGCTCGAGAGCCTGAGAACCAGACGAACTGCTTTCTCGCAGGCCCAGGGACCCCCAAACCAGCTCCGACTGTCCTGTGCCTCAGACTGTGCTCTCTCACCCCCAGAGTGGTGTCCCAGGGCTTCCCTACAGTCCAACATTCTACTGGGGACAGTCTAGGGTAAGCGCAGTCAACTCCCCCAGTCCTGCCTCCCCAGCGGCTGTGCCCTGGGAAGGAGCAGGTGCAGGACCCCACAACCCTACAGCACTTAGCAGTGGGGTGCTCCAGAAGCACCCCCTTCTCACTGTGAGTCTGTCACCCACCTAGTCACGAGGTCAGGATATTTACAGTCCTTTGCTTAGACATATTGGCCTCCACTTTCTTAGCACTTGGTTGACACTCATTGGAAAGAACAAAAAAACCACACACCCTCTGCCCTCTCTCTGTGAGTGTGTGTGTGTTCTATAAATACTGCCGGCAAGGAACAGGTGAGCTTAAACTATCAGGCTTCCATGGCTTCTTCTGTGGGCAGGTGGGGCAGGAGGCTCACTGGAGCCATGGAGGCCCTGTCTCCCCAACGTGGACGGATATGGTCCATTTGAAGTGGAAAATGGGAATTCGAAAATTATAGGCAAAGAGTGACAATCGGTTTAACTAAAGCAAAAAGATGATGGTTGATTCTTTTTCTTCCTCTTCTTTTTTTAATGTGTGTTTTAAAAACCCAACATTTTGCTAAGTAAATCAGTGCTGGGAGCAATTTTACAGGAAGTAAAAATAAACTCTAGTTTGTATGCATTGTGTAATGTGTTGCAGCTCCTTCTGTGCGATTATGGCAAGGGCATGGCTGCAGTGGGAATGGGAGTGAGCTATGCTGAGAATGACTGGGGATGGGGGTTCCCGGGATGAAGGATGCAGGATGCAGAGACCAGTGGCCATAACTGTGCAGCTTACAGCAGATTCTGAAAACACCCTAAGCCCTGGTTTCTGGACTTTCCATAGGTTTGTACTGAGGATGAAGTTACAAAGACTGTAAGACAGTGCCAGTGCATGGTAAGCTGTCTGTCACTAGAAGCCAGAGTAATGCCAGTTTTGAAAAATACACAGATTCCCTGAAACTGGTGCTACAGATGGTTGTCAGCTGACACATGTATATTGAGAATGGAACCTGGGGCCACTGGAAGAGCAGTCAGTGCTCTTAACTGCTAAGTCATCTCTCTTTATGGCTGCTTTCTTGGTTTGTGATTGACATTAGTGGGCAAACCCCACTGTGGGTGGTGCATGCTTTGAATGGGGGTTCCAGGCTGTATATGAAAGGTGTCTGAGCAAGCCATGAGGAGCAAGCCAGTAAGCAGCGTTCTGTTCCTTTATGGTCTCTACTTCAGTTCCTGACTCCCGGTTCCTGCCTCGAATTCTTACCCCAACTTTCATTAGTAATGAATTGTGACCTGGGAGTTGCAAAATGATATAAACCTTTTCCTCCCCAAGTTACTTCTGGTCTGTGTTTTATCACACAATAGAGAAGCAAAGTGCAACGATTTCTCCAGCTACTTACCAGTTCATGGTGAAAACACTCAAAATCCTTTCTGGTGCTTTGAAATGCACCACACGCTATGAGTATACATAGTCATGCGACTCTGCAGAAGCACACATCTTGCTCCTGCGTAGCTGTAATGTTTTCGGCAGCAGATCCTTCCCCTACCCACTTTGCTTTCATCATGATCCCCGTCTTAGCCGACCACTACTCTGCTCTCCGCTTCTACGAAGTCATTTTCTTCAGGGTCTGCACAAGTTATAGATTAGAGCACTCTCTCTGTGTCTGGCTAAATCTGTGTTATCTCACGAAATTCAGCTCATTTGTGTCACAATGGTAGGAGGTATTTCACTTTAAAATTCAAAACTTTACTTGCATTTTGGTTAATTCGGGGGCAGCATGCCATTACACATTTATGGAGGTCAGAGAGCAATTCGTGAAAATTGAGTTTTTTCTTTTCCCTACGTGGGTTCTTGGGGACCAGGTCTTTAGACTTGATGACAAGTGCCTTTACCCACTAAGCTATTTTGTTAGCCCATGTTACACTTTATTAATATTTATCCCTTCATTCGCCAATGGGCACATATATGCTCAATGCGGACAATGCTACAATAGCAGATAATTATTTAATTTCAATCCTTTGGGCAGCTCCTGCCCAGAAGTAGGATCATGGAACCATATGGTAATTCTATTTTTAGGTTTCAATCAAATACCTTTTATATTTATTCTTTGACAATCTCATACGTGTAAATAATGTCTCTTGATCATACCAACCCCAAATCCCCCAGTCCACTCCGCCAGGCAGCCCCAACATGTCCTCCTTTTTCATGTCCGTGTGTGTGTGTGTGTGTGTGTGCACAAGTGTGTGCATGTGTTATTCATCTATCTGTGTATGTGTGTGTTTTGATAACCCACGTTGGTGCCTCCAGATGGAATGCTGACCGATCTCATTGGTTTGCAGATCTTGTGTAGTCAATCATACCTGCAACGAGTTCATGAGAGCAGCAGCCATGTCTCGTCCAGGGGAGAGCATTTCATACACCCCTCCCCCATCCTCTGACTCTTACATTCTTCACTCCTTTCTTCTAGGATTTTCTCTGAGCTTTGGGGTGAGAGGAAGGGGTTGATTCAGGTGTTCCACCTAGGGCTGAACACTCATTTAATTTCACGGAGAACTCCATAATGTTTTCTGTAATGGTTGCACCATTTTACAATCCCACCAACAGTTACGAAGTCTCCTTTCCTTCCACATCCTCACCAGCACTTGGTCCTTTTGTGGTTCGGACAGTAGCTGTTTTAACAGGTGTGAAGTGATGTCCTCATCACGGCTTTGATGCTCACTTCCTGGGTGTTTTCTGTTATTGAGGACTCTTCATGAACCATGTTAGGTTATGTTGCTATAACTCTTTGATTTGGATGAATGCCAGTTCAGATCCTTTGCTCCCTTTTCGTTGGCTCCTTTGTTTTCTTGCCATTGTGTTGCCTGAGTTCTTTACACACTGTGCATTACCCATTGTCAGAAGCTTAGCCTAGAGGTGTGCTTCCTTTGTTGTACACATGCCTGTGGGTCTGACAGAAGCCCTTGTCTGGTTTTGGTTTTGCTCCCCGTGGTATTGGACTCACATCTAAAACAACTCCCACTAGTGTACTGTGGAGGGGCTCTTAGCTTCTGTCCCTCTAGCACATCTCAGCATCTGCTCTTGTGTTTTGGTAGATGGTTTTGAGCTGATTTTTGGAGACAGTGTGGAGTGACTATTTACCTTCCTCCTGAGTGTGGATATCCAGGTTGAGAATACTGTTTGCTGAAGAGACCACCCTGCCCCATCTTCCTCCACTGGGTGCTCCTGAATCTTCACTGAAGAGTACCTGAACAGGCTCTCTTCTCCTCCGGGGGTCTGTTTGTTTTATGATGGAGCTGCATTGTTTAGATTGTGATGACTCTGTGATGTACTTAAATCAGGAAATGTGATAACCTCAGTTCCCTGTCTCCCCTCCTCCCCTCTTTCCCAGGATTACATTAGTTATTTGGTGTCTTTTGTAATTCCAGACATTTTTTGGATTATTTTTCTATTTCTTAGGAAAAAAATCCCATTGGCACCTTGATAGCAACAATATTGATGCTATCAGCTGTTTTGAACAATATGTGCATTTAACGATGCTAACTCTTTTTATCAATGAGCGTGGAACATCTTTTCTCTATTCAGCATTTCATTGTTTTTCTCAAGATTTTGTAGTTTCCAGTGAGTCAACCTTTGACTTCCTTGGTAAAATGTTCTGAGTATGATTTTAGGAATGATTTTTTCCCCTCTAGTTCCTATCTTACAAGGCATTTGAAACTTGCTTAGGAAGCCAGAGACTGGTGCAATGCCAAGTCAAAGAAGGTGTCAGCAGGGAACAAAGGTGGATAGAGCGAGGGGAGGGAAGGAAGATTTTGTAAATAAGATCTTTTTCTTTTTCCTTCTGCTCTTGGTTTATTTGTAGCTAGTTCATTGTTAGTGTATAAAATATTAGTAACACTATTAATTCCCCATTGTTCCTCAGTTAGGGGTGAGATATTGTGCCCCCCCCCCCCGCCATTCTCTCCATACTGAGATCATGTTTGCCTTGAGCTTATACACTCTAGTATCTGCTGTCTCAACTGCAGTGCACTCATATGGGGTGGGGGAGAGAGAGAGTCAGTATTCTTTAAGGTTATCCCCATCTGGTAGGTCAACTAAACTGCAGCGGCAGACCACCCATCTGAGAACGTATGGGTAGCACAATAGGTACTTGGGAAGAACACAACGTTGGCTGGGCAGGGAAGGAGGAGGGGTAGATATGGGGTGAGTCAGTGAGTACGATCACACCTGTTGTACAAAATTTCAACGATTAAAAAAAGTGAGAGAAAGCCAACAATGCTAATATTTTTATGTGGTTTTTGTATCCTGAAACTTGGTCGAAATTTCTTATTAGTTCTAATGCATCTGTGTACTGTGTGATGTGCGTGCATGCATGCATACCAGTAGGTGCATGTGCACATGTGTATCCAGGTGAAGGTCAGAAGTGGAAATGAGGCATCTTTCCTGGTCCCTCTCCTTTTATTCATTGAGGCAGAATTTCTCACTGAACCTAGAGCTCCCTGACCCAGCTACTCCAGCTAGCTAGCTCCATTTCTCTAAAGACCCCTCACTTCCACCTCTGGCATGCTGGGATTATAGTTAGAATGCCATGCCAATTCAACATCTAAGTGGGTTCTGGAGTCTAACTCCAGTCCTTACAGTTCAGCAAAACCCCACTTTACTTACTGAATAATTTTCTCTGCCTGTTACTGTATTTTACTGTGTATTCCAGGCTGGTCTCAAATTTTAGATCTTTATACCTCAGCCTCCTGAGAACTAAAACTATAGACTTGTCCTGTGGCCATCTTCCATAACATCTCTCAGATTTGGTATCTGAGATAAGGTCATGAAATAAAGGCAATTTCATTTCTTCCAATTGTATTTAGATGTGTTTTATTTCCTTTTCTTACCTAGTTGCTTTGGCTAGGACTTCTGATACTGAGTCAGATGGAAATGTTGACATTCATCCTTGTCAGCTGCTGGACCTTAGAGGAATGGATTTTAGCTCTCAGTGTGACAATAGCTGTGAGATTGTGACACACGTCTCTCATTAAGATGTGGATACGATATAAGGGGATGTTTTCTTCTTTCCTTATTTTGCTGCAGCTGGGTTTTTTTTTTAATGCTTTGGATTTATTGAACATCACTCACTTAGTATTGTATACTACATTTAGGAACAAGGGAAGGGAAGAGCAGAGATGATGGAACAAGAAGAGGGTGTGGGAAGCTGGACTGAGGACCAGGTGGCTGGACTAGCTAAGGGTCTTTTGAGGCACTCAGTTTACCATTGGTGATGCCTGACACAGCAGGGACGAAGCTGATGAGAGCACACAGGAAAGTTCCTTAGTCTTGAATCCTAGGGTCTAGGAGTGAGTTCACCCTACCCGCCTCTTGGGGACAGAGCTTTACAGTGTGTACTTTGCTCACACCTTTTTCTGGTTCTTCCTCTGCTGTCCCTCTCCTTCTCTCTCTGTCACCATCTCATTCTCCCTTGTCTGTCTCCATGAGCACATCTGTTGTTCCTCTACCTTTCATTGTCCTTCATTTTGTGTCACCTTTTGTCTCTCATCTCTTTCTCTCCTGAACCTCCCTTTATTTTTTCCCATCTTTGGATTTCCATTTCAGGGGAGGGTTGTAGAACCCATAACCCAGTCAGCTCTCAGAGAGCACCGCAAGAATGGGCCCGCTCCCTATCCAAATTAGGCTTGGGGCTTCTCAACTCCATTGAGACAAAGGCTACACTGAGATAAAGCCAGTTTCCCACCAGAGAACTGGCTTCTCAGAAATCACATGACTGGCAATCTGCTAATCTAGTTGATTTGCTTGGAAGATCCCAGCCTCCTGCTGCAACACTTCCTCCCTTGACTTCTTTTTTCTCCCCTCCCCACTGACTTGAGCAATATAATCAATCTATCCCCGCTAATTCCAACATAGTCTCCTAGGTAGTTTATGCCTGCCATAGCCATACTCACCGCCACCAGGGACCCTGCTCCCCGTTCCCCCACCTCCTGAGACTGCTGTTTACAAAAGCCAATCAGAGGCAGGGACTCACATCCATCTCTCTCTTTTGGCTGTCCTTTATCTTTCCTCCCGTCTCTCACCTCCTTTCATTGCCTTTGTCTCTTACACCCTCTCCTCCTTCTTCTTACCCCCTCAATTCTCTTCTTTTCACCATCTTCCTCCCCTCCCTTTCTCCACCTTCCTTCTCCTTTCACCCTTTCTTTGACTTGATGTTGCATTATTCTCTAGCGAAATTCCCTATGTGAATTTTATAAGGTGGGAATTAGAGGAAAGTCTGGTTTCCATAATTGATGCCTGGGAATTCCCAGTTGGAGCACATCCTGGAAAGTGGTGACTCAGATTATCCCCTGGGGGGGTCCCAAGAAGCACAGCCCAGTGGGACTTCAGCTGCTTGTTTCTACATCCTGGAGGTTGCCCAAGAACCTTCAGGCCCTTTGCCCTATTGTACAGTACCAGTCTGGTTATTCTTTACCCAATTTTGACATGCATATAATCTACTCAACAATCTGGTTAAATTGCAGATTCTGATTCAGCATACCCAAGGTGGAACCTGGTACTCTGCATTTCTAACATGCTCCCAGGCATTGCTGATGGTACAGACTTCTCAGGGCTAAGATTTAGTGCGAGTGAGACTCTTGAGGGTCCATGCATTGGAAGCTTGGTCCCTAGAGTGGCAAAGCTGGGAAGTGATGGGCCTGACTGGAAGAGATTAGGATAGTTCTCTCAGGAATTGGGTTAGTTCCTGAGGGGTCAGGTTGCTGAAGAAGGCAAGTGTTGGTTCCTGCCTCCTTGCATGATTGGTCTCCTGTGAGCTTCCATTTTTATCCTGCTGTCTTTCATGTCAGCTGCTAGAGCTGAATGAATTCTGGTGTCATGTTCTGTGTTCCTGGAACTGTCAGATTTCTTTGCAAGCAGACCCATATATTTTGTTACAGTAACAGGAATGAACTAATTCAGGGTTCATGGACCACACATCGGGGGCCAGGGAGGCTGTACAGGTTGCCATGCAAAATGCTTCTCTGCCTTGATGTCTTCTTATTTCTCCCCAGCAGAATGGAGTGCAGTTATGCTGTACTCCTATAAAACCTGCAGAGCCCTATAGTATTTTTCCTCACCTTAGATTCTTTTTTTTTCATCTTTATTAACTTGAGTATTTCTTATTTACATTTTGATTGTTATTCCCCTTCCCCGTTTCCGGGCCAACATCCCCCAACTCTCCCCCTCCCCCAACAATCACATTCACTGGGAGGACCCTTCCACTGGTACCCCTACTAGGCTATTCATTGCTACGTATGCAGTTGGAGCCCGGGGTCAGTCCATGTATAGTCTTTAGGTAGTGGCTTCGTCCCTGGAAGCTCTGGTTGGTTTGCATTGTTGTTCATCTCACCTTAGATTCTTATATATTATCTGTCTTTCTTCCATTAGACTAATGCCACTCTAAAGATTGCCATAGAGTGAAAAAAGAAAGAAAGAAAACACATTGTTCCAGGCTAGTCAACTATGTTAAGACCATAACGGTGCCCTTTCTAAATGTAGCCATTGGAAAGGATTAATACAGTTCTTTTGGAACTGGGTTAGTTCCCAAGAGATTAAGTTACCATAAAAGATGTGAGCCTGCCTCTGGTAGTTATTAGACTGCATATTAAAAATAGCTGAAACTTAAAAGCAACCCGAGTGTCCACTGACAGACCAGAGAGTGCGCACTCTGGTATATCCATACAATGGAATACTTGGCCTTAAAGAGGAAGGAGAGTCTAACATCTGTAACAACATGAATGGACCCAGGGACATGCTAAGTGGAATGAGATAGGCAAATAGAAAAGTAGATTCTATTCACGTGATGTACAGAAGAGTCAGTTCATAGACGCAGAAAGAGAAATAGTGGTTGCTGGGGCCAAGGGCAAGGGGATACTGTACAGTAATGACTAACGAATAAAAAAGCCTCAGGTGTTTAAGATTTCATCTTATTTTTAACTGCATGTATACATATGGGGGTAGTGTGTGCATAGGTACCTGTGGAGTCCAGGAGAGACTCCAATTTCCCAGCGCTGGAGTTAGAAGCAGTTGTGAGCTTCCAGGGTGGGTCCTGGGAACCAAACTCTAGTGCACTGTAAGCAAATTATGTAGAGAGCTTCAGCTTTGTGTGTAAACTGTTGTGGAGGTAGATAGCAGTTAGAGTTACACATTGTAAATAATAAAGTATCACTGTAAATGTAAAGATGGCAAAAATTGTTAAATTTATTGAATTTATTTTACCGCAATAAGATTTGCAGAAAAGACAGCATTGTCCTTCTAGCCCTGGGCCAACACAGCCTGATCTTGTCTAGCAGGAATGCCCTGTAGTAGAACCAATGGATGCCTGGATGGACCCTGCATGTGGAAGACTTAGAATTTTTATTAGATGTATTAGTTGTTGCTGTGACAAAATAACCTGAGGTAAGTTGACTTTCCAGAGGAAATACTCATGCTGGCTCACAATAGCAGAGGCTTCACCCTATGGATGCTTGGCCCCATCACTCTGGGACTAAACATTGTGGAAGAGAGCATGGCACAAAAGCTGCTCGCCTTGTGATGTGAGGAGAAGTGGCCTGTATCTCAACACACAAGTGAGCTACCTCTCCCAGCCTGACTCTACTGACTGACTAGGTTCCCATCACCTGCCAACAGCACCACTAGCATGGGGCCAAACTTTGGCTCTGTAAGCCACAGGGAGATGCTTCAGATCCAAAACACGGCCTTATCCCACAGATGAGCAAGGGTTGGGAGTGTTTTTTCTCTGTTTTCTATAGTCTCATCTCCCTCCTCATTCCCATCTGTGCTCGGGACAGGTGTGCACAAGAAATTGGTTTTCCATAAGTTCTCTCATATTGACTCATTTTTGGCAAATGCCTATTCATATTCAAATGTACCCAGGGTTTTTATCTCCTCTTTCTGGGACTCTTCTCCCTCCTCCTCCTCCTAACCTCACTTTGGCTCAGAAAGAAATCCAAGGTGAAACATCCTTGTTTCCCCATCTACTCTTCCAGTGCAGGGGTCTGACAGCAAGCGAATGGCTGGGGACTCCCGTGATACTCTCTGGTCATTCTTCTGATGGCTGCCTCTGAATCATTGGTTATGACCTTGAAAATCTCCTCACTCCACAATATCCTCATTGAAAGTCAGGCTTCTTCTGGACTATCCATTTTTGCTGGGACTGCAGGCAGAGAAGGAAGGGCATCATGGGTGTTTTCAACAGCACAGCTATGCCTGGGCAACACTATCATAATCGACTCGGAGCAAGTGAATGGTAACCCACAGGCCAAACCTTTTCTGTCACTTAATTTTGCAGCTAAGGTGGAGTAGGGGCTGTGCCCTTGGGCTTGCATATTCTTTGTACTGAAGTAGCAGCGTCACAGTTGTGTTTGAGACTACACAACTCTTAAGGTCCAAATGTTTGCTACCTGGCCCTTTGTGGTAGAGTTTGTTGACCAGTGGCTTTGTGGTGGAGTGTAGGACTGTGTGAAGCATGGCTTGTGTGGCTATATGAGACATTTTATACTGCAGCCATGGCTACCTGAGCATGGCCATCCCAAAGCACCTTAAGGATACACACTAGAAAGAAGCTGCCTCTTGGGTTTTAGCTTTCTCTCGAACCATTTGGGTTCTTCCTTCAAAATTTCTCTCCTTTTTCCAGGTAGAAATTCTCACTATATCTTAGCGAAAATAAGTGCCTTATAATCTGTAGCATAGTTGCCACTCAGACCCCCAGTGCTTGCCTTAAGTTGTTTTCAGATTAAGACGTATGCCTTTCTCTGTCAACAAAGTCTCCACCTCCTAATGGTTTAATAGCCTCCCAAAATTATACCACCGGCTGGATAGCAATGCTCAATGCCATTTTAAACTCAAACTCTAGCAAGCTAAAAGGCACAGGTAGGTATGACATCATCCAGATGTGGCCAAGCTGTTCTGAAATTCCAGGTGGCTCAGGTTATGCTAAAGGTTTCACCTTTCCTTTATTGACATTCAGATGCTCATTTGGTAATAGACTCTTTCTCTCACCTCTACCAGAGCCAGTCCCACAACATATGTCCCTCTTTGAAATTCATCTCTCTTTAGACTCCTAATTTCCATTCTTGCTTCCCAGAGGCAGAGCCAGCAGGCTTCTCCACATGGTTTCTTGATTCTCCAGCTGGGATGTATAATGGATACTGTGAGGCCACATCCATTTCCATAGCTTCTTTACTTTCTATTGAGTTCCAGGCAGCCACCGTGAGTGGACAAGCAGGGCAGGATGCTTCCCTGAACACACCCCCCAGGAACACCCTCCCCCCACTACACACACTAGAGCCCGCTCTCCAGAGACAGCAAGGTTTCTTAGAAGATGAGCTGTGGGTGGCATTGCCTATGCTGGGCTTAGCCCTAGATGGCCAAACTTAAACATTGAACTGTACCATCTGAGCCTTCTCCAGGAAACAGGTTGAACAAATCTCTTTTCCATCTCTGGCCTCATGAATATTCATAAGTAAAATAACTCTAAGCTGGAGATAATGATTCATGCAGGAAGCACCATTTTGAACATTATTATCTGGGAGTGACAAATGAGTTTCTAATTTAACATGTGTATTGCACAAATAGATCACAAGAAGTTGAAAGGCAGAAGCATCTTTGAGAGTCATGACACTGCTGTGTAACATAGCATAAAATGACAGAGGATGGAGCACGCCTCCCACTGGTGGCTATGCACAGAAGTTTCCTTCAAAGCAGAAGAGAAATGAAAGAGGGTGACATTTCAAACAGTGCTTGACTTCACAAAAGAAGCCAATTATAATGACCGGAATTAAAAGAACAATAACAAAAAACAAAGAGCCAGTTGGTAGCAAAAGCGACACCATTGGATTGCGTTATTACTGAAGGATGAACAGAATCCTCCTTTTCTTCCCCTGCTGACAGCAAAAACGGAGTGGAGGCCAGTTGGGTTCACTGACTGTTCAATAAGAATCAGAGGGCAATCACCGCAAGGCAGGATTGAGGAAGGGGTGGTGGAATTGATTTGAGCTGCATTTCAAGTTCAGTTTCATGTGGAAATGTTAATTTATAGCGTAGTAATGTGATCGCTACACTGCTAGACTGTGAACCAAAATTGGCCACTTCCACCCATCAAATAAGACAGAGTGGCTACTGTCCAGGACCTGTAGCTTCTCTAAAACCAGGACTGACTCACTTCTCAAAGTTCTAGATACCTACCATCACTGTTCCCACCCATACAACCCCAGTCTATTTTCCTTCCAAATGCTGGAATAAACTGACCTTTCATCTCCTCCATGAAACGAGCCTGTGCTGGCTAGCTTTATGTCAACTTGACCCAAGCTGGACTCATCTGAGAGAATGGAATTTCAACGGGGAGAATTCCTCCATATGATGGGACTGTAGGCAATCCTGAAGAGCGTTTTCTTACCTAGTGATTGATGTGGGAGAGCTCAGCTCACTGTAGGTGGTGCCAGACCTAGGCTGGTGGTCTTACAAGAAAGCTGGCTGAACATACAACACTCCTCCATGGCTTTTGCATCTGCTCCTGGTACCAGGTTTCTGCCCAGTTTGAGTTACTGCCTTGGCTTCCCTAATGGACTGCGATTCAGGATATGTAAGCCAAATAAGCCCTTTCCTCTCCAAGTTGCTTTTGGTCATGGTGTTTCATCATGGTAATAGCCTAACTAAGACAGAGCATTCATCCAAAGCTCACAGAGAACACACTCTTAAAGAACATGAGCATCCTTGGTGCTCCCCTCTCTCTTCCCTCCTGTCATTTTCCCCTCTCGCTCCCCTCCCTGTTGGGGTAATGTTCTTCACATTGTGTGAAAGTGTATCTCTATATGTTCAGTTGTTAATCTGGTACTGGCAGAGAGCGAAGTGCTGGCAGGATTTTGGGATTGTCGTTTCTATGGCCCATCCCTGGGTTTTGTGAACATTCATCCTTCCTCACATGCCTAAAGGCAATCTGGAAATGTGTCAGAGGTTGTCTCGCTACTGATTGGTTGTATACGGTTAATAACTGGAACAGGAAGTAGGAGGGCAGAATTTACAGACAGAGGAGTGACACATAGAGACGAACGCACAAGTGGGAGAATTGAGAGGGGACATGGAGGGGACAGGCACAGACCACACCAGAGCAGAGAGGTATAGAGCTAGCCATGGGGTGGATCATAGGCCAGAGATTCAGGTTAATTTAGATGAACTAGCTGAGAGACTGTCTAAGCAAAAGGCTTTAAACTGTACCAGAAGCCTCTGTGTCTTAGTTATACTGGTGGTGGATCTGAGAAAGTCCCACTATACCTCCCCTCCTCTTCCTGGCTCTTTCTCCACTCTATTTACTTCAGCTAATACAGATGCTCATTTACTCCTTATGCCTGCTAATCTTCACTGTCAACTTGACTGGATTTACAATGACTAAGGACACTGGTGAAACATGACTTTGGGTATGCCTATGAGGTCAGAGAGAAATAATTAAGTGGAGAGGGTCCATACTTAATGTGGGTAGCACCATCCTATGTGCCTGGAATCTAGGTGAAATAGAAGGGAGAAAAGAGATTCTGCCATCTCAGTACCCTTTCCTTTGCTTCCCTATACTCAAAAAATAAAGATCTTTCTTATTCTATACACTGCCACTACTGTGATGTTCTGGACAAGTGTATGGGACCAAGCAACTATGACCAGATTCATCATAAACTACAAAAGATAAATCCTCTTCGTTTAATTGTCCATGCTAGGCAACTTTGGTCACAAGAAAAAGCAAACTAACACACTTGTTATTCCTCTAAGGTAACACACCATCTTGAAGAAAAGCTCTTTAAGACACTGGATAGTCTAAGGTCAACTGAAAAATCCAAGCCTGTAGGGAAACTAGATAAACTCAGGAAATAAGCAACAGAACAATTTCAGGAAATCCCTGAAACTGATCAGATACATTAGCTCCCTTTCTTTCTAAGATGAAAAGACTGTTCAGAGATACTTTTAGACAAGCTGAGCTGCCTGGAAAGAGACTCAGACCCAGAAGAAGCATCCTAAAGAAACAAAGACCAACCAAGGCACCCAGAAGAGAGTCAGACAGACTGAGCTACCTGGAAAGGCATTCTTTAACCTGTTGATTTGTCTGCAGGTTGTGTAATGTGCTTCACATTTCCAGCTTTCATGAGCTGTCACTCATGTGAGGGTAGGACTTGGTGATGCAGCTGTCTTTGAGTCATTTCTGCACTTGTACATCATCCTTTAACTATATTCCTATAAATAACTCCAATAAATCTCAGTGGTTCACAAAGCTGGACTTCAGTGGTCTTCTTACTATGATCTGTCCTCAGTTTCATACCTGGGGTGAGCAGGCATTTGTTTATGTCTTCCTACAAGTAGCCATATAACAGACACCTTTTGACTTAGGGTGAGGGCTTGCCCTGCTAAGTCCCTATAAAGCTGAAAATATCATACATTGAATAAGCAACATAACCATTCAAGCATTCTTGCTTAGCAATGCACTGCGTGGTTAGAAGATAGTTGTTGACCTTATAATTGTTTGGCTGCCAGGAAGCCGAGGCTGGATTCCAGTTCTAAAGGGTATTTCCATGAATGTGTATCAGGTTTACATTATCAAAAGCTGGAAACTTGTAAATAGAAGTATTATAAGCCGAGGACCATCTGCAGTGTGCCTGTGAATGTTTGCTGGTGAAAGTATAAGGTGCTATGACAACACATGTCCTTTATCTTATTAAAGTTTTACACCCGATGATATGTTAGTATACCTTTTTGTTAGTGTGGTTAAATGGCTGGCAGAAACAGCAATAGAGAGGAAGGATTCCTTTTGGCTCATGGTTTCAAAATCTTTAATACACTATTGCTTGGCCCAAAGCAAGAAAATCGTGGCAGGAATGTGTAGCAAAGAAGGTTTTTACCTCATGGAAGACAGGAATCAGAAACAAGGGACATGAAGGCCTTTATATTCCTGCTCTGTGTAGATGACTTACCTACCTTTGTCAGAACTCACCTTCTAGAGTTTCCACATCATCTCAAGTTAGCATCACAGTGAAGAACCAAATCTTCAAACCCATGAAAGAACATTGCATGTTCAAACCGTAACAAACCATAGGCATATGACTGTTTCTCTGAGGTTAATGTGTTATAGCCTATGACAGACAGAAGAAGTGATGGGAACCAGATTTGTTGGGGAAGGATATCTTTTTAAAGATGCTTGATCAAATCTCACCAAGTACAACTTTGATCAAGGATCTTCCTTAGAATTGGACCACTGAGTTCCATAACCTCCCTCATGGAACAGTGTTGGCAGGACCCAGAGAATGCACCCATGTGGGACCCACATCCTTGTAACTCCATGTTCTAGAACAACTGAAGGTAAACCCCCAAGCCTATCCAGGTAAATGGCTTTAGGCCATCTGTCAAGAGTCTCTGCTCTGATTATCTAAAGACGTTGCTAAGGCTGAAGGTGGGTTGGTTCTGTGATTGGCAAGAGTGAGTTCTGTGGGTTTTACTGAAGCTGTAAATGAAGCTGTGGTAGAAGTGCAACCACGATGATTCCTCCTAAGACAGTTACAGGGCTGTGAATAGAAGAAAGGGGAGAGATGCTGATGAGGCAAAACCAACAGATGTCCACCAGAGAAGGCTCCCTGCTTCCCATCTTCTCTGATCCTTTAGTGCAACAGACAGAGGAGAAGCATGTAATCAAAGCTAAGAAGTATGCTACCTTTCCATTACTGTGACAAAATATTTAACAAAGTCATCTTAAAAACTGACACATTTATTTTGGCTGATGATTTCGAGATTTCTATCTGCGGCTGTCTGGATCTGTTTGGTCTGAAGCTGTATTGAGGCACAATGTCACTGCTATCGTCTGCTTTTCTGTTGCTGTGGTTAAACACTGACTGCAAACAACTTGGGAGAGGAAAGGGTTTCTTTTGTCTGATAGGTTATCATTCACCATCAAGGGAAGATAAGGCAGAGATTGAAGCAGAGACTCTAGGGGAATGCTATCTACTGACTTGTCCTCTCTGGTTTGCTCATGCTTTCTTTTTTTGGTCCAAGTTCACCTGCTCAGAGGTGGCACTGTCCATACTAGTCTGGGCCTCCCACATTAATCAGCAATCAGTAAAATACCCACCATCATACTGGCTCATCGGCCAGTATGATGAAGGCAATTTGTGAACTGACTTTCTCTTTTCCCAGGTGACTTTGCAGCAAGTTGACAAAAAATCCCAACCAGCACAGTCATGGTGAAGGATACATGGTGAAGAAAACTGTGCACTCCATGAAGTCATAAAGGAAAGAGAGAGTGAGAAGAGAGGGACTTGAAACAATATGCACATTTTAAGATTGTAAAACGTTTTTAATGACTATGTTAATGTATTGTGTTTGCGGGTGGATGTGTATACATGAGTGTAGGTGCCATGGAGGTCAGGAGAAAGCTCCTTGGAGTAGGTGGATGTGAACGGCCCAACACAGGTGCTGGGAACTGAACTTTGGTCCTGTGCAAGAGCAGCAAAAACTTATAATTACTGAGCCATCTCCCCAGCTCTGAGTTGTATCAGCAAATACTTACAATTACTGAACCAACTCTTCAGCTCTGAGTTGTCCCTTCTGAAGGCATGCCCCAGTGAGTGACCTACTAACCTAATTTCTCTAAATAGGCCACTCCTCCTAATAGCCTATTCAGCTATGAACTCATCATTGATTAACCCATTGATAAAGTTGATGCATTTATGATCTGATCTCCTTTCAACACTACAACCAACTGTAGACCAACCTTCAGTGCATGAATCTTTTGCAGAAAATGATGGGCTTCATATTTATACTATGAGAGAAGACAGGAAATGTTTACTTGGGAACAGAAATACAGAATTTGAGAGAATCGGAATGACTTAGCTCAGTCTGATTCCCAAGTGTATAGTATACTGAGCTGTAGTCTTCCTTTTAATCCGCAGGTTCCTAGGACTCAGGGATGCTCTTCAAGAACCTCTCTAAGGTCCAGGAGTTCATACTTAGCTCTGGCTTTCACCAGATCACCCTCCTTCTCTTGTCCATCGGTCTGCTCTGTGTTTCTTGGTAGGCAATGCTGTACACTAAGACGGTGTTGATAATAAAGGCTCATGTTCATCCCCTCTAGCAGGTCCATGGGGCAGTGCCTGACATACAGCAGCCACTTACTAACTACTGAACTACTGGGTAGCTGAAAATGCTGACTGACCACTGGGAAAAGACAATAGGCTAAATCATGGTTTACAAAATCTCAAATCAAGGATAGGGACAAGCACAGAATTGACAATGTCATTCCTGACGGAGTGATGATGGGCTGTCTTTTAAACACGATCATTTTTACTTTTGTGTGTGTGTGTGTATGTGTGTGTGTGTGTGTGTGTGTGTGTGTGTGTGTGTGTGTGTAGGTGCCTATGGAAGCTAGATGAAGGTGTTGAATTCCCTGGAGCTGGAGTAACAGATGGTTGGGTCCCACCCAGCTCAGGTGCTGGAAAGGGAACTCAAGTCTTCAGCAGGAGTATCAGGCACTCTTAACTACTGAGCCATCTCTTTAACCCAAGGCTAAGTCTTGCATACAACATCAACTGGCCATTTCCACTCCCTCCTTAGCTGTGACAAAACTCTAAACAGGCTAAGAGTTTGTGATGGGCCACTGGTTAATAATACCACTCTGAGCATCCATCAAGGGGAGCTATGCATGCATTAGCTCATTTGACTCTCATAATGGCCCCAAGAGGTGGATGCTATAATTACTGTGCTCGTTTCACAGGCTGAAAGAGATTAAGGCACTTGGCCAAGGTCACAGGCCTCTAATAGGACCAGTCCAGGGTATAAATTCTGCCTGTCTGAGTCCAAGGTTCCAGTCCGCAAGCACTCTGCTGCTTGCTTACCACAGGAGAGTGCACAGGTATTGATTCTGCAAAAACACCTTATGGACAAGAATTCTAGCAATAGAGCCAGGGCAGTGAAGCCTCTGAGATGCTCACAATGAAGATGATAGAGAGATGAGTGGGGAACTTTTGTAGGCAATGAGTTTGTTGTCAAGGAGAGTAAAAGAGATGTTCCAGAAAGCTAGAAGCCTCTTCAGATTTCTGAGCACTGTTGTTAAAGACAGGGACTGGATTTATTTGGACTTGTTTTTTGGGGGGAAACTAGGAATATCATGCATGCTCCAAGCTGACAGGTTTTCATGCAATATGAATGTTAAACTTTTTGGAATTGCATTCTTACACATTAGTTTGTGTGAGCACCACCCAGAGAGCTTGTCAGAACACACACCACTGCACAGATACTTGTATTCAGCACATCTAGAGTGATGTGTGCCATTTGCATTTCGAACAAGCTCTGAGCTGAGGACTCTGCTGTTCCTTGCCTGGTTCATGCATTGAGTAATAGTGCCCTAGAACAGGGGTTATGGGATATCTTCTTGGGTCAAGGGGAATGGCTTGGTGCTTGAAGCATTTGCCACACAAGTGCACCAGACCTTGGGTTTCCAGGATGCATGTAAATGCCAAAAGACTATGGTGACCTCCCTACAATTCCATCCTTGTAGGGTAGAGACAGGGGATCCTCTAGTGAGCTGGTTGGGGAGATTAGTCAGGTTTGATTAATAGATCCTGCCTCAGTGAAGAAGGTGGAAGAACAGCTGAGGAATATTCTCATGATCAACATCAGGCCGCCACATATACACAGAAATGTGCCCACATTGTTCAAACATACACACATATCACACACATGAAAAGAAGTAATGTTGTCTTGTAAAGAACTTGATAATGACTATTCTAGGCTTTCAAGACTGTGCCGTCACAGTGCAGAAGCTAAAGATGACAGTACAGTGTAAATGAACAAACAGGTGTTACGTTAGTCACTCCAGCCCTTCTACTTCAGTTGGAATTCTCAGCTGCTGCAGTAGACATCACTGACTAGTCTGACAAGGAAAGGGTATATTTCAGTGCTTTGGCGAGCACTGATCAACACCACTTGATCATTACTGGTGTTTAAGAAGGCCTGGGTCCATTTCTGTCAAGTTGTTCCTGATGGCCAATATCAGCTTTGACCTCAGTCTGTTGAAAGCAGTAAGGGTTGAGCTTTGTCTGGCTGACCACAGGTTAATGGCAGCACCTGAGAAACACCTCTGAAGCTGGGTCTTGTCTGTGTGTGAGTAAGTTGAAAGAGGTAGAATGGTAGTAGGCTATTCACAGTAAGGGAGCATCATCCCTTCGGCACCACAAGATTTGCCCTATGTTGGGGATAATGAGTCCAGGGAATGTATGTAAAGTGTTGGGGAAAGACCCCAACCTGCCACTGAGAATCAGTGATTGGGCTCTATTTTAGGGCTAAACTTAAGTTGCCACGATCCAAGAAAATCCTTATCCTCAAAGAGCAGGGCCAAGTCCCAGATTGCAGTACGTAAGAACTCTGACATTTGCTTACCATAGGAGGATGCAGTGTTGACCCTGCAAAACCATATTACCATTCAGAGGTTAGCCAACAGACTGAGGGTCCGATGAAACATCTGAGATACCCATGATGGAAGTGACAGAGAGTCGAGTGAGTCTTATTTATTTTGTAGAGCATGACTCTCGTGAGCATCATAATACCCTGGTGAAGATAGGTTCAACTTTGGATTCTTGACCAAGAACTGGGACCTGTTTCATGAGGGAACCAAGAGTTTTCAGTTTTCTTTCCAGTGAGTGTCCTGGGTTGGTTTTGATCTACATACCCACCGACACTCAATCTCTCTCTCTCTCTCTCTCTCTCTCTCTCTCTCTCTCTCACACACACACACACACACACACACACACACACTTTTCCACACAGCTTCTGCAGAGGAGCCGGCTTCCAGTCCACACGTGAAGAAGCATCGAGAGGCTATGCTACAGCCTCTAGAATGGACCCTGGGCATGGGACTGCGAAGTTAGTGGCTCTGTGCCTTTGTGGATTCTGGAAAATGCACATTCCCTTTGCCCCTCAACTGTGGCAGATTCCATATAGGTAGAGCCTAACTCACCTGCATATGTCTTTGTGCAAAGACTGATGGGAAAGAGTTTCAAGCTTCTGATATAATATGGGGGGAGAGGTGATCCCAACTAATGAGCTCCCAACTCAAGGAGCAAAGGTATGAAAATGAATTCCAGATGCTCACTAGACCTCTGAAGGGCGAGTTTCCAGATCAAGTTCAATAAGATAGAAGTCAAATTCGATCTTTCTTCCTTTTCTCACCTTTGGATGCTGGAGATCTGAACTCAGGCTCTCATGCTTGTACAGCAAGCACTTGCCCACATAGCCATTTGTCTGCCTCCCAGTCTGATGGTTCACACCCTCCTCTTCCCAAGGCCTTCAGAAAGAGTTTAGTTTGTTATTTAAAAGGGACCTCATTGGTTAGCAATGCAAAATGTGTTCCCCCTTTCCTAGAGAGGAGGAGCCTTTTGTGTCTCAAAAGCTCATGACAAGAAGCAAAAGCTTTAAAAATTGCAAAGGCATGTGAGTAAAACAGTTCAGTTAAGACCCTGAGTGCAGTCAGCACATCCAAGAGTCTACATTGAAAGCAGACTGGTCAAACGTCAACGAGGCAACTTCCTAGTTTTTAGGCTTGTGACAACATGGAATTTCCTTTCCCGGAAGTGTTGAGGGAATTGGCTGGGTCCACCAAGCTGTCGACATAAGGATGGCATTGTTGGATGTGGAGATAGAGAAACATAGCCGACAGACGACACATGCCCTGTTAGCTATGCTTGAATGTTTCCAGTGTGCCGTATTAGCTTGTTGGGAAAGAAGTGTAAGGCAGAACATTCTAGCACACACAGTGTGTATGGTCTGATGGTAGAGGAATCTATTCTGAGTATGCGAGCACAGCTGCCCTTTAACCCAGCCCAAACAACTTTAGTAATTGTTAGGGACACTGAAACTGTGGAGAGAAGTTAGGGAGTACTCGAGTATTTTCTCCGACTTTTACTTAAACATTGGCAACTTTTCTGAGCCTATAAATACTATTGGGGTCCAGCCATTCCTCTTTGTAGTCTATGAAAATTAACTAAGTCCACAGGGGCTGCAATCATTGCCAAAACCCCCAAGTGTGGGTTCTTCCTCCACACTGACAAAAATAACAGTTAATTAGGCTGCAACACCCAAAGGAAAGTGAACTCACACCACCAATCATAGAGCGGCATGCAAAGTGTTGCCATGGCAACTGGCATTTACAGCTCTTCCATTTTAATGTATCAAGGGCTGAGGATAATTTCCCAGTGAGAATACAGGAGGGTGGGGACCCCCTTCCCTCCTTCTGCCAGTCTGTAACCAGCACTGGACCTCCGTTCTTGCAGCAACAGGTTTCAAGTAAGAAGAGAAGCCCACATAAGAATCAAGCACCTGGCATGGAGCTTTTGGGACGCTCACAGGCCCTGGAAGGCTCAGGGAGAACAGCACACATTCTTCTTAGACTCAGCACTGCAGCTCTGTGGGCACATAGGAACTGTAAGCCGATGAACTTTCTGTTTTCATCAAATCCTCCCTGTCTTCTTGGCTTTTAGTGCACACTCTGTCCTCAGCACCTAATAGTCATCGTCTTATTCACTCTTCATGGCTAAGTAGGAAGTGGTTGTTATTCTCCATTTATAAATGGAGGTTAGGAGAGGTAAGATACCTTAACCATGTAGTCTGAGGCAGAGCTTAGATTCCCCACGTCGGTTTCCACATCCCTTGTACTCTCTATCTTCTCTAAATATCAGAGCATATACTGTGTAAATAGACGTAGATGTACTCATCACCGCTGCTGCCATTACTGTCAGTTAGCTATGGGTGCATAGCAAATGGCACAACATCACAATGGCATGTGAATCACACCCTCAGACAGATGGGAACTCTATTCTCATGTGCTCCTTTCCAGCATCATGAAGAAGCATCTAGACAAAGGAAGTTGTTTCCCTAGTGATGGCCAAGTCATCAGAGAAGATGCCCAATCACAAAAGTGTGTTTCAAGTCCTTCTGGGTCACATCTAATTTCCTACTGGACAAAGTAAGCCAAATGGTCAGGTTCAAATTCTAGAAGTAGAGAGGCATACCCTAAATTTTGTTGCTGGGATTTCAAACTTTTATGGCAAGAATATGGGGACAAAGAGAGACTAAGAGAAATATGAATATGTATGAGCAGGTAGTAGGATATAGAATCCTTGGATATATGCCCAAGAGAGGTGTAGCTGTGTCAAGTGGTAGATGTATTTTCAGCTCCTTTGAGACTCCTCCACACTGATGTCCATGGTGGCTACACCAGTTGGCACTCCCACCTGCAATGAATAAGTGTTCCCCTCACCCACATTCACATGAGCCTTTTTTTTTTTTTTTTGGTATTTTAGCCATTTTGACTGTGGTCAGATGAAATCTCAAAGCACTTTCAATTTGCATTTTCCTGATGGCTAAAGTTCTTTTTTTTTTTTTTTTTTGGAGAATGTTCTTCAGACATTTACATTTTATCTTTTGAGAACTCTCTGTTTAGTTTCATGCCCCATTTTCAAACTGGGCCATTGACTTTCTTTTAGTTCTTTATGTAATTTTTAGTTCTTTATGTAATCTAGATACTAACCCCTTGTCAGATGTATAGCTGGTAAAGACTTTTCTCATTTTATTGTGCCTTCGACTGAAATGATGCAACCTGTGGCCCTAGAGAGAACCTCCTATTTCTATCTGTTAAAGAAAATGCATTAAACAACTCTTAGTGACTTAGCATTGTACTTCCTAGGTCAAAGCAGCTCTCAACCGTCATCAGAGGTACATCTATTTGCTGTAGATGGTGGCTAACACAGAGACTCACAATTGGTCAAGAATGCTCAGACTTAAATGGAGCATCTATATCACATCTCCTAGTCCAGAGGCTCAGGGATCACTGCAGAAGAGAAACAGGAACAGTGTAAGAGGCAGAGGCAGTAGATGATTACAAGGAAATAATGTTTTCCAGGGCACAGCCCAGACGTTGTATGAAATGTGGACTCACAGCAGTTGGAGAGCATGCTCAAGACCTGTGCAAAAAAGCCAGACAAAATCCACAGGGGATTCTGCACCAGGGCTAAATCAGTGAAGCAAATACCTACGTTTGAACAGCTCACTGGTTAATGTAATGCTCTATGATAGACACTGGGAAGGCAGAGAGAAATTCAAACATACCCAAATCATTCTTCATGCTTCTCATGGAAGCCTATCTCAGAAAGGAGCATGCATCATGGGTATCTGGGGAAGCTTGTTAAAATGCAGGTGCTCAGATGACAAACCATAGACTCTACTTCATTGGTCTTGGGTGGAGCCTAGGGATCTGTCTCTGGGAAGAGCTCATGTGTGCATGTTTCTCAGACAATCTGATCCTCACTCTTCTCTTTGAGTCCTTGCTCATACCACATGAGGCATAGGATAAAAAGATTATGGTGAGCAGATCCTGGCAGAGCAGCCCTTTCTTTCCAGTCCTTGGGAGCCTGAGGCATAAAGATCCCAGGTTCAAAGCCAGCTCGGGGTATAAAAGTGAATCCAAGGTCTGTTGAAGCAACTTAGGAAGACAATCTCTCAAAATAAAAAGTACAAAGAAAACCAAGGAATTAGCTCAGAGCTATAGTCTAGCATGCCCAAGGATCTTTTTTCAACTCCTAGTAGGTCTCTGTCTTTGGCTTACTGGACACTGAGCCCTGGTCAAGTCTCCAGTAAGACCCTGCTATTGCCCACTGCCCAGATCTAGTTGGGTCAGAAACACCAGGAACTTAATGCCACTAGTGATAAAGACACCATGATTTCTCCATGTCCCACTTGACAGCTATAGACAGATGGGGACTTCCATATTCATTTCTGGTTGGGGGTTGGAGTCAGCTTTTGCTGATTGACTCCTCAATGACTAGACCACTGAGTGAACCTTAGGACTGTCACCTCAGTCTCTGTGAGGAGGAGGAGGAGGATGAATTCTCGTTTGGGCAGCTAAAAACAGAGAGCACAGCTAAACTTCTCAGCAGTGACCACAGGACTCCAAAGTGACCAAGTCATACCCACAGTCTGTATCCTTTTATTCTCTCTTACACTTTTGCTGTGCTTTAGCTGCTCGTTGACCTGCTAGCCTTGAGTTACTACTTAGCTTTCTGTTTCCTTGCCTTTAAGATGAAGATCACAGAGCCAGCAGTTTCTAGAGTTGAGTATTTACAACGTGCCTGGGAGTGTTCAGTGCTTAAAAAACCTGCAGCAATAGCATAGGAACACCTGCACTTGCTTCAACTTTTATCTCTTATCAGCTGATAACGAAACTTAAATTCTAGTAGGAGCTTCCTGGGACACCTCAAAATAGCACCCATGCTTATCATGTTTTCAAATTCACCGTATTTCTTTTACAATTCTTTTATAATTGCCATCCTATCTTGTTACTTAATGAGTTAATGAGGATGCTTTATTAGGGAGAGGTATGAAGGGAGCCTTCAGGGATGACCACAGTTTCCAATTTTATATGGGTACTTGGAATGGAACTGTATTAGCATTTTCTTTTTAAAAGAAATACTTTTTTATTGATTCTTTGTGAATTTCATATCATGTGCCCCATCTCCCCATCCCTATGTATCTGCCCTTGCAACCTCCCGCACAAAACAACTAAGAAGAAACCATCTCCTATGGAAGCTGCCGCGTGTCTGTCCCACAGTATAACCTTTTGCCCAAGCAGCTTTACTTGCAAATGTTTATTGCAATGATTTGTTGACCTGCTTTGTCTCTGGCTTCTGATATACTGTCAATACTGGATCCTTAATGGGACTCCTCTCAATCCCATTGCTGTTTTAGTCATGGAGAGGGTACAACTTTGGTTCTGTAGGACCAGCCCCTTCACATGCTTCAGCAGTTCATACATGGAATGGATGCTGGATCTAGACATGGGTGGTAGCTGACTTGGTCAGCCCATCAGCTCTCCCATGCTCACACCATCAGGGTCAGCTCTTCCACACCCACCTACCAGGGTCAACTCTCCAGCACTGCCCTGACGAAGGGCAAGGCCATCTCTCTAGAGGTTATACCCTTAAGGACTGCTTTCCTCCACCCGTGCCACCAGGGCCAGTTCTATTGTGCTGTCTAGGCAAGGTGTGGGGCCTGCTGTCCTGAGTGCTGCAGTTGGCAAGGGGCTTTATTAGCACTTTCTTTCCTAGTACCATGGTACCGAGAGAACCCATTAAAGAAGGAAAGACGTACTTTGTGATTTTAGATCTTTCACCTCCCAGTCCTTGGCTCAGCTGATTCTGAGCCCATGTTGATGTAGGGTTGGGAGTAAGTGCTAGGGGAGCTTCATTGTCTCTTAGTAGACAAGAAGAGAGAGGGGTGAGAGTAAGTGACCCAGGGGCCAGATAGAGCCTTGAAAGCTCTAGCTCCAGTGTCCTAATTCCTTCAGCCAAATGCCACCTCCTAAAGTTTCCAGAATAGTGTCACTAGTTGAAGGTCAAACACTCATTGATGAGCTATGAACATTCATAGTTCGTATTCAAACCCCAGTAAGAAGCACATCAATTTGCTCAAGTTGTTCAGCTCAGTTTAGGATGATGGCTTCCAAAGTATGTATATTTTACTTCAAAAATAGCGAGGCAGAGATGGAAAGTGTATGGGATTTTAATGGAGTTAGAGGGGCAGAATCATGATTGGTGTATGAATTTCATACTGTCATTCTGATTACTCTGTATGTGTTTGAAATTTTCCATAATGAAACACGTGTGGAAAGAACCTCATGCCTGAGTCACAATTGAAAACATTATGACAATGCTACAGGCATGTTATCCCAGCACCTGGGAAGCCAGCACAAGAAGATCAAGAGTTCAGGACCAGCCTGAGCTACCTAATGAAATCTCATGTCAAAAAAAAATTATGGTAACTGTAGTTTGATATAGTTGGTTTCTCTTTCATTACTATGCATCCTTTAAAGCATACATCTAGATATCTTCTTTCTAATAGATGCTGTCCACAGGCATCGTGAGATAGCTGACACTAAATATTTAATATCTCCCATTATTTATACTTCGTCTGGCATGAGATGCCAAGACACTTTTGAATTATAGCCTGTGTATCTGTAGAGAGGTTTACAGTTTCCAAAGACCCTCCTTCCCCGGTCACATTTCATCTGTACAGTGGTAAAGATCCGCTGATGACATCCTCAGGACTGAGGGCTGGCTTCTTAACAGCTCGCCTGTGGTAAATGAGACAATTACCAGAAATTGTGATAATTTCCAACTCTGTTCTTATCAAGCAGTACGAATGCAGTGAGTGAGGGGTGGTGGGTTTACTGAGGTGAGATCAGAAAATACAGCAGTACAGACTCACTGTAAAAACTGTTTTTAAAACTGAAAGGCAATTTCTCTTTACATGTATGCTATCCAACCTGCACAAAATGCAAAATATTGAAAACACTCGTTTAGAAACAACTCAGGTATAAGGGCAATCTTGAATTGCCATGGTGGTTATTTATTTGAGTTTTCTCAGAGTTCTTCATATAAACACACATTGCCATACGCTTCCTTTTTAGAGCTGCCTTTGCTGTATCTCGAAGGTTCTGAGAAATCATTTAAATCCTCAGCACTTTTCAATTCCCTATTGTCTTCATTAATCCATTCATCATTTAAGAGTGTATCCTTTGGGGTCAGTAAGATGGCTCAGCCGATAAGGGCAGTTGTCACCTAGCCTGATGACCTAAATTTTGTCCTTGGGTCCCACAAGATAGAAAAAAAACCTGACTCCCTTCAGTTATGCCCTGATCTCCACAGGCATGTCGCAATGAAATAAGAGATCATTTGTAAGTGAAATAAAACACTTACAAAGAGCATGCAATTCATCTATCATACATTCACAATCATCGAGTAAAAGCAGGAGATTATAAGCCCATCAATAGATGGATGGATAAAAATGTACATACGTACAGTGGAATTATGTCTAGTTTAATCATTAAACTACATTGTGTTCAGGAAAATGGGTGGGACTGGAGACATCATGTTAAGTGAAATAAGCCAGAGTCAGAGAGACAAACACTGTGCATTTTCTCTTATGCATGCGAGTAGAAGTGGGCACGCTTCAGGGGAGAGAGGAGATCCACAGAAGAGACGCCAGTGAGTGATGCTGAAGCTACGTAGAAACTAAGAGTATACCGTGAGCATATAAAATGACAAACTGAAACCAAATATTTTGTATTCTAGTTTTGAAAATTAATAATAAATTATTGAGTGTATACTTGACAGGTTATTGTATCAAATTCTGCGAGTAGAGTATCAAACAAGATTCTCTGAACAAAGGAAATGTCTTTCACAGAGAGAAGTGACCTGCCTATGAGCACAGAAATGGACTGGAGTTAGATTCCATATTGTGGACCTTCCTGGTCTTTCTATCTCCTTTCACTGCAGTTCCTCCTTCTTCCCCCCTACTCTCCTCCCTTGACCAACTTTATGCTTTGGAACACAAGTTAGAGTGAAAACCCAGGTGACAACTCAAGATTGCCCTTATACCTGAATTGTTTCTAAATGAGTGTTTTCAATATTTTGCATTTTGTGCAGGTCATGGAGCATAAAGAGAAATTGCCTTTTAGTTTTAACTGAACACATGGTGTGTGTGTGCGTGTGTGTGTGTACATATATGTATGTTTACTTCAAAAATAATGATGCTTGGGGAAGAAAGAAATAGGGATTCTGATGGGACAAGAGGGGTAGATAGAATCTTGGTGGCTTAGGGTTATGGGATTGAGTAATTGGTTAGAGCTGGAGTAACTTGGTTAGAGTAATGGGTGAACAAATTTAATTAGACTGTTATGTTCATTCTGTGAATGTTTAAACTTTTCTATAACAAAACATTTAGAATTGATCCTCAATGCATTGATTTAAATTATGCAAAGCTGGGTATGACTCACACCTGTGCCCTTCTACTTTGATGCCATGGATTGATCTAGATTCCACATACGAGAGAAAGCATGGACATTTGTAATAAACACTAACAGGATGAAGAATTGGGTGGAAGAGTGACAATGTTTAGGAGGACACATCCCAGCTCTGGAGACTCTGGTGGCTGTGGAGGCTCCGGTGGCTGCAAAGTGGGTTTCTGTGAGCGGCAGGCAATCCTGCAGACAGACAAGGTGGGCTGATGCGGAGTCAACAGGAAAGCAGCGGATGAAAGGCCACCCTGGTGCAGGAAGGCATTGGCACCAGGAGATTGTTTGTTTTCTCTAATACAATGTGAAAGTGCTAATGGGATTAGCCTTTTGTGATGAATGCTAATGTGATATGAAAACAAATGCTAATATACGATGTGAAATTGCTAACAAAGGAGAAAATTGCCAATAAAATTCAATGGACCTCAATGATAACATGCTTCCCACATCTCCCTCATCTGGCCAGGGCTGTCTGTCTGGCAGCAGAGGAAAAAGGAAACTGAGCTTGCAGGTTACTTGGTCATAGGTATTCATGACTACATACAAAATGACCTCTGGGTGGGAGTGGAGGCACACACAGGTTCACATTGGTGAACAGACACACAGAAAGAGAGAGAGAGAGAGAGAGAGAGAGAGAGAGAGAGAGAGAGAGAGAGAGAGAGAGAGAGAGGAAGAGGGAGGGACAGAGGGAGGAGTTCAGGTGTCTGTAGGTCTCAGGCAAGCCAGGAAAAAGCCTTTCTTCTCCTTTAGGCCTTGGAATCATCTAGAATTTGTTCTATCTCCGTATGCTTGGTGCACTGTAGCAGTGTGTAATTGCCCAGGAAGAAGCTTACTTGCTCTGTCATGAGAGGCAGACAGAGAGAAGTGACCTGTCTATGAGCACAGAAATGGACTGGAGTTAGAGTCCATGTTGTGGGTTCACTGCAGTTCCTCCTCCTCCTTCCCCCTTCCTTCACCCCTCCTCTTGCCTCCTCCCCTCCCTTGGCCATCTTTGTCACCTGAACCTCCTTATCCCTGCCTCTTCTGTTTCTGCAAAGAATAAAACACATTTTCTCCTTATTCTTCTATTTCTCCAAATATTTTAATCCTTATTATTCTTATTGTTCCAAGGGTCATTTTTCTTTTCTCCAGCAGAAGCTAATAATTGCTTTGGAAATGGACTTTGGTTCTGTGGTTGTTGGCTTTGGAACACAAGTTAGAGTGAAAACCCAGGTGAGTTACTCACACATTCTTCATGGATGCTTAATTTTTCAGAGCCTTGTTATCTGCATCCACAAAATGGGAATAAATACTAATGTCAACTGTAATTGAAACCATTAATCAAAGGACATATGCAGGGAAAAATACTGGAAATAGGTGATTTTTCTTCTCCTTTGAAATATTCTTTGGTAATATTTCATAGTATTTTTATTGCACTCAGTCCTAGCAGGCTGGTTGCTTTCTTGTTATAACTAATATGTTGTGGTACTCACTTTACTATTCCTAAGTGAAATTTATAGATTATGAATTCCCGAACCCACATAATTGCATAAAATTTAATGTAATGACCTAACAGCATTATAAGGGAGAATGAAAAAAGCAATTTATATAAAATTACATGCATTTCAATATGCAAATGCTTGTTTATGCATCTAGAAGTCATGATGAAGCAGCCGGAACTTATCCCTGTATCTAGAACCACCATGGATGGAGGGAAGTCTGTAGAGGGTGCAGTTATGACGCCAGCACCGAGGACATGAAGACTGGAGGATCTCCGGGCTAGCCAGCCAGCCAGTCACAATGAGACTCATTCAACAAGAGACCCTGTCTCAAAAAAAAAAAAAAGTAAAGTGCAGAGTAAACGAGGAAGATACTGGGCACTGGCTGCGAGTGTATAGCAGTGCATATGTGTACAGTCTCATGAACACATGAATGCACACATATAACACACATAAATCATAAAACAATAAATCAGAGAAAGGCAGCGCTGCTTGGGGAGGGTCTGTGACAAGCTGAAAAGGGCTCGGTTGCACGTCTCCCTCTCCTTCAGACTAAATGCAAGTGGAATATTGGTGTTGATTCCACACAAGAATATTGAAAGTGAATCTTTTTAATTCTTTTTTATTCTTTAACCTAAACAGTTTGGGGCCCATCTCAACTGTCATACTTCGTCTGTCAGAGTCATCGACAATCTCTATACAGACCCGTGCTACTGCTCAGAGAGGGTTTGTCTCAGACTAAATATTTAATTGCTTCTTGCTTCCTGAGACCACAGTGGATATTGTCTTCTCTTCCCTGAGGCCAACTTCCTTGTATTTTTTGCTAATAAACTAATTACCTGCCAGATGGTTGGGGAGACCATCATCCCCGGGAGAAATGATAGCACTGTCACCAAAGGCCAAGCTGGTCAGGAGTGGTTTGGATCAAGGCCAGCCTGAGGTGAGAAGAGAAAGCTCTGTGGCATGCACTCCCACCTGGGTGAGGCACAGTACCCTTATCTTCTGCAGCAGCCCAGGGAAGGCTGAGATCCACAGTCCGTCTTCGGAGCCAGGAAGACATTAACAGAACTTGAGATTTCACTGGGGAAAAGTTTGCTTAACTTAAGAGTTTGGTTTCCTTAAAGCAAAGCTTTCTGCCCAGCCCAGTGAACACAGCCTGTCAAGAAGGAGCCCAGAGTCCTCGCCGCAGGCTGCTTTTGTTCTGAGAGATACTCATTTCTGAGGTTCTTTTAAGTCTTCTGGATTTTGACTTTAGTTCCTCTTCTTCAGTCTGAACAAAGGTAAAGTTATAGCTATGTTCCCACCCAATCAATCACATACACATTCTATCACCCTGAACGGTGGTTATTAGAGTTATTCCCTCATTTCAAAGCAAAGCTCCTAGACTGGAGTCTAGCAGGCTGGAAGCATCTTCATGGCCTCTGCTGCGCCCCCTGGATGTCGTGTTCACCTGTGCATGATCCCCACACAGCTTCATCACTCACGCACAAGTCGTGTCCTATATCATCTCTGCTCTACCTGCAGAGCACACAGTAATGGCCTCTAGACCTTTTGGTTGCTGTGTGAGTTGAAGTAAGATCTAAGTTTCTGCTGCCATGCCTGATGCTTCACAACCTCTATAAACTCACTATTAGCCACGAAGGGAGGCAGACAGGCACCTTTCATCACAAACTTCTTTATTTAAGAGAAAGCCAACACACTTTAAAAACGTTCCTATCACACCTTCCGATTTGTTCTTTCTTGTGGATTCAGCCAAAACTGTTTGGAGAAACCTTAGTAGAATCAGCTGGGGTCACTGGGTCATTCTTCTAGGCAAACTACAGTAAACTCGGCCCATTGTAAATTTGGCACATTTGGAAGAATTGAGCATGCCCAGAAGTCTTCATTTAGGTCAGCCTCCTTTCCCTTTTGAATGTGTGTTCTAAGACCTTGAGTTGAGCACACTGGAGATAAATCAGTCATCTTTATTTTTATAGTGCTTCGTCTAGGTCCTCAACTGAGCATACGCAAAAATGCACATCTTAAGTCCAGCATGCTTAGATAGATGAATGTCTCTCCCTGCTAAATCCTGGTGTGGTCTTTCTTCAAGCACAGCTCCTCTTTGCAAATTAGCCAGTCCTCTCCTTATGCAATGCAGGCACAATCTGCCTTTCTCTGATCCTGTGTTTATTGGTTCTGCTCATTGGCTTTCCGTTTACTGGGAGACGAGCCTTTGGGGTTCAGTTACATCGCTACTGGTTCCCATTCAGGGACTTCTGGGAATCTTCACTTGATCAAGCATTGCATCTAGAAACCTGCTCTAGGGAAAGCTAGATTTGTTTTTCATTTTAACATGAGAATTATCAGGCTTCCTTGTGGTGTTTGATCGGCCCTCTCCAGGAGGCTCTTTCCTTCATACTGACTAAACTTCCCAGTATTTCCACTTACTTTCATATCACATGGATTCCTTGACCCTCCCCAGCCCTCTCCCTTAGAGTTTGTTCCCTACAAGCATCCTCCTCTAGTTCCCTATATACATACTCTTGGCTCTCTGTCTCTCTGTCTCTCTGTTTCTGTCTCTGTCACACAGGACACTAAGATCCACATAAGTGAGAGCCATGTGGCTTCTGGAGCCCAGGACACCTCACTATATGTTATTTTCCTTTTCTTTCCCTCATGCTCTTTACTGCTCACTTGCTGCTCAGTGCAATGAGCTCACCTCGAAAACCTACCTGAGTCCACCCTTTTTTTCATTTTGAGGACCACCACAATTTTATTCTCCTCCTTCTGTGAACTTGGCTATGACAATAACATTTTAATAATCTATTAGGACTCATGGCCTTTTAAAATCTATTATCTGCACAGCAGCTGGAGTCATTTAAAAACTGGACTCATGTCCCCTCTATGTTAAAAGTTTCCAGTTACCCCTGATAGCTTTAGAATTAGACTTATGCTCTCTACCTACATATCTAGGACCCCACATGATTAGACCTCATCCACGTGGACAGCCTCTCCTCAAACTCTCCCTTCCGATTGTTATACTCTTGCCACTTCATCCCCCCAACAACAAACTCCTCTCCCAACTGTGTTCTCTCAGCCCTGAATGCCTGTCATTTGCATTCTTTGATGACTTTCTGTCTCTGTCTTTCTAACTCTATATATGTAAGTATGTACATGTATGTATGCACATATGCATGCATGCATGTCATGTATGCATGTACATATGCTTGTATGCACACCTATGCATGTACATGCATATACGTACATGTATTTATGCATGCATGTACATGTATGCATGTACATATGCTTGTATGTGTACCTATGCATGTACATGCATTATATGTACATGTGTGCATGCACTTATGTATGTGTGCATGTACGTATGCATGTATGTATCTCTCTGCGTGTCTCTGTGTGTATATGTGTGTGTCTCCTTCTGTGTGTGTAGGCACGGACATGCCACAGGATGTGTATGGAGGTCAGAAGACAGCCTCAGGTGTCTGTCCTGACCTGCCACCATGTTTGAGGTTGGTCTCTATTGTTTTTCCACTATGCCTAGAGGCTAACTAGCTTGTGAACTTCTAGGGATTTTTCTTGTTTGCCTCCCAACTCTCTGTAAGTGCCACATGCCCAGCTTTTACCTGCATTCCAGCTGTTTCAATTTGTGTCTTTATGCTTGTAGGGCAAAGGTTTTTAACCCTTGGGTCAACTCCCTGACTGATTTTCATAT